>NC_135877.1:860000-1197500 GCF_031162955.1 Sander vitreus | reverse complement strand
GCTTGGCAACCAGACATCAGCTTTTGGTTGCCGAAATTGACAATACGGTTGCCATGTTTTAAACTGCCTTCATTTTTAGTAATTCATTTCTTATGTAACTATACCATACATTTTAATAACGAAACAATGAAATAATTAGCCTGGGAAAACCCTGATGAACTTCCGGCAAATTTGAGATTTGCTCTGCAAGTGCGTCTGGCCAAGAGCTCATTCAAGCCCATTTACCAATGTCCCCAAAATCGAGGCACCAATCACAACCGTTGAGGCGGGCTTTACGCGACGACGATAGCGCAGCGACGGCGAGCAGCTTTTTGTTTACATTCAACATGCAGGCTACCGAAGCGCAGCGTCACCAGGATCGTTGGTCTGATTGGTTGAAGGACTATCCAATTGCGCCCAGAGGCATTTGAGCGGCGTCCGTTGGTGACGCCCCTTTGGAAATGGGCTGTGAATGAACCTTTCCCAGACCCTTCTCAGTTACAACTGAGAAGGGTCTGGTGTCAGCCCGGCTATGAGATAATGGCTTGCAATATAATTCCCCATCCCTCTCAAATAGGGGTGCAGCGGATCACAAAACTCACGGATCAGATCACGGTTTTGTGTCACGGATCGGATTTTTACATGCGGTGTTAACGTCAACAGAAAATTGCGTTGCCTGTATCTTTTCACAGCAAAACGCGCGTTTGTGGAAAGCGAACGCACAACGTGGAAGGGGAGGAAGGATGTTGGGATCCGGCTCGAAGGACCAAGTTGTTAGGATAATTATTTATCAAGGAATGGACAGAATCACTGAAATTGTCTCAAAGTTTGTTTACTTGCAAGCAGTTTTGGGGAAGTTACTTTTAAAAAGTAGTGTTTGCTCGTTACTCGTTACTTCTTAAAAAAGTAATCTGTTACTTTACTTAGTTACCCCCTATGGAAAGTAACTTTTTACTTTACTCGTTACTTTTACGTTACTTTTAAAAGCAGGCGTCTCTGGCAGAGACTGAAGTTAATTATACAAAAACTATCTTTTCCCATGAAGCCGATCTCTGGTGTATCAGTGAAGTGTCTGAACTACCCTGCAGACTGGATTCTCTACTCACAGAGTGACGGCTGATTCATTATGAACAAGTCCAGTGCGGGTTGAATGCACATCAGCAGGTCATTGGCGTTACACGGTGTTAGTGTATACTATGTAATGTCTGTATCGACTTGTACCGGGGTCCGTGCATTGTCGTAGACACATGCAGCCTCTTTTCTGGAAATCCTTGCGTGTCCGTGCGACCAACACAAGTCCACAGCGGTCCGCTGCGTGTATGTATGAGCCCATCTCCACCATATATATATATTAAAAAGAAAAACACAAATATTGAACAGGTGGTTGCCAAAGGGGGCAACCAGAGACCACGAAACGGTTGCCAGTCGACTCAATCTAGTTGCCAAGGGCAACCAGGCAACCATTACTGTCGAGCCCTGGAACAGATAATCCACTCTGAACAAATATGAGCAGCATCTGAATTTTGGCAGTCACAGATGTGTGTGGGTTTTTACCCGCGTACCTGATTGACACAGTTTCCCAAAGTGCCGTCCCACTTCTTCTCATAACTCGTCCTCATTCAGTCAAATCAGAACACAAAGACATCACACACACACACACACACACACTGCTGACTCACTCTTTACAGTGGTGGCAAGTTCTCCAATGGAAGACAAAACGTCCATAAACCTGTTCAGAAAACAAGTTGTTCCTTATAACTTCGGGTCTTGCCTTTTACTACCCAGACTGTCCTTCTGTATCTCAGTAATCAAGGTTACTATTGTCTGTACGCTGTGAACAGGACCTGCTAGAGACCAAAGCAGCAGGACGTCCCATGAGACACAAATGCCAGAATGTAAAATAGGCTTCAGGGTGCAAAAAGGAAAAGCGGCTCGAAATAATGACTTTTATAATAATACAGTATTTGTGTTAAAAAGAGAAACTCTGTGCTGTGGAAATGTACATTATGCTAATTTTACCACATTAGCTATAATTGTATATTCGCTCTCTTGGCCATCATGGCCCTCAGCTATTATGTGAGACTGAATACTGGCTTTTAAACTGTATAGGTAATTATTGCCTTCTTGCAATTATGTGAGACATGATTACCATCTATAATCAGCAAATTTTAAAAGGTTACAAAATGATTCAGTGTGCATACAGTACAGCTTATTTTTTGCATCACTGCGTCAGATTGGCTTTGACAGTGGTGGTGGTGTTGAGGAGTAACTGCAGCATCTGTCGGCCATGTTAAAGCTCTGACTGTTCCATTACTATCCTTTTTAAATGTGATAATCAGAGGAGTGTGTTGAGTGTCCATGCAGCTGTGAGGACATAAACAGAGCATCAGTGTGCAGCTCTCCAGCAGCATGGACGCCCCCCCACACTGAGAGATCCTAACCACTGGGTGCTTAACACAGTCCGCAGTCTGTACAACCCCCCTCCTAAATCTTCTGTCAGGTTTTCATGGCACAAAATAATCATTGTAGAATCCGTTGTTGAAATCCCGCTTCTGAGCGCATCCTGTCTCTCAGGGCATTGTTGTCTGAGCTTCCTGGAGGCGGTGGTTGTATAGAAAGCCGAGGATTGTGGATGTTATACGCGCAATACACTGAGGATAATTGTGTCAGTGTGCGTGATCCATACTAAAGCTCTGTGCCACCCCTTCTCTTCTTATTCAGCCTGCATAACAGTCCGTCTGTCTGACTGATTGATTGAAGCTAGAGCAGGGGTGTCCACACTTCCCACAGGCCAATTATTATTATTATATATTATAACAATGTATCTGAATGTAGTTTTTACAATTAGAATTATAATAATCTATTGTCAATGCCACAAAGCTCTGAGTTTGTTCCATGTTGTGTAACTGCAGCCACATATTCGCCTTTCTAACTCAGTGACACACCCGCTGAGATGCCTACTCTGGTTAATGGAGCTCTATACTGTGGAACGTGAGGTTGGCGGCTCCAGTGGCCAGGTCTGGCGATGTCCCATCTAAAGCTGCTGGCTAAAGATAACCGTAAATACAGTAAGATCATACTTCACGTAGGTGGTAATGATACCCGATTACACAAATCGGAGACACTAAAATTAATGTTAAGTCACTTTGTGCTTATGCAAAGACAATGTCGGACACAGTCGTTTTCTCTGGACCCCTGCCAAACCTGATCAGCGATGACATGTACAGCCGCAGGTCATCGTTCCACCGCTGGTTGTCGGGGTGGTGCCCAGCTAATGATGTGGGCTACATAGATAACTGGAAGGCGTTCTGGGGAAAGCCTGGTCTGATTAGGAGAGACGGCATTCATCCCACTCTGGACGGAGCTGCTCTCATATCAAAATGGTTTAGGAAAATCAAATCGAAAAAGAGGAACATGATGTACCGGGTGCATGTGCCCCTCACAAAATCATCATGGACTGTTTCATCATCTATGCCTTAATTCTGCCCAACATTATTTTTGAAATAAAACGGGAATATGTTTTTAGTGATAAATGAAATGATTAAAAAAAAAAAGAAAATAGAAGAGGATAAAAAGCGCCTGTAGGTGAATCAGTTAACCATCCATTACATTTCCTCTGGAGACAGGTCTGTTTACAACCTGTCTTATCGTCTGACTGCTAATGTGTCTTGCTCCGTTGGTGAGTACAATGTTATCATAATCAATACAAATGCCCCAATCACCAGAGGAAGGAATTCTCCTTTACTGTGTGTTGGCTGTCTTGTCTCCAAGAGAAAGCGTGCCATATTTCCCTCCTGGCTCCTGTTCTGGATTCAGCTGCTGCACTCTTTGACATGTTTGTGAAGTTACTGACTGTGTAGGATGTAGCAGTGCTGCAGTCCACTGTCCACGGACTGGGGTCAGCCAGTCTGGGAATGCCACCACTGGGTTTCTTTCCATCTCTTTGTCCGGCCATCCATCTCAATCTATCTTCTATTTTTTTCTATCACCTCATGTCTCTTAACCCTTGTGTTGTCATCCCGTAGACCGTGAACTTGTTCTCCTTCTGGGTCAAAACTGCAAATTAACTCTTGGCTCTTTTTCCAACGTTTTTTGACGCTTTTTGAAACGTTTTTGTCACTTTTTTCGACGCTTATACATGGTTAATAAACATAATTTAAATGACATAATACCTATTTTTTTGTTTAGAAAAAGAAATTGTGGATTATTTTGACTGATAGTTAAGATCAGAGGATGTTGAGGGGATCACAGTTTATTTCAAATGCTATAAAATTGAAAAAAAAAAAAAAAATTCAATGTAAGTAATCATTTTACCTGCCAAGAATGTTACATGGCTTCCATACAACGTACATCCACGCATTCATGTTATTTTGGGGCAATTTGGTTCAAAGAAACCCATAATTCAGATATAACAATGGGTCAAATTTGACCCGAGGACAACACAAGGGCTAAATCCATCTTTATTTCTGTCTCTTTGCTCCTTCTGTCTGTATCTCCGCAGCTCTGTAGGGTTTGTTAATGGCAGCCGCGCTACAGACTCTCAAACTGACACAGAAAATCTCTTTGAATGTTTTCCATCCCTCGCTCTCTGCTTGTCAGAATGACTGACTGCTGGATGCTCCCTGCCCATCAACTCTGAAATGGGATCCATTCTGCAGGCGACACACAACAATTCTTACTGAGAAACTACTTTCAACTCTCCCGGAGACAAACTAGAAAACAGCTAAAAGTCTGGATGACGGGGCTGAAATGAAATTTAGGACCGGAGCTTCTAAGAAAGACAAACAAATTGCAGCAATTACACGCACCACCTCCGAAAGAGTCGGCAGGATGGTATTTCAATCTGTTCTCGTCTCTGAACTAAGATACCAACCCCCGCCCCCCACCACCACCACCACACACATACACACACACACACACACACACACACACACACACACACACACACACACACACACACTGTTTTACTGCTAACAAGTTCAGTAGAGCTGCACGCTGTGGCTGCACTTCTCTTTCTCTTTCTCACACACTTACTCTCCATCGCTTTCACACTCACCCCATTCATCTCCCATCCCAATTATCTCCTCTGTCACACGGTTCCTGTTAAAAGTGCTGAGGTGTGTGTGTGTGTGTGTGGTTTGTATTTTTATATTTGTCTATTTTTTATAGCAGAAGGCAGGTGAGAAAGTCACTGGAGCTGCAGCGATGCTGTTAATGAGGGTTCCACCTTGTTCCGCCCAAGTTTGCGCGAAGATGGCGGCTGAAAGCGAAATATCTTTGCGTAAAATGTCCTTCTTAGTAACTTGCAAACGTGATGAATGTTATTTCACCTGCAGGCACATGGAGCTTGGCATTGGGTTCATTACAGCCCCTAACACATAAGTTATGAAAGAATATGAGAGCCATACCAGATGTAGGGCTACTTGTAAACTGTAATGTATAGTTAGTCATGAGGCAGGGGCTAGAGGAACGCACACAGACGGTTAAAGAAAACAAAGCGTTAAAATGGCTGCTGTAGTAAACCTCATGTACTGTAGGTGTCTACTATACATATCTCATTCTGGACCAGAGGTTTACAGTCAATCAATCAATCAAGCTTTATTTATAGAGCACTTTAAAACAACCAAAGTTGACAAAAGTGCTGTGCAGAAGAATACATAAAAGACATAAAGTACATAACTCACACAGGCATAAAATACAAATAAAATACAGATAGAACAAGTTAAGAGACATAAAACACGAGAAGACACACAATGAAACAATACAATCTAAATGTTGAGCCAAGCTGTAAAACCTGAAGGGGGACGCAAAGGGAGAGTTGTTAGGCAAAGAAAGATTGGCCTGCTTGCCGCAGAGGTGGCTGTGACACAGATCATAGAGGCAATTAAGGTATTTCAGCTACTTCTTCTCAGAGTCCTAACTCAGTCAAATTAGAATACACACACACACACACACACACACACACACACACAGACACACATACTTTCTGAGGATATCATTATCTCCAATGTCCATTGGGGAATAAACGTTCATAAATCCACTTATAAATCATTCAAAAGATCTCCAGAATTTGTCTGAGAAGCATTGCATTTTAAAGTTTTCTTGAGTACCACAGTGGTGTTATTATGGAACCCACGCCCTTCAACAGCATTCACACGCTACTATTGGCCAGGCGTCCATGCTTACGCATGGTAACAGAACCCGATATGTTCAGGTCCTATCCCCTGACCAGTCGGCTATCCTAACCTTTACCACTCAAGGTCAATGTCTAACCCCAACCAATCGGGCTGCTTCGTAGGGCGGGACTTGCCTAGAAGTTGCGTGGGATCCATAATAACGCATCACAGTGATCCAATGATAGTTGTCCGTACATCCCTGAGTGCAAACAGGAGCTGCTAATAGATCATTTAGCATAGTTTTAATGGTGCCAATTTGACAAAAATGTGTGTTGTCAACGTGTAGCCCACAGCTAACTACCTGAATCCATAGCAACATTATAATTCCTCCAAAACCTTAAGCAGGATTATCCTCATAAATAGAAGTAACCCTGGACATAAAATTTAAAGGACAATTCCGGCGCAAAATGAACCTAGGGGTTAATAACACATGTGTACCGAGTCGACCATTCTCTGGGATATGTACAGACGAGAAAAGATAGTTTATAAAGACATTACCTTCGCGTATACAGGCAGGTGCCAACAGTCACGACCAGTCAAACCACAAACGCCCTGCTAGAGCTATGTTACTGGTTACTGGTTACACGGCGTTCGTGGTTCGACTGGTCATGACTGTTTTCCCAAGATGGCGCCTGCCTATATATGTGAACGGTACTGTCTTTATAAACTATCTTTTTAATAAACTGTCTGTACACTAACAAAGTTCTCAATGCTTCAGTTTACATGTAGGGACCCTCATTATGCTACCATGGAAATGTGGTGATATTTTGTGCCTTGTTAGTGGTATACAAATAGCGATTTCTTTTTACTCTACCAGTGCCCTGAAAGCCTAGCATTAAGCTAATCAGCGGTTCGCGCTAGCTTGTTTCAAGCTAGGGACTCATTCGATTAGCATGAAAACATATCCCAGAGAACGGTCGACTCGGTACACATGTGTTATTAACCCCTAGGTTCATTTTGCGCCGGAATTGTTCTTTAAGTCAAGAACAAACTGCTGACTGACCACTTCTATGTTTTTTGTTGGGTTTTTTTTTTAAAGATTTTTTGGGGGCATTTTAGGCCTTTATTTTTATAGGACAGCTTAGACTTGAAAGGGAAGAGAGAGGGGGAATGAAATGCAGAAAAGGACCGCAGGTCGGCGTTGAACCCACAGCCGCTGCGTTGAGGAGTAAACCTCTATATATGGGTGCCCGCTCTACCAGGTGAACTACCTAGGCGCCCGCATGTTGTTTTTTTTACAATTAGCAGTAGCAGCTCGCTATCTGAGACCATAAGAGTTTCTAATGTAATAGTTGTGTCTCTTTGAGCCAATGTGGGGATTAATCAGCCCTTAACCAAATCAGCCCTGCGTTAAAACAACTCAGCTGCCTGCGTTATTTAAGATAGCAATGAGACATGACCAAGACATCTAGTTGTAGTAACAGGTATGAGTTTAAACACTGAACAATGGTTTATAATACAGACAGCTTAATTTTATTTTTTATCATGGCGACAGCTATTGTATCTTTCGCCATGGCGATAGCAAGATAAACAGCAGAAAGACAGTGTTCAAGTTACAAAGTAATCCACCAGGACTGTGGCTTGGTTGTATGTGATTGGCCAACGCAGCGCCTTACCAGATGACGTAGCGTTGCAGCAAAAGCTGAGCCTGGTTTAACTTCTTTTCCGGACAACCTTGTGTTGTTTGATGGAGCCTCAGCGTTGAACTGGCTCAGTTCAAATAGATGAGAGGGCTGCGTTTTTCACACAGGGCTGCTGCTGGTCTGAACACAGCCTCAGCGTATCACATCACCTGCGCCGACATGAACTCATCCATGAACTCCAACAACCACGGCTGATAGACGGCCTTTTGTACACCTTTGCTTTTTGAAGCGTGAAGGCTTCCGTAGCTGCAATACTACCGCAAGGGAAGCTCAGCGTCCCCTAAAATGTCAAAAAAATGGTCAAATATGTACTATTTTGTTAACATTTTATTGACTAAAAATGCGTTAGAATACGTTCATTACGACTTCGTTCAGAATTAGCTGACTCAATTTCCTTCTCATACATTCCCGTAGTGTTACAGTGCATTTCTCTGTTGAAGCTTAGCGTCCATTGACTTCAATGGGGATGATGTGAACAGTTTTTTTAAGTGCTTTGAAACTGTCGGTCATTGGATAAATGCTGCGATTATGTCCCGCCCACGGACGCTCAGCGTCTCTGGGGGTGAATAGAGCAGTGGGCTGGCCTGGACGCTGGGCTTCTGTGTGATGATTGGAGGGTCTGTCGAAAGACTGCATCTCCTTTTAATTGAGAGCAATTTTGTACTATGAAAAGTCGCCGAAGCTGTTCGAGCAGAGCAAGAGCTCAGCTCAGTCCCAGCGTGTTGTTGAAAGACAAACTGCTGCAACCTATTTCTTGGTATTTACTTGGCGAAATTGCTAGCCAATTTTCATCATACATTTCATACAATTATACACCACATTCCTTGTTTCAGTTTAACCTAATTCCCACATTTCCTCCTTCGAGTTTAATATCGTTTTGTTAGAGCGTTTGGTCATTCATTCGTTTATACAGTAGGCTAGGCTAGTGTTGTAGGGATGAACTAGCCAGCTAGCAAACTGCACACGATGGCAGGCAATGCTAATATTGTCGACCTGATTTTGGCGAAGCCGTTTGAAAGTCTTCCTTATGAGAAACTTAGAATTAAACAGCAGGGTTAGATCAACACCTAAGATTGATTTAGTGCAGAAGATAGGGCAAAGTAACAGGTCTGTTCAGCTCTACTAGTATGACAAAGTTAGCTGGCTGACTGGAAGTGCTGTGACAAAGAAAATATACTGCTGGCCATGCCCATGCCTCTTGATGAAACAATAATAATATAACAATATAATAAATTATTATTATAATAATTATTATTATTATATTGTTATTATTATATATTATTATATAATATATATTATTATACTATTGTTATAAATAAATGGACAATTGGTATGATATAGGCCGAAAATGAGCTTCCCTCTTTGAAAGACCAGCAGCTGTCACTGGATTCAACCCATCCTTGAGCAACTGCTAAAAACAGCTTTGCTTGATTTCAGTAAAAGTGACTGCACAGGGAATGCTCACACTTTTACAAGCAGGTATGTCGTTATGTCTTCCTCTCTCTCTGGTCTCTTCAAAAGATGAGTGTGTTTGAAATACAGAGACTATTTTTCTCTTAAGTGGCTTTATTGATCTTTTTCAGGGATCTTTTTTGTTAGTCTAAAGTCAAAATAAGTATTAGCAATACATTTTCCTTCTTTCCCATCTTAATAATCTCTTGTCTTCACGTCTTCCTATAACACATTTGAGTTCTCCTTCTGCACTGCCTGAGGCTATTAATGGGAGTCTGTGCTCCACAGCTATTCAGCTATTCAAATGTCACTTACTAAGGAGAAGTTTAAATTAAGAGTTTCCTCAAACGCACATCCAGAAAGTTTGCTTGTTGTCCCCCGGGAGAAGTGTTTCTCCTCTCATCTCATTAGTGTACGGTACGCCTCTGCAGCTTTTATTAATGACTCTCTGGTTTCTTGTTATGTGATATATTCAACTCACTAATATCTTGTTCTGTTCATCTCCCTGATGTTTTCTTAATAGCCTACTGCTCTTCCCATCATAACAAATTTAGAAGGAGTTATCAAAGCCAACGTCAAGGTTCATCTCTGACCTTTCTGGCGCCCCACACCAGACACCTCCGTCTGTCTCCTCACTTCATTTTAACAGATTCCGCTCAGACATCTTCAGTGTCAAAAAACATACAGCAAGATAAAACAGTTAGGAAATAACAGAAAATTATATCAGACAGACAACTGCAAATCTGAAAGAAAGAGAAACAAAGATGAAAAGAGAAAAGAAATGAGCTAATGGGAGGCTCTGAACGATCAAAGCGGTGTCTGATGGGAAAAAAGTTTGGCTTTAAATTAATAATCAGATTGTCTGGATTGAGGCACAGGTTTTGGGGTTTAACCACATGGACTCATGCAGTGTTTCATTTGCACAACAAAAAGATATTTTAGTGGACAAACCTCCCCTCTAGTTTAGTGACAACTCAGCCCATTCTCACTTCCAACTCGTCAAATACTGACGCTTGGTCAGCGTCAGATAGCGACGCAAAAATCCCTCTTTAGCGTCTGTATGGAACGCACCAGGCAGAGCAGCAGCTCAACCGCGGCGCTCTAAGATGACGTAGTATTAAGAGAGACAAGAGTAGAGAGTATTATGTAGAGAGACAACAGTAAAGAGTATTATGTAGAGAGACATTGGTAGAGAGTAGTATGTAGAGAGACAACAGTAGAGAGTAGTATGTAGAGAGACAACAGTAGAGAGTAGTATGTAGAGAGACAACCGTAGAGAGACAATAGTAGAGAGTAGTATGTAGAGAGACAATAGTAGAGAGTAGTATGTAGAGAGACAACCGTAGAGAGTAGTATGTAGAGAGACAACCGTAGAGAGTAGTATGTAGAGAGACAACCGTAGAGAGTAGTATGAAGAGAGACAACAGTAGAGTATTATGAAGAGAGACAACAGTAGAGTAGTATGTAGAAAAACAACAGCAGAGAGTAGTATGTAGAGAGACAACCGTAGAGAGTAGTATGTAAAGAGACAACGGTAGAGAGTAGTATGTAGAGAGACAACCGTAGAGAGTAGTATGAAGAGAGACAACAGTAGAGAGTAGTATTAAGAGAGACAAGAGTAGAGAGTAGTATGTAGAGAGACAACAGTAAAGAGTACTATGTAGAGAGACATTGGTAGAGAGTAGTATGTAGAGAGACAACAGTAGAGAGTAGTATGTAGAGAGACAACAGTAGAGAGTAGTATGTAGAGAGACAACCGTAGAGAGACAATAGTAGAGAGTAGTATGTAGAGAGACAATAGTAGAGAGTAGTATGTAGAGAGACAACCGTAGAGAGTAGTATGTAGAGAGACAACCGTAGAGAGTAGTATGTAGAGAGGCAACAGTAGAGAGTAGTATGTAGAGAGACAACGGTAGAGAGACAACAGTAGAGAGTCGTATGTAGAGAGACAACGGTAGAGAGTAGTATGAAGAGAGACAACAGTAGAGTATTATGAAGAGAGACAACAGTAGAGTAGTATGTAGAAAAACAACAGCAGAGAGTAGTATGTAGAGAGACAACCGTAGAGAGTAGTATGTAAAGAGACAACGGTAGAGAGTAGTATGTAGAGAGACAACCGTAGAGAGTAGTATGAAGAGAGACAACAGTAGAGAGTAGTATTAAGAGAGACAAGAGTAGAGAGTAGTATGTAGAGAGACAACAGTAAAGAGTACTATGTAGAGAGACATTGGTAGAGAGTAGTATGTAGAGAGACAACAGTAGAGAGTAATACGTAGAGAGACAACAGTAGAGAGTAGTATGTAGAGAGACAACCGTAGAGAGTAGTATGTAGAGAGACAATAGTAGAGAGTAGTATGTAGAGAGACAACCGTAGAGAGTAGTATGTAGAGAGACAGCCGTAGAGAGTAGTATGTAGAGAGACAACCGTAGAGAGTAGTATGAAGAGAGACAACGGTAGAGAGTAGTATGAAGAGAGATAACGGTAGAGAGACAACAGTAGAGAGTCGTATGTAAAGAGACAACGGTAGAGAGTAGTATGAAGAGAGACAACAGTAGAGTATTATGAAGAGCGACAACAGTAGAGTAGTATGTAGAGAGACAACAGCAGAGAGTAGTATGTAGAGAGACAACCGTAGAGAGTAGTATGTAGAGAGACAACGGTAGAGAGTAGTATGTAGAGAGACAACAGTAGAGAGTAGTATGAAAGAGACAACGGTAGAGAGTAGTATGTAGAGAGACAATAGTAGAGAGTAGTATGTAGAGAGACAACGGTAGAGAGTAGTATGTAGAGAGACAACAGTAGAGAGTAGTATGAAAGACCGAAAATCTGCATAAGGAGGATGGTTGGGGGGGGGGGATGGGTCAAACAGGAGACCATGGTTCGTGTCCCGTTCTTGTCCTGCGTGTCATTTAAACGGACATTTTGTAACCCCTCCCACCTTCTTTTCCTAACCCTAACTGTCCCACTCTTGTGCCACATGTCAGTTAAACGTACGTCCCGACCCAGAGCGTTTGGTTAACTAAAGTGACACCAAGAGTCCTGAACAAATGTGTGCCTGGGTAGCTCAGTTGGTAGAGCTCGCGACCATATAAAGAGGTTTATTTCTCGACGTAGAGGCCTACGTTTTCTGCATGTCTTCCCCTTCTCTCTCCCCTTTTATGCTGTCCTGGTGATTAAAGGTGAAAATGCCAACAAAATAATCTTTAAAAAAAAAAAAGACCAATCGCATCTAAATATGACGTTAAAGGAGACCTTTTTGCATCAATAACGAATGCCAAAGGCATCAAGCGTCGCTTTCTGACACAATGGGAGTGAGAATGTGTTGGACAACTACCTTCATTCACATATCATTTTGTTTTCCCTTTTCTATTCTTCGTGTTGTGATTTCTGTCATTATTTTTTTCATGTAGCATGACTGAATGTAATTCAAACTTCAAAGTCACAATTGTATTTTGTCATTCTCTCTCCCTCCCTTGTTCTGTTTCTAGCATGAATTGTGGAATGCTTGTCCACCCTGACAAGCCAGTAGAGGCTCTGAGCAGGTAATGATCCCTCGCATCACTGGAAGAGCTGCTTTGGCTTCACCTTCCCTATCCGCCTTAATGCTTTGAACACGAGTTTGCCAAAAGTTGTTGCATGCAGAATGTTAGCAGTGGGTAAGTTCAAAGAACAGTTCCACATGTGGTCGTGACTAGTCAGATTAGGGGATCAGTATCAATGTGTAGAAATAACACAGTAAAAACAACACATTGTAGTTTTAGAAAGATTGGGATATTTGGTGTGGTTTTGTTGACAGCAACTCATAAAACCACAAAAAATTATCTAACTTCAAACGCCCTTACTGTATTGTAAAATGTTCCACGTATATCACTGATGAAAGACACAAGCTACAACGCATTGGTCTCACAGTAAAGTTGTTTTGTATACTACCAGAGTTGCTGGAGTTTTACCTCTTCAGACTGTTTACCTTCCCCGTGCACCTTGGAAGTACTTATTCTATGTACGTAATCCTCAAAAGGTTGTAAAGCGACTGCATAGGGATGCTGGAGGCTTCTTACGGAAAAGCTTAGTGCTAAGTCCTTGTGATAGAAACATTTTATTATTATTATTTTATTATTACTTAACGCTTTGCTTCGCTATAGCTAATAAGTTTCATCTCTGTATGGCTTGTCCAAGTTTGTTCACAATGCGCTTTTGCTGCGAGCTCCCAGTGCAAGGAGGCCAGTTTTACGACAGGGAATACACTCAGTTACCGAGATGGTTTTCTTTCAGGGTTTGGCTCCTTGCACACTGGGCTCAGCTGTACAACTAACCGAGCTAACTAGCTAACGGCAGCTAACTACAGTTAGCAGTTACTTTAGCAACAACTAGCCTAAAGCTAATGGTATCTGTCCAAAACTCCGTAAATCACCTTGGTACCGTATTCACTGTCATCAAACTGGTCTTAAAGCCGATAATCGTCCGTCGGACAGTCTGGCGAGGTCAGCCTGAGGAGCCGTTGGCCCTCATTTGGGCCGATATGACATGTTGAATCGGAAGGCGGGCAGTCGGACTCAATGGCCAATCTGATTGGTGGAGCGCTAACCTGGAAATGACGAGCGGGATGAGTGTGACTAACGGCTCTCAAAATCTGACAAATCTTGTAAACTGACCTCTGTCGATCTGAAATGAAGACAGATTCAGCAACTGCACGGCCTATTTCTCTCTTAAAATGTTTTCAGAAACACGTTTCGGTGAATTATCTTCGTAAAATATGAGATTGTATTCTGAACAAGCTGCCATTATACCCGGTTGTAAAATCCGGGAGCAGCCAGACTCACGTGATGCGTTCGTCCAATCAGCTGCCGGTTTTCATTTTTTGGGCAACAATACAGATTAGCACCGCCTGCTGTTGTGGAGATGTATTATGTCTTGCGCACGCACAGAACGTACGCTAAAGTCGGCGTCGCTTTGGTGTGTTCCGAGGCTTTTGACCAACTCGGGGTGACGGTCAGTCCGACTGCCTTTTCTGCCGAAGGTCGGCCGTCGGGTTGGTGTGTCAGAGCCATTACAACATTCTTGACATCTTGATGACAAGTCCAAATGGTTCCACTTTACTTGAGGTCAAGGTAAATATTCATGACACAAATATAATGCTCTGATAACAGTTAAAAGTTAAAACCAACCTCTTAAAGACAGCTTAATGTGATGTTAACACATGAAGCTAAATGTTTTTTTTTAAAGTTTGATTATTAGGACTGCTATGACATATTTATGACAGGTTATGTTGTTTTAAAGACTCCTTCATGTTCATGACTTGTGTCATGCCAGGTAATGACAGTGTTATGTCAGTCTCATGCACACCCCTTCAAACAAAGTGTTACCGCTTCCTCTAAAAAAAACATTATCGTATCATATAGTAACCTATAGTTCAGTTGTAGCTTCTTGACAATGGGCCTCTGAACATTTGGTGTATCTAGAGTTGACTTCTATTGTTTTTTATATTAATAGAGACAATTACGAGAAAAAATATAAGGGACATTTAAGAAACTGTTGCTGCAATGAGGCCCATTGTTTTTATGGTATACGGTGTGATATTATAGAGACTCTCAGCAGCTGCTTATAATGATGGGACCCAGAACCCACTCAGTGACTCCAGAATGTTCTGTTTATTCAGTGTGCTGTTCCTAGCCTGACAAGCCAGACCCACATTAAGATGTTGGGTCTGGGAACTCTCCATTGGCAGGGCTCAATCCGATGGGCGGGATAAACGGTTGTCTTTCAAATTCCCTCTGCACGCAATAGGATAGAGCTACAACCAACCAGAGCAACGCTAGTTGATAGATTCAACTTTTGCTGTATCCGGTCGGCAAAACTCTGAACACATCTTCCTTTTTTAAGAATGACTTCAGGGCCGTTCTTTGTTCTTTTCTCAAAGAAAAGCTGAACTCCAAGTCTTCCAGAGTCGCGGCCAAAGCCGATTCCAAAGACCGCTGTTCACCAGCAGCAGCAGCCATCTTCTTTGTTTTCAAGTAGCAGGGAATTCACGCGGAACCGTCGCAACTCTGCCGTCATTATGTTAAGCCCACCCACCAACTCTATACGCGATGTGATTGGCCTGATCAGAGTTTGGCTAGAGTTGCTAGACGACCCTGGCTGCAAATTACATTTGCTGCCGCTAGGGTGGTCTAGATTTCTAGACTATGCTGTTCCACCAGTGGATTTGACTTTGATCAGGTAACTGGTGAAACAGTTATTGGAAGACTTTCATCTATCTCTGTACTGGAAACACAGAGATGATATTGATCTTCTCAAACAATCAAGCTGTTCCGTTAAGTTTAGTAAATTTAAACTGGTGACTTCTCACTGTGCTGCCAATAAAAGCAAAGAATAACACACTTCTTCCAGCTTTGTCTTCAGCTCCATTCATCTTCAATCCAAGGCTTGAGAATTATTTTCCTTCTTCTTGTTCCTGCCTCTTGCTGTTACTAACACTAACTTTATTTCAGACTCTGTGTGAATTGCTTGATGAGCTGCTATGCAACACTAATGCACAAATGATATTCCGGGTGATTAATGTGTGTGCCATGGCTTGTGTCTCCAGCATACAGCGGGGAAAGTTAAAGTTTCCTCTCTGAATAATCACCCTGTGTGTTGATTTAATAGGAACTTGTATATTTCTACTGCCATCCAAATGAAGCAAATTCCCTTTTTTTACTTCTGCAGTGACTTGTATTACCTCTGAAATGATGAAATGAAACCATGTGTCAGGCTGACACTGTGACTACACACTGCTGAATGACAGGGTATTAAAGTCGAGGCCTAGTATTTTCTCCCAGTTAAAGCTTTGAACTGTCTCATAGTGAACTGTGACTCGCTGATCTAATCCAGAAACATAAAAGCAAGAGAATCCCATTACTGAGAAATATACCTAAAGTCATTCTCACAGCTTAAGCTATCATTCACCTAAGTATCTGTGTCATTTAGATTTAAAGATCTGTCTGCTCTTCATTTTCTTTTATCAAATGCATTTCACAAGACGGGGTCTTTGAAAGATGCTTACATTAGAGACAGAGCTTTATATTTTCATTTCCCGCATAAAGATTTTGTTATGTTAATGATTGACATGGCCAATTTCATTGAATTTTCAATGTGGGATCTTGTTTTATTTTTTATTTTTTTAAGATTTTTGTTGCCATTTCTGCCTTCAATCACTGTGACAGCTTAGACATGAATGGGAAGAGAGAGGGGGAAGACATGCAGGAAATTGCCGCAGGTCGGACATCTTTACAAACTGATGGGTCGTATTCTTCATCTCTGTTACTGGTTTTCTGCTCAGTTGTAACTTCACGTTGATCTGGTCCAAGTTGATTGACAAGTTAAGTTCATCCGATAGTGATCTTCTCTCAAACAGATTTAGTTTGAGAAAGATTTGACAGCCAGGAACAGTGTGGGATCCATGTCGTGGTTGCCTCAACTTTCCTTTCAGTTCACGTTCTCGTGTAGTCTGTCAGTCACCCATCACGGGCGAGATTTGGAGTGGAGAGTCCTATCTATTCATCCCATAGACTGAGCAGGCTGCCTGTTAATTAGTGTGTATGTGGAAGTGTCGGCCACTTAGCCTGAGCACCCTAAATCCCGTCCGTTCCCTGTAAATTGGCGAAACCAGGCTTTTACTTTGCCTCGCTGGCTCGACTCAGCAGTTCTGCTTCCAGCAACCTCCACAAATGAAAATCTCTATTTGCAATGCAGTCGTATTTATTGCAGAAAATGCAATTGCAAGCTACTCACACAATTTTAAGCATAAATAATTTTAAATAAAATTAATTAATTTTTATGTAGAGCTGGAGGGGCGGCGCCCTACACCCTCTTAGGCCCGGCCGCCATTGCAGAGAACAAAAAATGGCTATTTTAAATAGAGCGGAGTCATCAGTAACACTGGTGCTCAATATGCAGTGGAAGCCATACTGCAAACAAATGGATCGAGGTAAAAAACTCTCTGATCCTGCTCAGATGGCTGAAGAACAGCCTGCATGGCCAGCGCTCACACTAACCTGTTTCATCAGCAAGTCACTAAAGTGCGAGCAAACAGAGCGGTCGCAGGAGAGGGTTTATGGAGGAAATGTTAATAAGAAAACCACGCAACTGAAAGATGAAAAGGCAGACGAGAGAGACAGTGGGAAGGATTGGGAAGACCGAAAGAGAGAAAAACAGATTGGCTGTGTGTGTGTGTGTGTGTGTGTGTGTGTGTGTGTGTGTGTGTGTGTGTGTGGAGAGAGGGGAGTGAAGGCCTCCACCCAGCCCAGCTGAATAATATTTCATAATGAATATATTCTAACTCCTCTGGTTAAGTCAGTAAGGTTGCCTTTGTGCTGTGAATAGACATAGCGACATGGGCAGATACCACAAACACCTTAGAATACTCCATAATACCCTGCAGTAGCTACCAGCTGGGTGTAGCACATCATATTTGGATTTCGCTGAGACTTCTAGACTCGTTGGCCATTTAAGGCTGTTCCTCTTTGCTACATCATGCAGGTTTCTTGTTGGCTCTGCAGAAGGCCCTCTTCATGGATGAGAAGTTTACTCTCGTGTCACTGTAGGAAGTACGTTCTCTGTCAGCGTGTTCTCATTAACGGGTCCATATGTAGGGTTGGGCATTGTTTGGATTTTAACGATTCTGATTCCAATTGCGGTTCTTCCTTTTGATTCCGGTTCTCATCGATTCTCGATTCCGATTCTTTAAGAGCTGGAGTTGAAACAGGTCACATTTCCATAAGAGGAAAGTTTTATTTTGATTCAATGGGGGGTTGCAGTTTTACAGCTTTTCCAACGTAAAATAAAGCCAGACTAGAGCGCTGCTTACTGAGCTCCACAGCTGCAACACAACAAGAGCCTGGCCGCTACAGAAACCAAAACTTGCGCATGTTAAATTTGGAACCCGTGATCAGATTTAAAACCAAATCCTCCAAACGATTCCAATAAAGAAACGATTCCACTGTAATCGTAATTTTTGAAACGATTCCAAGTAGGAATCCGTTCTCGATGCCCAACCCTATCCATATGATATAGTACGAGAATGTTGTCTCACCAAAATGTATGATATCCTACAAAACTAGAAGGCCGCCGGCTGGTCACGTGACGCCAGCTACATTGGCCGGCTACAAGGCTTTGTGACGCTAAGTGGCAGTTGCTAGCCGAGCGGCAGTTGCTAGCTGTCCTTGGCCGACACTGAGCTCCGTGATGCGGGCTACAGAGCTCTGTCGTATCAGCAGCAGTTGGTGGTTTAGTTACCCGAGAATAGGTGACTTTGAGCCCGGTACAGAGCACCGCGAGCTGCTGGTCGTTTCGGCAGACATTACAGTCAAGTTTAGGCGACAAAAAGTGAGCGTTATGCGGCGACGATAGTTAACTTTAGGCACCAAAAAGACTAGTTAAGTTTAGGAAAAAGGTCGAGGTTTGGATTAAAACACTTCAGAGGAACATGCGTTTCCTGGGTGAAAGTCCTTTGTTTTCCCCGGGAAGCGATCTCCGCTCCCCAGCTTGGAACGCGCTGTGTGTTATTATCCACCCCGACCTCCTCCACGTTCCACAGTTTTCATACAGCAGCAGTCATTGTGGTGCATACAGCAATAACAAAAAGACATGGAATGCTTACAAATGCTCAGTGCTTAAAGGTGCTGTAGGTAGGATTGTGAAGATCCAGGACTTAGCCAAAAAATTTGAACATCGACAACTTCTGCCCCCTTTCCGCTAAAGGCCAAAACTGTCTCCTAAGCCCCTCCCCCCACAAGGGAGAATGAATGCGTGTGCATGAGCAGTGATTGACACACAGTTAGACACCGCCCCCCCCGGCCCTGATTGGTGCATCTGAACAGGAAGCGGTGGATTTTTGTAAATCCCACTACAGGCTGTAGGTGGAGCCAGAGGAGACAGTTATTTTTCTAAATGACCTGCTTCATGTAGTTCTACTGGAACATAGGGTCAGTTTCAAAAAATATGACAGAAAGTTAGTTTTATAAGTCTTAGCTACTGCACCTTTAACTTTTTGTAGCTATATGTACGTATGGTTAATGAAAACAGCCAGTTCGAGAAAGAGGAGTGCTGTCATTAGAACAATAGTAGCTTCTAGGGAGCCATTTGTCAGCTTTAGAATCGTGCCACATGTCTGTAAGATACTCTAAAAGGCTTAATTAACTTTAACTTCAATATGCTGCAGCTCCCTTAACTAATATGAGTAATTTGCACCCTATTAAGAGCTAAGTATTGAATTTGACAAGTTAACTTGCTTTAAGTGCTTTTGCTATACCTAAGGATGGATAAATGCTGTGAGTATCCAGTGCTCTACAGAGACTCCTTTTTAAAATGCATGGCACTCTGATATCCTGCCTCAAATACATTTTGTCTATGGGCATTGATGTTTCTATTTGAAATGTGAGTTTAGTCAACCTTTAATTAGCAGAGTTGGGGTTTTCCATTTGGCTTCAGGGGACTAAATGTTGCTCAGTGGGCTGAAGTATAGGAGATTACCAGAGCTGTCAGATTGGCATATTAAAGATCTGCTAATGCATTTCAATTATTTAAAAAATAATCTCAAAATGAAATAGCACACGTGGTGTCAACATAAAACACAGCACTTTCAAGCCGGAGAGCAAAAATACTTTCACCCAGGAAACGCTCGTTGGTTCCACGGAACCACTATCTTTTACCTAAACTTAACAAGTCGTTTTGGTGCCTAAACTTAACTGTCATCTCCACATGATGCTCACTTCTTCTGTCTAAACTCCACTACCACGGCCCCTGAAAGCACCGTCATCTGGCGGTGCCTGTAGCCGGCTCACAGTCACCTGTTGGCAGCTAAACAACAGCGCTGGTAGCCGGCGTCCTGGAGCTCTGTAGAGGCTAAATACAACCAGCAACTGAGCAGAAGTACCAAAAACCCCTGTGTTGTGTGCCGTCAATAATAATACCAACGTGGACAATGACATGCTTTGCTTCTATTTTGCTAACCTCAGGAGCCGAGATAGGGCTGTCAACATGTAGTAGTTTTAATTAACTTTTGTCCTTTTACTCGACTAGGGGACAGAAACTTTGAGCTGGTTAAATTTTTCAGGCCAAGTTGGCAGGCCATTTAAATTGGTTGGACGTAGAGGCATGTATCAGAGGTGACACCTAGAGAATAATAGCTGTGATTCATGCGACCGGCTCTCCTCCCTCAAATTCTCACTTTCTTTATATCTGTTTCTGCGTCTCTCGTCTCCGTCGCCTCCCTCTCTACTCATTCAAGCCACTCTACCCTTTCTCTCGTCTTCATCCTCCCTCTCTCTAATGGCCCTGACAGAGATAGTGTGTCATTAAGAGAGTGAAGATGAGATGTGGGGGTTGACTGATTGGCTGGCTGGATTGTCGTGGAGACAGATTCTGCCTTTGATATTAGCTCTCTGCTCTCTCATCTTGGTAGCACAATTGGTTACGATACCAGCACACACACATACATATGCATCCACCTGCACACATTTACATCACAGTTATTAGAACCAAATTCACTAATTTAACCAAGGAGACATGTACACCTTTGTATTGCAGTCACAATTGCTTTTGGACAAGTGAAAACATTTAAACTTCCACCCATGCATGTTCTGCCCATTATCTAAGTCCCAGTGCAAAACCTCCGGTATGCACAGGGACAGTTTGCCAGCAGAACTACCTGCAGAACGCAGGGATCCCAGTTTGAAGATGGTGGCACAGTGGCTCAGTGGTTAGCAATGCTAAACTGTACCATAGTGGCTACCCTACAGGCCAATAAGCCTATCATCAACGTTGTTGAGGTTGTTGTTTTGTTTTGTTTGTTTTTTTTGGGGGGGGGGTCTTTCAAAAAAGAGTTTTAAACAATAATTTAGCGGCCCCCCTGCAGTGACTCTGAGGACCCCCCCAGGGGTTGCGGACCCCCTTGAAGATCACTGATATAGAGCCGGATGTGTGACTGACTCTCTTTGTCTCTCTGTGTCTCTTGCCCTGTGGCAGGCCGGCTCCCAAGGCTTCGTCAGAGCAAGGCAGCAGCAGTGACAAGAAGGAGCGTCCCATGAGCACCATGAGCGAAGCGTCAAACTACACGGGTGGCTCCGACTACAGCACCTTCCCCGGCAGCCCGGCCACCACCGCCAACACCACCACCACCTCCACTTCATCCACACGGGTCAGTCTCCATCCATACAGGCCAGCTGCTCTGTTGAGTACTTTATTCCCAGTTCTAGATCAGGGCTAATAATAACATCACATTTATCAAGCATCATTAGCAGACAGAGGCTGACTATGGTGCATAAAGATGTCGGGTGAGATATTTTCACAGCTTAGGGTTATAAAAAAGAGGAGCCTGTTCTGATTATTTATGTAGCCGTGCTAGCAGTGTGTCACTAGGCATGGCAATGTCAGTCAGTCTGTAGGTCGGTCTGCCACTTTAGTCCAGACTGAAATATCAATGGCATTTAGATTTTCACTGTTTAGCAAGTGTTAGCATTCTAGCACACAAAGACTGCATCTACACTACTAGGTTTTAGTTTAAAAATGAATATCTTTTGCTACGTTTACGCCTCATGTCCACACTACTCCGGTGTTTCCGAGCCCCTTAAACAGAGAAATTTGGAAACAGTGCTGCCCCCGTTTTGGTTTGTAAACTCTGGGGTTGCTTAGAAGTCTGGACGGGCAGAAAAGGAGACTTTCGGAAACGAGGACGCACGTCAGTCACTCGGTTAGGTACGCTTGCATACCTTACAGTAAAAGTTCCAAATCCTTGCTCCTACTTTTCACCATTGTTGTTCTTTCTCCAGAGTATTTTCTGTATTTTCAACTTCCAACAGCAGAGTAACGTCAGACAATCTGCTTCCTGTTTACACCTGCACGCACACACCCAGTGTATGTGTGAATGGTCATGTGATGTGTGTTAATATAGACGAGATTGGTTCTGCTACTGGAGCTAAAACTCTTGTGTGGACGGAAATCTTATTTGTCTCAAAACGTCGCTTAAATATGACAACGTAGTAGTGTAGATGTAGCCCAAAGAAGGATGGTGAAAATGGCAAACATTTCCTCATAAACATCAGCATGGCTCGCTAACTCTAACTAAATAAAGACACAAGTTATTTTGAATGTCACCATAACCTACCATTCTACATTTTGTGCTATACTACTACACTGTACTCTGCCGCACGTCACTCTACTACACAGTACCGTTCTCCTAAAACACACAGATGATGTGACTCCATGGGATTTCCTTTTATTAAATCTGCAGAAAGTTAAGGGTAACACACCACCAGCGGATGTGTGTATGTGCAGTAAATCCACAAACCCACTAGCTGTTTTTCTGGAGTGTCAAAATGCGTCGATGCTGGGAAATCAGACATTGAATTCTGGCACATCAAAGTGTGTAAACTCTGCAGGGAAGCAGCATTTTATTACATTCAGCACATCCTGGGTACCGTAATCTTACCTTCTCTTTTCTGTAAGGCACGTCCAGAGTCAGATACATTTTAAAGGAATCGTTAGACATTTTGGGATGCACGCAAGGGGTCATAACTTCCTGGAGTCTCCGCTGGTTACAGGGCAATCGCTCAGAGTCTGCCTGCCGGCACCTAACCCTCCATAGAGTGATGAACTGTCATTTTGACACCAAGGTTTTTAAATAGAAACAAACAAGATATAGCATGTTAATTAGTAAGCTTTGGAAATGCTGGTAGGCAGATTTTTTAACCAACCATTTCCTGCTTTCATGAATAAGTGATGCTTATACTACTTAATACTATTTTGACTTCTGCTTACATTGGCCAGAAGAAAATGTTTCCCTACAATATCTTCTACTAACAACTACAGCATGATTAACATGTGTGTTTGTTAAGGTTAGGGAGAGATCATTGTCTTGGTTGAATTTTAAAAAAGTCCATGGTGACTTGAATCACAAGACAGGATGTTTACTTTTTAATATTTAACTAAAACCACGATCCTTCCCTATCCCTTTACCTAGTTGAGTCAAGTCATTTTGAATTACATGGCTCAAAATCACAAAATGTACGGTGGCCGACAGAGCCAAACACCCTGCAACTTAAGACAACACACACAAATAGACCAAACACAAGCAAATTAAGAAAAGAAATGCAACAAAAAAAGGGGGGAGAGAGAGAGACAGAGAGAGAGAGAGAGACAGAGAGAGAGAGAGAGAGAGAGAGAGAGAGAGAGAGACAGAGAGAGAGAGAGAGAGACAGAGAGGGAGAGAGGGGGAGAGGGGGGGGAGAGAGAGAGAGAGAGAGAGAGAGAGAGAGAGAGAGGGAGAGAGAGAGAGTAAATATGAAGTCTATGTTTGAGATATGTTTTCTCTGGTTTGGTGGCTGTGTCTCAGGTCAGGTGATACTCAATCAGCAGAGACGTCTGTAAACTCGTGGTGATAAAACATTTAACGTTGACGTTTCTTTAAGCCATGTTACATGAGAGGGTTTAATTTCGAGGTCTGAAATTACTGAAGTAGGCTATAGGCCTTCTCAAGTGTAATATTGTGATTATACAACAAAATAAGTGATCAATCTGTATTCATATTGTGGAGCAATTCGCTCTTGAAATACAATAAACTAAGTTGTTTTCTTAATTTGCTTGTGTTTTGTCTATTTGTGTGTGTTTTCTTAAGTTGCAGGGCGTTTGGCCCTGTCAGCCACCGTACAAATGTGCCTTAAAAGGCTTTACAATCTGGATAGCATACAGCACCCTCTATCTTTAGACCCTCAGCTTTTAGTAGCCTAAACTCAAACCTAAGCATGTGATGGACTCAGGATGCTGCATGTAGGGTTAAAGTCCACAGGAAGTACATTGTCTGGGAAAACCCATTACCCATTACCATTGAACCCAACCCATTCTCACTGCCAACTCATAAAATACTGAAGCTTGGTCAGTGGCTCTCAGCGTCAGATACCGATGCAAAAATCACGCTTTAGCAGCAGCTCAACCGCGGCGCTGTTGTAATGACGTAGTATTAAAGGGTAACTACCATTTTTTTTCAACCCCTATTTTATAAAGATAGAAACAAAAGCATACCCTGGGCTGTTGTTTTTCAAAAAGGTGTATAGATTATTTTGGGTGACTTTTATTCCAAAATGTGAATTTCAAGAATTTGTATATGTAATTGTAATGTAAATGTTTTATTTATTTGTTTCTTCTGTAGAGCTGAATATAACATGTATTACCCATTCCTGTGTTTTAACAGCCCTCTAGGTCTTCCAAAAAAGTTCACAACTTTGGGAAGAGGTCAAACTCCATCAAGAGGAACCCCAATGCCCCGGTTGTCAAGAGCAACTGGCTTTACAAACAGGTACAGGAGGAAGGCCATATATATATATATATATATATATATATATATACACAGTATATTGTTTTGAATAGTGAGTATGAGCTGATGCGTCAGGCAGGAGGTACAGGTTACCAAACTGCAAGCTGAACAAGTATAAATTGTCATTTGTGCCGCTTTCAGTGAAACTACTGAATAATAAGAGATAAGATGCGTGTGTGCATGGGGGAGAGGCGCTGATCATAGGTAATATTTATGGTACTTACCATTATGGTTGTAGTATGTGCAGTATCTGTGGTGTGATACACAAACAAATAAAAATGGAGAAAGTTTGTGGTTTAATCCCCCGAAGGACAAAAGACGCACTGTTGAGTCCAAGCCATGTTTGACAACACTCCTACCAAAAAGCAATATTACAAAATTTCATTTTCGACATTTATTTACTATTTTATTCATATATTACGCTACTTGTGTAGACTTTTGTAAACTCATTTCAAGCACCAAAACAACTGAGTTTGTTCTGAACATTTTCATATGAAATACATGCGTATCCGGTTATATGCAAATATCCTTAATATGTGAATAAAAAAAAAAGTAAAAATGCCCTTAGACCTCAGAAGGTTTAGGGGGAGTTACATGGTGGAACAGTGCAGTGACTGTGCGAAGTATCCTGAAATTTGGAGTTCTGTAATTCATTTAAGCCATTGTTTAGCCGCCCCAAAAAAGTGTTTAATCCGTCCATATCGCTGTGTTGTCATGCTTAAATATTTTTTTTTAACCAAAAATCACTCAATCTTCACATGACTGCTTACACTTTTTCAGAGCTGTAGTATTTGATACTTTTTTCCTACTGTACCTACCAGACAGCCACTGGTTTCCATTCATTTTACTGAAGTATGAGAATCACATTACAGAGATTTGAAACCTACCTGCAGCGTACAGCTGTTGCAAGTACAAAGTGATTAACACAGTAACTCAACTCAGCCAGAAAATATAAATAGCATAGTGTTCACCTAGAATCATTATGCAAGTGTCTGTGTGGGTTGATTTAAATTCTGAACCTAAATCCATGGAAGCTATTGGCTGCCCGGAAGGTAGGGAAAACAAATTAAAAAATCTAAAAGGCATGGCCGTGGAGAATGGTTGGCAGAAATGTAAAATATATAAATCTTTGGTGCACACTGGTATGGTCCATGATGTTATGCATAACTACCTAGCTACAGTACATCCATGAAAAATAGGGACAGAAATATGACCGCTAAAATCGTGAAACACTTTGGTGAGGTGACACAGCTGCATACTATATGAGTCAACTTACTGATATAACTACTCCTAAGTCGACAGAGATCGGCCAATGAGAACACAATTGCCACATTTCCATTGCATGGTACGGCTCAACTCGACTCGCCTGGAACCGCTCTTTTTTGGATAAGAATCCCACCTACCCTGAGGGGGGTTCTATCCACAGTTTTCAACCTTTTTTTGTGTCTAAGTGACTGATGGGAACAACAATCTTTGACATTGGTCCAGTATTAAGAGAGATCACTGCAGTCAGCAGCGGAGAAACAAGCTACAATATAAGTTAATAGGACAGTTGTCCAGCTTGTATTTACCTTCACAAAAGTGCTCGTTTTGCCAGGAGTTTATCTCAGGACACTTTACAGATAGAGTAGGTCCAGACCACACTCTATAATTTACAAAGACCCAACAATTCTCTCCAAGAGCAACACCTAGTCCTGGATATTCCCCGAGTCCTGGAACACCTCCCAAGGGAGGTGCCCAGGGGGCTTCCTTACCAGGTGCCCAAACCACCTCAACTTGAGTCAAACCATGCAGTGGTAATGAGGCATATGTGAGGCTGAATTAAAGAATAGAAACAACATGACAGTTGTATCGGGCTGAGTAAAGGTTACTACAGATCTAATATTTGTTGGGTTGGAACCATTGAATCCTGCAGCAGCCATGTGGATTGTGATCTGGTTCCTTTTGCAGGTTCCTTTGCTGGGCATTAGCTAACCTAGCTCAGGGCTCAGCTTGTTCTCTCATTATTAGTTTTGCAATGCCAGACCTTCCTCCACAGCGCTGTGAAGGAGGGTCTGACTAGTCCACAACTCAAACTCAAACAGAACACTCAGATTGGACAGATAGTCTAGCTAGCTGTCTGGATTTACCCTGCAGAGATCTGAGGAGCAGTTAACCATAGTCCTCACAAATCCACCAGAGGTTAGAACGCCAACACAGAGACAGAGGAAGGGGACGGACATCTGGCAGAAAAGGCCTCTGTGCTGCTGCTCACTGTATTCATACCCAGACGAGAATCGATTCACTTCACACCAGCATTGCCCCTTCTCTTCCCCTCAGACCTGTCAGGCAAAGTGCTCCCTCGCACAAGAAATGTCATCAGTGTTTACCCAAAGCTCCTAACCTTGGGATCTGTGGCCAAACGCCACGCAGTTCAAACGGCGAGCGAATGGTCTCAAAAAAAATGTGGTATTGCCGCATAGAGAACAAAGCACAGGCCTTTGCCCCGAGCAGCACAGAGGCAAATTTGTCACTGCGTTATGAAGAGATATAACAGAGCAATTTGTCTCAGAGGGAGTGATAGAAGCTGGTTAATAGAAGCAGCCAGAGGGAGAGACAGCGAGGGTATCAGGAAGAGGGGAAGTGAGAGGAGATCAAAGGAGAGGCTGTGTGTGTGTGTGTGTGTGCGTGTGTGTGTGTGTGTGTGTGTGTGTGTGTGTGTGGGGGGGGTGTGTGTGTGTGTGTGTGTCTTGTTTGCTGTAATGACTACACTTTGACCCCTGCAGGACAGCACAGGCATGAAGCTGTGGAAGAAGAGGTGGTTCGTTCTGTGTGACATGTGCCTCTTCTACTACCGTGGTAAGGACACACACACACACACAAACACACACATCCAGATGTGTGATGCAGTCTGTGGATTTAAGTGGTCAAATCAAAAGCAAGTCCATGTTTTGTTCAAGGGCAATTCAAGAAAGCACATTCACTATTTCAAGGATCATACCAGTCATGTTTGAAGGCCATCCCATGTTAAACTCATTATTACGAACAGATGTGACCAATGAAGGGAAAAGTCTGAATCAATCAGTAGGACATTTATGACAACGTCATGAATGCAGTTTTACTATTCCTCTTTGGTGTTTTTTGCTGCGGTCATCACTTCCTGCATGTGCTTCGCAATAAATACATTGTAATGCAAAGGCAGTCGTAGGCCTTTACTTTGAAACCGCAAGTATTGACAGTGCCATTTGCGGTTAGATGGCGTAACCAAAAAATGACTCGATTTAGTCAAAAGTACATTTTCTGCTCTATTACTGCACTCGCAGTAATCAACACAAACCCTGAGGTTAAATTCAGTGTAGGGCTCTCAACCATCATCACCAAATGAGGGATTATCTTTTGGAAGAATGCTGTTCATCCCTCCAGTGGAGTTCCGCTCACGGTTGGAGAGTTCTGGAGACTTAACACCTTATGATCACACTTTATGTTGTTCTCGGCTGTCATTTGTCACCAAACTGTATGTTCCATAGTCTCACATTGCCAGACCTTCCTCCACAGCGATGTGGAGTGAGGTCTGGCTACATCACAGATGCATTCTGGGATAGGAGAAAAAACTGCTCTGTTGTTGTTTGCATTTGGATTTTGAGATCGGCAACACACAGAGAGAGAGAGGAAGGTGAGATGTCAGCCTTTATCCTGGAAATGTACTTCCATTGATCCAGACTATACTGTATGTTCCATTACAGAGCATTTTTTCAAAGCAGCAGAATCTAATGTTTTCCAAGATTCCAAATATGTCAGGGTTAGTTTAAAAGAAAAGTATGACATATGCACAAGGTAACTTGTATATATACACAGTGGGGCAAAAAAGTATTTAGTCAGCCACCAATTGTGCAAGTTCTCCCACTTAAAAAGATGAGAGAGGCCTGTAATTGTCATCATAGGTACACTTCAACTATGAGAGACAAAATGAGAAAAATAAATCCAGAAAATCACATTGTAGGATTTTTAATGAATTTATTTGCAAATTCCTCGGGAAAATAAGTATTTGGTCACCTACAAACAAGCAAGATTTCTGGCTCTCACAGACCTGTAACTTCTTCTTTAAGAGGCTCCTCTGTCCTCCACTCGTTACCTGTATTAATGGCACCTGTTTGAACTTGTTATCAGTATAAAAGACACCTGTCCACAACCTCAAACAGTCACACTCCAAACTCCACTATGGCCAAGACCAAAGAGCTGTCAAAGGACACCAGAAACAAAATTGTAGACCTGCACCAGGCTAGGAAGACTGAATCTGCAATAGGTAAGCAGCTTGGTGTGAAGAAATCAACTGTGGGAGCAATTATAAGAAAATGGAAGACATACAAGACCACTAATAATCTCCCTCGATCTGGGGCTCCACGCAAGATCTCACCCCGTGGGGTCAAAATGATCACAAGAACGGTGAGCAAAAATCCCAGAACCACACGGGGGGACCTAGTGAATGACCTGCAGAGAGCTGGGACCAAAGTAACAAAGGCTACCATCAGTAACATGCAGTGCCAGACGTGTCCCCCTGCTTAAGCCAGTACATGTCCAGGCCCGTCTGGAGTTTGCTAGAGAGCATTTGGATGATCCAGAAGAGGATTGGGAAAATGTCAGATGAAACCAAAATAGAACTTTTTGGTAAAAACTCAACTCGTCGTGTTTGGCGGGGGAAGAATGCTGAGTTGCATCCAAAGAACACCATACCTACTGTGAAGCATGGGGGTGGAAACATCATGCTTTGGGGCTGTTTTTCTGCAAAGGGACCAGGACGACTGATCCGTGTAAAGGAAAGAATGAATGGGGCCATGTATCGTGAGATTTTGAGTGAAAACCTCCTTCCATCAGCAAGGGCATTGAAGATGAAATGTGGCTGGGTCTTTCAGCATGACAATGATAAAAAAAATACATTGTCACTAGTGGTATCTGGCCATGCTCCCATAGAGATTCCACCAAATACGGTGGAGGTGAATGGATTCTGTTTGTGGTGCTCTCATCATTGATAAAGTGTTTATTTGGTAACACTTTACTTGAAGGTATCTACAAAAGAGTGACATGACAGTGTCATAAACAGTGTCATGAACACATGACACTGTCATGACACAGTCATGACACATGGACCCTAACTCTAACCCTAACCCTAACTTGTCATGACAAAAACCGAATGACATTTAATAAAAGAAGCGTTGTGTCATAAACGTTTATGACTTGTTTATAATGTTTATGACACGTTCATGACAGTGTCATGTCACTCTTATGTAGATACCTTCAAGTAAAGTGTAACCATTTATTTCACTGGGCTCATTTACCTTCGACGAGGCAGTGTAACAAGAAAATAACATATATGAAACGCTAGCACAACGCTGTTTTTATCGCTTAATCAAGAGCCGAGTCCAGAGGTTAAGTGTCCTAGCCAGGTAAAAGTAGTTGTCCTTGCTTTCACCCACAGTTGCGACGCCCGCGCTGCAGCGCCACTTATTTACAACTTTAGGTTCACAAGAGCTCATCTGTTCCATCGTCGTGTCTCCTAAACCCTTGAGAGAGATTTTTCCATCTCCGTAAATTGCCAAATTAGCCGCTCCCAGAGCGCAATCAGCAGCCGCTTTCATGACAAACCCGAGGGAAAATTGGATGTTTACTGGCTTAGCCAGCCAGAGACGAGAGCGGGGAGGCGTCCTCTGGAAAGACAATGTCGTGCTCAGCTTCGGATAATAACCTCTTCTTCGTCTTCCTTTTTTCTCTCCTGCTTGCTTTATCACTTTATTCTAAGTACCGTCTGTCACTCAGGTTGGGAGGTGTTTGCAGAATTTGGAGTTGTTGAAGCAGGGATGATAAGCAAATCTCGTCTCGATACATTCATTCAGCGTGCACTCTTAATAATTCCATTATTACCAGAGTGAGGCAATACACTAATGATTACAGCTGTCGTAACATCACATTAGGCAGCTTCTCCAGGCTTTCCCAATGTTTGGCAGTACAACTTGATGAAGTTGATTAAGCTGGATTCATCCTCTGTGAGCTGAATACGGGCGGAAAGAGCACCAAAATACTTTACTCAAATAAAAAAGTACTCTGACTTTAAAGAGCTTTTACTTAAAGGACAATTCTGGCGCAAAATGAACCTAGGGGTTAATAACACACGTGTACCGAGTCGACCGTTCTCTGGGATATGTTTTGATGCTAATCGAATGTGTCTCTGGCTTGAAACAAGCTAGCGCGAACCGCTGATTAGCTTATAACACTAGTCTTCGGGGCACGGGTAAAGTAAAAAGAAATTGCTTTTATACCACTAACAAGGCTCAAAATATCACCACACTTCAACCATAGCATAATGAGGGTCACTACATGTAAACCGAAGCATTGAGAACATTGTAACGTGGAAGTGTGATGCTATTTTTAGCCTTGTTAGTGGTATAGAAATAGCGACTACCAACTACTAGCATATAAAACATATCCCAGAGAACGGTCGACTCGGTACACATGTGTTATTAACCCCTAGGTTCATTTTGCGCCGGAATTGTCCTTTAAGTATAAATGAGATTACTTGTGAACATTTACTTGATTACTTAAAGTTTTTTTTGGATTGCTAAACGACAGTGGGCACAACTGGAGAGACATGTTCAAAACTCTAACTACAGTCTGTACAGCAGCACCAAACTAGTTTGTTTTTCATTGCTTGAACACAGTTTTCAAAACTCTACACACTTACTCAATTCAATTACATTTATTTATAGTGTCAATAACCACAACAGGAGTTATCTCAGGACACTTTATAGATAGAGTAGGTCTAGACCACACTCAATAATTTACAAAGACCCAACAATTCCCCCCAAGAGCAAGCCTTTGGTGCAACAGTGGCGAGGAAAAACTTCCTTTTTACAGGCAGAAACCTATATATGGAAAGCTCATAAAGACTGAAAGAGTTGCATACATTGTACTGTTGGGGAGAAACAGTGAACAGGTAAAAGAGCAAAGATACCCATATGTCCAGGTAAGATGTCTGAGGTTACATATACAGCTTTAAAAAAAAAAAATTAAAAACACTTTATTTACTACAGTACAACTGTGCACTTTCAGAAAGTCATGCAGGTGGAAGCAATGGAAGCACCACATCCAGGTGCATGGCAAGAGAGGACATCTAATGTGATGATGAAAACGTGTGGCCTGATGCTGGAGAGAGGCAGGATTTGCCCCACAATGCTTTGTTACTATTACGTACCTTTAGTTTGTAACTTTTCTTTCCCCCAGTAATTACGTAAATTACTACAGACAAAATAAAAAAATAAAACAATATGCATGCATTTACTAAACCCAACAAAACAAAACTGTAGAGAGGCTTCAAGAGAAACTGCAGTCCAAAACACAATCTATAATCAATACACTATACTATTGTCTGTTGTATAAGAGCAGACCTGACACATATCAAATAATGTAGTTTCTGTACTTCCATGTGATGTTAGTGTTCTGTATGACATTGTTCTATGATTGACTAAATGTTCCTGTTGGGACAGAACACGTGTTAGTGTTTTGGAAGAAGTATTTGATTTTGAGACATGATTGCATTGTTTTGGTAAACACAGTGTATTGTGTTAGTGAATTATTGTATTTTATTTATTATTTATTTTATTTTATTGTGTTGGAGTTTAGTTTACAATGTGTGATTTTGAGCATGAAATGAACTGTTTTGCCAATCGTGTGTTGTAGGTGTGTTAAGAGTTTAGGAAAGTTGTTAAGAAAATTGAAAACATTGTCATAGCGATCATGAAAAACTGTATTCATATATACTTGTGTGAACCCAAGACTTTTATAAACTCATTTCAAGCATCAAAACAACTGAGTTTAGAGTTGTTTTCATTGAGAAATTTCAAAAAGCAAACATCAACTTTTCAGCCTTTATCTCTTTACAGATTGCTCTGGAACACATTTGGGCCTCAGTGTTCTGAACATCTTCATATGAAACACGTGTATCCGGTTAGATGCAAATATCCTTAATAAAAAAATGTTAATGTGAAAATTATTGTTAGATCTGGCAGAAATTGGGCTGTACGGCCTACAAAACGCACAGTATGTTGGATGTAGAGTACAGACATTACTTATTACGTACATGTAATTAGTTACTTCCACCCCTGGACTTAAACTACTTTTGCACTAGAATAGTGTGTACAAATTAATATTTTGTCCATCAGTATAATTACCTTGTGGGCACAAGTTCTTATCTTAACGTATCTTGTGTGAACTAGATATGAATCTAATATTTTGTGTGTACAAATGATTCTGTTGTGTGCATCTTTTGAAGTTCCATAGATGCCCAAAAGTCAAGTCAACTTTATTGTCAATTCTGCAATATGTACAGAGCAATTGAAAATACATTTCTCTCCAACCCACGGTGCAATAAGGACACGTACAACAAGCATAATATAAAAGATAAGAAATATATATATATATATATATATACAATAGAAATAAAAAAGATATGTAATATATACAGTACAGTTATAAAATCAAAATAGTGCAAATGTAAGCCAAAACCAAACAGTATAGGAAACTAAAGATAGCCTGGGGGATGAAGCTGTTAAAATAAGGACGTAATCTTGTTATAAACCATAATAATCATTACCATTACAACATAACCTTTATCTTAGTAGTTACAGTTTTTGTGTATGGGTCAGGGACTCATCTGAACAAAAAATGTTTTCGTGACAGATTTGCAGCTTCCTCAAACCTGAGTGAAGAACCTTGAAATGTCAAACCACCCACTCACACTGCAGTGTATACCAACAGCATGCCAGCTCACGTGTTCCCTTTCTTTCTCGCTCCTTTTCTGTGTGTGTCTGTGTGTGTTCTGTATCTCAATAATTCAGCAGCGGGGCTGGGGCCGGAGGAGCTGCACAGCTCACTGTGCAGCCTCGACTAAAGCAAACAGCAGCGCTGGCTGCAGGCTCTATAGGTTTTTGCTGCAGCTGGTGCAGCAGACGTGTCTCTGCCTGCATTGTGCTGCCTTCACTTTGTAGCCTGGAAGCTCCCATCAAAGCAGCATTGCGCTAAACAGAGCACAGAGAGGCGATGGAAGGATGGATGCTCAGTTTGTTGTTGCCGCCAAGAATGCACCGACTCCAGGATTCGGCTTCGGATTCGGCCGAATATTAGGCTTTTTGACGGGGTTCGGTTTCTGCCGAACCTTAGAATGTTTTCCCAGCGAACCGAACCCTACACTTGCTCTACGCGCACTACGCTGGTCGATGTAATGACGGCGCCGTTGATTACAGGAAGGTGTTTACGTAGGTGAAGCATTCAATGCAGCAGGCTGTGAGGAAGTGGAAATGGAACTGGTGAGCAGAAAAAGTGTTGTTTGGCAGTACTTTCAGTCAAAAGAAGGCCATTCAAGTCCAGCTACATGTTCAATCTGCAATGCTGATTAGTCTGGTGGTGGCGAGGACCCTAAACAATACACAACATCACCGCTGTTACAACATCTGGTATGAAACATCCAGAAGAATACGAGTTGTGCATGAAGGAATCTACAGACAGCAGCCAGAATGCAGCAACTTCAGGTACCAGCTTTGCTTAGGCATATGGTAATTGTCAAAATAGTTTTTCCCACTTGTCTTCCTGGCATAATGTTACCTATTCTTTTTTTTCTTTTTACAGTTAAAATAAAATAAAATGAAAAATACACTGCTGTGGACGTTGTTGACTTCATTAATGTGTTTACTGTGTTCATGGACTGAAGATGGCAGAATCTTAACCAGTTGATTCGGTATTCAGCCAAACCACAAAAATCTGGATTCGGTGCATCCCTAGTTGTTGCAAGGCCTATTAAAAAAAAATCTGGCATCAATAAATACTCAGTTAGAGGACTGTAATGCAGTCACGGCTGTGTTTCACATATGTTGTTGCGCTTCTGAAATGTGGAAGACGTTCTACGATGTGTACCACTCCAGGGGCTTCTAGGACCAGAGCTTTAGGGGTGCCTGGCACCCTTTCAACGTAATTTAACTTTATTCTACTGTGCTAACTTTGTTGTTAAAATCATTTTGGACCATCATGGTAGGGGAAACACTGAATTATGGGTAACACTTTACTTGAAGGTATCTACATAAGAGTAATGTGAAAAGGCTACCTTTCTCCCTTTTCACTAGGCCCTGTTACCAAAATGAATACTGTTTGGTGTCTGCTTAATTCTTAATATGACTAATGTTGTAGGTTATTGTTTTAGTGTATTTGTTACTTTATTATTTGACATAGGCCTGTTTGGGAGGTTTTATGGGTTCATAGTGTTGTGCTATGGTTCTGCCTGTGATGGGGGGGTAGGTCAGCTGCTCACCAGCTTAATCAGGGAGAGTGGATACAGGTTTGCCTCATTAGGTCTTTTCTGAAGGGAGGGGCTGGGCAATCCTAAGGTGAAGAACAATGGGTAAGATAGTTCTGCAGTAACTGGTGCCTATTGTAGTGGGTGAACAGATATGTATAAATAGTATTGTCGGCAGTAACTGATCTCCTATTGTAATGATGTTTTGAGAAACTTAAGTGTTACTGTTGCTTGCTCAGGATAGCTCACCCTATAATCACCTGTGCAGGGGGGGCTGAGTTAAAAATGGCTTCAGGAGAAGAAGGCTTGATGAATGTTGGCAGCTGGCTGTGAGGTTGCTGTTTTGTTTGTTTGCTGTTATTTTGTCTCAGTTTAATATTATTTTTTTGTATTTTGGTTTGAGTATCATTTTTTTTGGTCTATGCTCCACCTGTCTATACTTTGTATATCACATTGCACTTTTCTGCTTTTTTTTGCACTTCTGGTTGGACACAAAATACATTTTGTTGTCTTTGTACTTGTACTCTGCACAATGACAATCTGCGTGGAGTCTCAGCAGAACCATAAATCAGACTTTAGCCCCGACGTTAGCAACAAGCTAAAACGCTCCAGGCTCACTCACTTAAGGTGGACCAGCTGTTCTCATTTTAGTGACAAGCTGCTCAGCTTAACTTAGTGTGAGCTGTTGTGACAACCAGATGAAACTCATTTTGTATTGTTTATAGTTAGACCGGACATCTGTAGCATTTTCTCCTATCTTATTATACAAACAGGAAACTCAGGAAAAATTATTAAATTTAATATTTAATTTAAAATAACTGGGTTACTTCTCCTCTGTAACTTCCCTGTGATTAATTACATAACACATTTGCCGTATTCACCTTTACTCATCTCTGTGTTTTCTGTGCTTTCAGTTGCACCTTTGCTATCACTCTCCAACACAATGTCCTTTCCCCTTCTGGGCTTTACCACCCAAAGATGAATAGTTAGTGTTTGTAATGAGCAGTCCATCCGCTTATTCAATCTACCACCTCCTGTGACACTGATCCATCTTTATTGATCGTCTGTCCACTGAAGCTGAGCCAGATCCAGACTCCACTTAGTTTAGTGTAGGTGGATGTGGCTTCGAATGCAAATGTCCCGCTCTAACATGTGACTCTTCTTCTTCTTTCTTTGGTGCAGATGAGAAAGAGGATAGCATCCTGGGAAGTATCCTGCTGCCAAGCTTTCACATCTCCATGTTGTCTGTGGATGACCACATCAGCAGGAAATACGCCTTTAAGGTAAATCACAAGTGTCTGCTTACAGTGTCTGTTTTTGAATTAATGGTGGTGATGATGATGAACCTAACAAAGTGCCTGAATGCTTTTATTTTTTTCTTCTTCCCCAAAACCAAGTTTAGAATGGTTTACTTAAAGGTGCACTATGAGTTCCTGCATGGTTTCAGCGTGATTTCATTTTTGTCTCAAATCGTAGTCATCTCTCCTTGATCTGCTAGCTGCCTGCCCCCTGAACACACCGTGAAAAAGCACGGGTCGTAAATGTCAAACAAACACTAGGGGCACAGGATAGACACCAAAATACAACAAACCACGTTCCAGCCAATCACAGACAAGATGGTTGGGGAAGGGGGTGGGGCTTAGTGACTTAGTCATGACAGTTACGGAAACATGGGGGGTTTTGTTTGGAATGTACTTGGAACGTCAGCAGAAGAGACCATGCAGGAACTCATAGTGCACCTTTAAGTTCCACTCTTTTACCCTGACTGGATGGTCTTTACACTAAAGTGGTGGTCCCATCTCTACACATACACACACATGCAGCCAGCTACTAGGAGCACATTGCTCATTTAACTCTTTGAGTAATCTAATACACTGTTTTAAAGGAAGAGTTCACAATTTTGGGAAATAGATTTATTTGTTTGTCATTTTTTGAGAGAGGGGGGGGAGAGGGAGAGAGAAATTTCATACTTCATATGTTCTCCATGTGTTCTTTTGTTTCACTTTTTGTTTTCTTTCTTACATTTGACCCTTTCCTGACGATTTCAAATTAATATACTGCTGTTTCTTTATTGACCCTAAATAAATTAACACACACACACAAACACGAACATATTATCCTCAATGCTTTGGCAAAAAATAAAAATCCGGAAATTCATGCCAATAAAGCAATTTGATTGCAATGAACTTAGTTTCTTATTACGTTTACACAATGAAAACTGAAGAGTTGGGACTTGGTGCCACCGTACAGAGCCTCACAGTACACATATGTAAGAACACATTTTTTTTAGTCACTTCCGGTAATTAGGGCACCCGGTGCGGGCGGAGGAAGCAAAAGGGATATCTGTTCACCTGTGTGGTTTATGTGAACGAGAGTACATCACATGACCTTTGGACACCTCTGTATGCCAGTAATACACTTATGAAATGTCTTGGATGCCTTGTTTGTTTCTCCTGCAAATAAATCTACAAAAGGATTATTGGATGTGTGAGCCATTAACAGAAGCGCGTCTGGCAAGTTAGTTTCCCTGCTCAGCCCCTCCCCGGCTAAGATTTTAGTTTTCAGAGAGTCGCTTATAACATGCACAGCTTAATCAAACACATACTGCACACACAGAACGTTGCTGGTCGGGTAAGTGTCATTCTTATTCATACAGTTTTACCTACAGTATGCCAAGATACAGACAGGAGTCTCAAAGACTTTCACACTAGTGTGTTTTCACACTTGAGCTGAAACCCATGGAGAGACAGGCAGGGAACACACACACACACACACACACACACTCACACTCTTCTGCCAGCAGGGATGATGTAAAGACTCCCTGCTGGTATCTCAAGGTCCCCATCACACTGTTGTTTATCTCCTCCTCTCTCGGTCGATCTGTTTCTCCTCCTCCTCCTATTTATCAATCTCTCACTGGCAATCTCTCCCCCCCCCCCTCTCTCTCTCTCTACACTGCCAGGCCACTCACCCCAACATGCGGACCTATTATTTCTGCACTGACACATCCAAAGAGATGGAGTCCTGGATGAAAGTCATGACAGATGCTGCCCTCGTCCACTCTGAACCAGTGAGAAGGTCGGTACTCGTCACAGGGACGTGCCTACAGACAGACGGGATGGTTGTGAAATAAAGTTAAACACACACAGTCCCTTATTCTCCAGATTAGAGTGTTATAATATTCATGAAGTGTTTTATCATATATCTAGGGTCATCCTAAATGCCTCCAAAAGTGCCTAGTTAAGTTTCCTTTCATGAAGACAGGAACAACTCCTCAACTAACAGACTAACAGAGCTTGTTGTCATGGGTGATATTGTGTTTCATGGAGGAACTTAACATATCATAGTTAATTAGTTTAATTAACCCTGTGAGGACGCACTCACTTAAACTCATTTCAAGCATCAAAACAACTGAGTTTAGAGTTGTTTTCACAAGAGATTTGAGAAATTTCAAAAAGCAAACATCAACTTTTCAGCCTTTATCTCTTTACAGATTGCTCTGGAACACATTTGGGCCTCAGTGTTCTGAACATCTTCATATGAAACACATGCGTATCCGGTTAGATGCAAATATCCTTAATATGTGAATTTAAAAAGAAATGTATAAATGCCCTTAGACCTCAGAAGGTTAAGCAACAGAACGATCATTTTCCACTGTCACAGGCTAATTTCCAATATCCGAACGAAACCCTGAGAGTCTTGCTAGAGTCGGGGCGCTCCCGTCGTCTCCATCGTTTGGTGTGAGGTCATTAAACTCAGTCCCAGTCAGTCTTTCTCCCGTCTGGACGTTCAGACAAAATCAAACATGTTTGATATTATCCTAAGTTTGAAGTCTTGGTATCCATCCATCCATCTTCATCCGCTTATCCGGGGTCGGGTCGCGGGGGTAGCAGCTCCAGCAGGGGACCCCAAACTTGAAGTCTTGGTAGTGAAGTTAAATTACCTGAACATTGTCAACAACCAATCGGTGCTCTCCCTCCAGCACCAAACAGGAAGCAGCAAACCGGCTAGAGCCAGTGTTGTTGATGGTTGCTATTGCGTCGCACTAAGCTAAACGCTAAAGAGGGAAAGTTGCAGAATTTCGACCTTTCTGAAGCGCGTCTTCACATACTATGAGAGTCTTTAACGTTAGAATGTCAGACTTTTTAAAGTCTGTTTAAATTCTTCTAGTGTATGGTAGGCATTAGTCGAAGACTATAGAATTTTGCAATGACTGGGGATCTTGCATGGTCACAATTTGCAAGACTAGATTTGTTTAGAAAAAATGAACCTAGCTAGCTAGCTACCGCTAGCGTTAGCTGGTAACTTGGAGAAAGTTTGCCGATGTTCTGTTCTGCCGTACATGCTGATGAATGTCTCCAGTACCCAGAGGTCTGTGTTTATCCACCGGTAAATCTCCACTGGATGACTCACTTCAGAAGGGTTGGAAATCTGCAGCTTTCCCTCTTCAGCATTTAGCTTAGCGCAGTGCCATAGCATCCATAAACAACACTGGCTCTAGCCAGTTTGCTGCTGATTGCTGAGAGTGAAGACAACATTAAGGAAGTTGAAGAAAGATCAGTGATCTGTTCTTTTTCAATAACACATGTCTAACGAAGCCTTCACCTTAATCACAGTCACAGTGAATGAATCACAGCGGTTATGTCTTCATAAGTGCCCATCGATAGAAAAGAAACAGTTTTACCTCCAAATATAGATGTTTAGATAATCCAAAAAAATGTTGAAAGTTTAAAAAAAAGTAGGCCTACTATACTACTATTTCTGCACCCAACACAAAATGTCCCATATACAGTATATTATACAGTGAGTACTGTATCACACTGAGGGAATATATTCACACAGAAAAATCATACATTCCACAAACAAGTGAACAAATACATGACAGATCAGGTCTAACCACCAATTATTAAGAAAATAAAAAATAGAAAGAAGAAAAAAAGAAATGCAAATAAATAAATCAATAAATAAAGGTGCTTGAGATTCCTTCCTTGTTTGACAACTCAATTTTTGGATAAACTCAAAGATCTATCAATCAACAATAATTTCCATAAAGAAATAAGACACAGCCCAGTATTTTTAACTCCCCAGTGGTCTGTCCTCCCTATTAAATACGACAGTAATGCTTCTCTGTGGTTAACCCAATACCCAGTGGGAACTGACTCTGTCCAATCTTGCACTGTCCCAGGTTTCTGGCAGAGATCAGAGCAGGAGGGTGACAGAGTTAGAGGGGCTGTCAGACACACACAGGGCTTCTGACACTTGAGTTATCTTTGACATCTCTGAGAAAACTTGACTATTTGTCACATTCTTGTCTTTCTTTCTTGCCAGACTGGACAAGTTGAAAGTGGATCAGCGGACATCTCAGGAGTTGAACAATTTCCTGAACCACAGAGCCCTAACCCGGCCCGAGATCCAGAACAACGAACGCAACCGCGAGCCCGTGCGACAACACTCCCTGTCTCGAGTCGACGACAAACGGCAGAAAGACCTGGCGAAACACAACTGCCAGCGGGAGTACTACACCTTACAGCGAGACGGGGAGAAGTACTCGCTGAAGAAAGACGGCGTGAGCTACATGCTTCAGAAGGACGGAGAGGGGTACATGCTGCGAAAAGACGGGGAGAAGTCTTCGCTGCAGAAAGACGGAGAGGTGTGCGCACTCCACAGGGATCTGGAGAAGCATGCTGTCCAGAACAAGGACGAAAAGTGCACTGTGACGCCGACAGAGGAGAAATACGCTCCGTCTAAAGATGGAGAGAAGTACCTGCTCGCGAAGGATGGAGAGAAATACGCACTGCAAAAAATAGGAGACAGGCACACACTCCAGAAAGATGGACCAAAATACGTTCCCCAGAAGCAGGTGAAGAGACAGCTTTCATTAAAGGAGACGGAGAGGTACGGGGTCATGAGGGAGATGGAGAATAAATATGGTACCATACAGGTTTTGGACAGATACGGCACTCTGAAGGAAGTGAGGAAATACAGCACGCTCCGGGAAGGGGATAAATACGCTACTCTCAGAGATGCAGGGAAGTATGCTACGATCCGTGGCGGGGATAGATATGGCTTCCAGAGAGACCCGAGTGCAGAGAGGTCTCTGACTAAAATCAGCAGCATCAAGCTGCAGCCGGCTCAGGCCGCCGCTATCGCAGCCGCAGTGTCTGCATCTCGCCAGGGCCAGGCCAGTCTCATTGTCCAGCATCCTGCGCAGGTCAATGGCTCGGGGTCCACAGCGGCACCCGCTGAGCAGACTGGGGACTGCAGCCCGGCAGAGGTGGACAGCAGCCTGGCCATGGGTCCAGGAAAGTCCCCTGCTCCAGTCCAGGAGCCGGAGAAGGGCCTGTCCCGGACCAACTCCATGCAGCAGCTGGAACACTGGGTCCGCACACACAGGACAAGAGGACAGGACGATGACACCAGAAGGTGAGACTGACACAGTGTGTGCCCACATGTGCTTGTGTAGGGCTCGGTATTGTTAAAAAATGTATGATACCAATACGGTGACTTTGATACTCGTTCCTGAACCATACCATACTAATTTCATCAAATATATTTTAACAAAAATAAATGTTAACACTTTACTTGAAGGTATCTATATAAGAGTGACATGACACTGTCATAAACATATGACACAGTCATGACACATGAACCCTAACCATAACTTCTCATGACAAAAACCGAATGACACTTACTAAAAGAAGCGTTACGTCATAAACGTTTATGACTTGTTTATAATGTTTATGACACGTTCATGACAGTGTCATGTCACTCATATGTAGATACCTTCAAGTAAAGTGTAACCAAATAAATTAGTACATTACACACATTACGGCACAAATCTTTTCATGTATTTTCCAGCTCCTACTACGTGAGCCCTGTCTCTGTGTAACAGAGTTCTCTACGACGTGTAACGAGACAGCCAATCACAGACATTATTAGATCTTGGTAGAAGCATGCTGCATGCTGATTGGCTCACTGACGCTGATGAGATTTACTCCTTTGGTATTGAAATTGGTTATTGAATGACGAGGCATTTTTCGATGCTCGATACTTCAGAGGCAATTCGGTCGGTGCCTAAAAAGTATTGAATTTGGTACCCAGCCCTATGCCTGTGTGTTTTCGTAATTGTTCTGTTATTTTTGGAACCATTTGGGCTTTTGCAATGTCAAAATGAGGTGCATAATGAGGTCATTTTGTCCACCTTCACTTCTCAGGAATTAGGTTCTTTAAATGTTACCCCACCATTCAGAACCATAGACCTGACACTCGTTGATCTCGCTAGCAGGGTGGTCACATGGTTCATGTAAGCCTGTATAGTTCCAAACACACGCAGCGCTGTCATGTTCTACTATGGGACTGACAGCAGCAATTGCGATATTGAATGATAAATATGAATAAAAACACATACCCATGTACTTGTTTGATTGTTATTGCATATTTGTAAATGTCAGTTTTACATTTGGAGTGGTAGGGTGACGACTGAAAGCTATGTATAGATATGTTTTTAACTTTTGGAGGGAAAGCTTCACGTCCGTGTTAGCATGGGTAGCACTAGGCTACTGTCTTATATTGTTCTTTGTGTCACGGGGGCTTGTTTAGTTTATTTATATTTTGTATCAGCCTGTCCAAATGTTTGTTCTGACATGTCTGGGACCCCCCGTGCCAGTTCACGTTAATTGACATCACAAGCTCAACGCCAGGTCAATGCAAAAACGTCAAAAATAAACTAAGTCCCGGGGACCCAAAGGACAACACAAGGGTTAACCTTAACCTTACTACATCTTTTTTTTTTTTTTTTAAATCAAAGATGATTCAAGATGTTCTTTTTTGCACATCTGGACTATTGTATTTTCCTTGATTTTGCTTGTAATTCCGATTCACTTACCCGTGGTCAGAGAGCGATTGAGAAAGCAGAGTAGCAACAGTCCATTCAGCGTTTAGTGTCCAGCCCACTTCTTCTGATGAGGCAGGAGTTGACCACACAACCATGATCATTTTAAGACTAAGCCATACACAAAGTATCACACATATTAAAGAATAACAACTACACTTGGATGAATAAATGAAATGTATTTTTTTATTAAACAATGAATGACACAACAAGAACAAAGTGAAGGAACAGGGGGGAATAGTATAAGTGATTAATTAACAAAAACAATCCTCCACATATATCAGGCTGAGGTTAAGGATTCAATCAAAGTGCATCAGGGCTGAGAGGAAGGTAAACAACCGTGATAAGGGGTACCTTGGCAGCAAGAGTCGGACTAAGAAGGCAATTTCAACACAGCAGACTTCCTCACCTAAGGTCATAACATCTAGTCCACTGCCAAACACCTTACTGGTTGCCATGGATGTATTTGGCCTCTCCAACCCCGGCACACCGCCCGCAGCCTCCAGTCGCCTCTTATTTCAGCAGCCAGCAGCCGTCGCCAGCACCAGCTAGGTATGTGTATGGTATGTGTAGGTATATGATCATAATTATTTCGGTCAATATTGAAATCACAATAATTTAACACGATTACTCGTTGACTTCTGGAAAGATGTTGCAACTATTGAACTTAAAAAACAGTGGAAAACGTTAAATAAATCAACAGTAAAAAAAAAAAACTGTGAAATTTGCCTTAATACTTTTTCATATTTAAACTTATGTTATTGTCATATGTCACTTACTGATATTTTTTGTGTGGAATCATTTGTATTCATACATGTAATCCAACAGCCCTATAATGGTATAATTAAACAAACACAACCTTTCTAGACACACAGTACTCAGCTGACTAGCTAACACTGTCAGGTTCAGCAGATAAAACCTAAATAAAACCCGCCCTTAATCAACCTTAATGATCCTAGTAATCCAACATCAATAACTCACTAAATAAAAGTTGTCAGAGATTCACTACGGAACTTCATAATTGTTGGTGTAGCGATACCATCACAGCTGGCGAAGTCAAGCTAACAAACGAGCTAACTAGCTAACAAACTAGCAGGCAATCGGTCGGCTACCAAGATAAAAATATATATAATTACGCTGTTCACACATACAAATAAAGATCAGTATATGCATCATAAAGGGCCTCTGATAAAATATAGACGGTTGACAATTCAAAAGAGGTAGCTATTTAATCAACTTACCTCAGAAGTTACTCGACGGCCAGCAATGAAAATGAATGATGTCCGACGCCGTGAATGGATTGTTTGGAACTATGCGAGACTGCATAACCCGGAAGTAGGCGGCAAAAAGCGGACAACGGAGTCCAATGGGAGTGTCGCCACTCTGTCTTTCTCTATCACTCTGGTTGCATGGGATCCATAATAACGCCGCAGTACCCATAGCTATAAATCCAACATGGCTGCCCCGTGCATCAACAGCAGTGAAAGCTGTAGTTTTTTTATTTTTAGCACTTCTGTCTTGTGTCTCACTAAATCAGGCGCGCACACACACACACACACACACACACAGAGTCCTGTCCAACTTTTATATGCGGACATGATTTTTGCTAAATATTTCCTGTTTCTACGGTACCACTGACGGCGACTACATCATATGTTTCCAGCAAAACAGAGCAAAAGCAGAACATGCAGAAAATCCATGTTATGTTCTTCTACTACAAAACATAAATGTCAGACTGACACGTGATCTACATTCTTCTTAGAAAACAATCATGATATATTGTCTTTAGAAGTGTTTTATTCAACTTTTGTTTTGGTTAATGAAGGAAAAGAAAATCGCAATACTCAATAATATCCAATCGCAATACTTCTGGAATCACAATAAATGAAAATCACAATACAAATCCAATCAGCACCCATGTATCAAGAAAGAATTGAATCGGGACTAAAGCATATCGTCCCAGCCCTGGTAGGTATTTGATGTTTTCTTTTTAACTCAAACAAAAGAATGTGTTTTCAGCACACTGCACTTTCACAGCACATATTTCAACCCTTCATACGCATTATACTTTCTATCTTCACTGCAATCTAAGGGGCGACCTCTCACCCCGACAGGTCTGCTCCTGCACAAGATTTAAAACCTTTTTTTTAAACTCTCCCATTCCGTCTTCTTCCCTCGTTCCCCGTGTATCTTCCTCTGTCCTTGCTCTGTGCTCGCGAACCAGATGGAGCTCAAAGGAGATGTGTATCTCATTTGGGAGTGCTGGCATTTAGCTAGTGTTTAGCCGGCTGTACCGAGGAACGCAGCGGAACAGACTTACAGAGCGCCGATGGTCCCTTCTCCTTCTGCTGCCATGAATAAGTCATGGAAATGAGACTGTAATGAAAGCAGAGCAAGCTGAGTGCTGCCTAGCCACATTTGTCATCCTTATCCACACTTGGTGCAAAGGAAGGAAATAGAGTCACTTCGTTGTGGGACCGATTGCTATTGTTCTTAAAGCTTTAGTGTGTAACTTTTTGATATTAATGAACGTCCGTTACATTCAAGCCATTGCCAGATGAGTTGCTACAAAGCTAATTAAGACTATCAGCTCCACACAACTCTCTCTGGATTTCTCAGTATGACTATGTTCAGAAGATTGTGGCATCCTGCGACTTCATCATCCATCATGTTTTTTTTAATCCTCCGTGTCCTCCTCGGCTACTAGAAACTGCGTGGAGTGGGGGTGCTTTCACGGAAGGCTTGTATCATGTGGAAGTGCCGGCAGTTTTGTTGTCATTACTTAGAATTCCTCATGGGGGAGACAGAAACTACGCACTATAGCTTTAACATTGAGGCCTGCTTCTACTACTAACAGCCATATTAGTAATATTAGTCATACAAATTAGTCATACTATGAGTGAGCCCAGTAGGAAAAATGACCTGTATTAATATAGTGCTTTTGTAGCCCTTAATGACTACTCAAAGCACTTTAACATAGTAAGGAACCATTCATTATTCACACAAATTCAGACACTGTGGCTGAGGCTGCTGTACAAGGTGTCATCTGCTCGTCAGATAAACATTCACACGGGAAAAACTCGGGCTTCAGTGTCTTGCCCAAGGACACTTCGGCATGGCACTGCAAGACTAGGGATCAAACCCCCAACCTTCCGATTGGTAGGCAACTGCTCTTACCACCTGAGCCACAGCCACCCCAGTGGTGTAGCCTAGTTTATTGTAGTGGGTATACTGTGATGATTCCGTCCCAAAGCAACACCCCATGAGCACCCCTAACTCACTAAGGCTACGTTCAGACTGCAGGCCAAAGTGACCCAAATCCAATTATTTATTTTTTCATGTCTGATTTTTTCATGACAGTGTAAACAGCCCAAGTCCCGTGGCATCTGATCTTTTCCGTTACTTTCAGGTCGTGTCCAGTTCATACTTGAGTCTGATTCGGGCCACATTTAAAAAACATAATGTGAACAGTCAGTCAAAAAAATTTGAATTAAGCATTTAGGCCTGCAGTCTGAACGTAGCCTAATGCATACACTACATGCATTCACACATGATGGAGGGCACTCCAAAGACTGGGTATGTGTCATCAGGATGAAACCTCCTGAATCAATTTATTGTAGCATCACAGCCAAGGACATTGAAACTCTTTGGACTGTTCTGACAGTGCTTTACCAGTTCAGTTGAATTACGATTGAGTTATGTATAGATAATGCTCATGTCATTTATATAAACAATATGATCATGTGTTTTATATGATCAGATAGAAGATAGAAGTTCATATCAGCTGTGTCTTGAGACTGAGATATCGTGAATCATAAAAAACTGACAAATGATATTGCTCTAAATATAAAAAATGTACAGTGAACTTTTGTCATAATATAATAGATACAAATTAGCAATTTGTCTATTTGTAGGTCAGGTCTTTTTTGCACTTCCAAAACTTGTTTGCCGTCTTACGTAACTTTTTAAGGCATCCATGATGTGTGTACCGGACACCCGATCTGTTTCATGCATGCGAGTCTATCTAACTGACGCATTACACGCTGCGCCAATGTTATGAAACAGTACACACTTCCTTCCTGCCTTATATATTTACACAGCTAAAAGCCATATTAAACATTACGAAAATTTGTTTTGTTAGGGCGTTGTCATCGTTAGTTGACGTTAGCTTATACGAGTTGCCAGATCTCACGAGAGTTTGTTGCTGAGACAGCAACAAGTCACAAAGTTAATGTTCTATTGATTCATCCACCTGAACAATGTCATTTTAGTGTCAGAATGTTCAAGAAACGTGGCTTGTTAAAAAATGACTTTAAAATTTACTTTGGTGTCTATGGAGCGAATGAATCAGTCAACATCTGTGTTCACTTTTACTTCTCCCATAGGTATTTTTATTTTAAATTTTTTTTATTTAACCTTTATTTAACCAGGTAGGCCTTTGAGAACAGGTTCTCATTTGCAACGACGACCTGGCCAAGAAAAGCGTAGGCATGCAAGACAACACACAGTTTCACAAATAAAAGAAAACAGAATACAATAGGCTACATAAAGTGCAGATTAGGTAGGCATTACAAAGCTGGCGCAAAGGGAGGTGTAAGTAAGTCGGAGGATAGGCGAAAGTGATAAGGTAATAACACAATATACATGAATAGACAGTCTAACACTGCTGAGATGTAGTGAAGAGTCAATATACAGTTAGTGCAAGTTGTGTTCTAGTTAGTGATGTAGGTCAGTGATAACACAATAAGTATGAAAAGACAGTCTACATAAAATGATGAATGTAGTGAAGAGTTAGTTGGTCTAGGTGCTAATGTAGATCAGGAATAACACAATACGCATGAATAGACAGACTGTATACATGTTGAAAGAGTCAATGCAAATATGAATTGAAATGCTGAAATGTAGTAAAGAGTCGATATACAGTTAGTGCAGAATTGTGGTCTAGATAGTGATGTAGATCAGTAGAGTGTACTAAAATTGCGTGATACAAAGGTGGGAAGAAAAGAAAAACAATTGAGCATATCAGGGCAGATGAAAGGTGCAAAAGAGCAAGAACAGAATATGATAGCAATGTAGATGTGCATCTGTGCAAATATGCAATTGGGCGTGACAAGGATAACTGGGTAAGGAGGTGCAAAACAGTGGGTGAAAGATGGATGAAAGAATAACAGTACAGTTAACAGTATTGAAATAAGGGGAAAATTGTGATGAATTTGAGGCATGATCAGACGACTGATGAGAGAGACTCATGATCTTTTTTTAAGGACAGTTTACTCAGTATACTGGGAGAGAGAGTGCGTCCCCTTCCTCTGTCTCTGTGTTGGCGTTCTAACCTCTGGTGGATTTGTGAGGACTATGGTTAACTGCTCCTCAGATCTCTGCAGGGTAAATCCAGACAGCTAGCTAGACTATCTGTCCAATCTGAGTTTTCTGTTGCACAACTAAAACAACTTTTAAATGTTCCACCAAAACAACTTTCTTCCCGAGGCTATTTTGCAGAGGCACCGTGGCTCTGTCCGGCGCTTAGCACCGCCCAAGCCGATTGTGATTGGTTTAAAGAGATGCCAATAAACCAGAACATTCTTCCATCAAACGTTCTTCTTCCATCCCCGAATGCTGTGTGGACCCACCTCAGAAGGTCTGGCAATGCAAGACTACTAACACAGCCACATTGTGCTCCATCTCAGCTATCTTACTGTAGGCAGAGGTCAGAGGTGAACAGATAGTATTTGGGGCTCCGTCTCACACACATGTCCAACTGTCATCCTTTCTCACTAGTCTTAGTCTTCGGCCACAAACAGTACATTTCAGCTTGATTTCTGGAGTAACAACTTTCATCATATAAGACATAAAAGAAGATGCATAACAAATTATTTCCCACTACTAGGAATCAATACACTAAGGACCTGCTTTTGTAGGTTGACTTACTGAAATAACTCTTAATATTCAGCTGGAAAAGTTGAAGATAACTCTTTCTGACATGGCTTACATGAACACAATGCCCGGCTGAATGCAGAAAGTGAAGCAAAATGGGCTCAAATCAGGGTACCGCCTTGTCTTCCTGCAAAGGTTAAATGAGAAGAACGAAGACTGTGATGCTCTCTCCATCCAGGTGACAAATGGTGATAGGCAGCCAGAGTGACAACCACCATAATGTCTGTCCCCATGCACTCATACGATCAAAGCCACTGTCCTAGAGATTCAAGGCACCCATTTTATGATTAGCTGCTAATGGCTGCAATGATAACGAGCTCCTCATAACTCCATGTTCCCAGGTCAAAGCCAAAGTGAAAGTGAAGCAGAGTTCTGGTAACAAAAGTAGTTTGATAATTAAACCCAGTCAAGCACACCATAAATGTCAAGACACACACGTACAGATAATTAAGCTGGTTCCTATTCAGTACACACTGATTAAAGGCATTGATTCACTGGCTGCTGGAAACAGCGAGTGCAGGTGTTTACGTTGAATGTGTCAGATCCGTTTTCATTCCCAACTCGTCACATATTGACGCTTGGTCAGTGTCTCTCAGCGTCAGATAGCGACGCAAAAATCTCCCTTTAGCGTCTGTATGGAACGCACCAGGCAGGCTTGACCGCGGTGCTGTAAGATGACGTATGAAGAGAGACAACGGTAGAGAGTAGTATGAAAGATCGGAAATCCGCATAAGGAGGTTGGTTGGGGTGGTGGATGGGTCAAACAACACAGGACTTTCATTAAGGAGACCGAGGTTCACACCCCTCGGAAACGTATATTTTGTAACCCCACCCACAATCTTTTCCTAAACCTAACTGTCCCATTCTTCTGCCGCATGTCAGTTAAATGTATGTCCCAACCCAGAGCGTCAAAAAGGTTTATTGGTGTTTTAAGCCCCCAACGTCTCCTTCCAGGCAGCGCTGCCTGGAAGGCACTAGGATTAGGCAATGGTTAGGTTAGGGTTAAGGTTATGGTTAGGTGCCTTGAAGTGAACGGTCGCAGCACTGCCTTGAAGTCGATTAGGCAATGGTTAGGGTTAGGTGTCTTGAAGGCTGGAAAGCGCTGCCTGGAAGGAGACGTTGGGGGCTTAAAACACCATTGAGAGTCAAAAAGTGAGAGAAGAGTCCCGAACAAGCAATTCTACATTTTTGCGACTTGACCAAGCAATGCTTTTTGACGCAGTGGAAGTGAGAATGTGTGAATGCCTTCGGTCCTTGTTCTTTTTCACTGTATTAGGTAAGTATAACTGTAAGTAACCACATTCAAATGTATGAGTGGGTGCTACAGTACATGTAACTGAGTGCCTTTTATATCAACCCTTTTGGCTGTTATCTTGATTGGTGCAAAGGAAGTTAATGTCTTCTTTCTGAGTATAAAACACAACTGAGCTTGTCTCCTGCTGCAAGAGAGAGAGAGAGCGAGGTCTGGCCACTGCAAGGCTCATGAGTCAATGACATTTATTCAGTTATTTGCACTTGTATTAGTTTCAGTTGATTCTTCCTCTGTAACAAAAGAAGAAAACTTTCTTCTGTCCTTTGCTAATTTGCAGCAGTACTTTATTCTGACCTGTCTTACAGGAATGGGGTCTGAATTCTATTACTCTTACCACGGAATTTCTAATTATTGGTTGCTTTATGTTTTTGTGATTTGTTTCCTTTGCCCTCGAACATCCCTTCTTTTATTACCAGTGAATTCTGGTGTCCTAACAAACCTCTGCTCTGTGAAGTGACTGATTGCAATTCAAACAGATTATTTAACACTGCCTATAACAACAAGGGCTACCCATAACACCTTGCAACACCTTTATTTTTACTGTTTTGTTTGTTTGGTTGAGTGATTTTACTACTTCCCCTTGTAGCGATCTATTTGGATGGCCTCTCCAAACTGTGCGTAACTTGAAATCAAGCAGAGGGCTAACCTCTGAGTATCCCTCCCCCAATTTGTTAGAGGACAGGGGATCTTTATGTTGTGTGATTTGTATTTTTCACCAATTTTTTTTTAAAAAGCCATTTAAAACTGCATAAATTGCTTTTTTGTTTCTTCTCGAAGAGTGACCACAAGATCCAGATACGGATCCAAACCGACACACTAACCTCTGACCTCCCTGTAATGGGGATGGGCAAAGAAAAATGCCTCTGTAGTGATTAGCGAGTAACACTCATCAGTTTGTCTGTTTCCTCTCTCAGCGTTACGTCCTACCAGACCCTACCCAGGAACATGCCCAGCCACCGTGCTCAGATTGTGCCCCGCTACCCAGAGGGCTACCGCACGCTGCCCCGCAACAGCATGATGAGGCCCGACAGCATCTGCAGCGTGGCGGGCTCTGTGTATGACCGGGCCCTCGGTCCCGCCTCCACCAGCACCATCACCACAGCGGAGAAGAGGCGGTCGATGAGGGACGACACCATGTGGCAGCTGTATGAGTGGCAGCAGAGACAGGCCTTCTCCAGGCACAGTCTGGCTCAGCCAACAGGTACTGACACCACCGACACATACAATAATATTTCCTGTCCTATAGTAGGAACAATGACAAGGGAAGTTTGGAGTATTCAAGTGTTGGAAAAACAGGAACTCCGGCACAACTATTTGTTTTTCTGGGTCAAAATTTAAAATGGCAACTTTTTTTCCCAACATTTTGATCGTCTTTTTCGACATTTTGTCGCTATTCTCGACGTTTTTGTCATTTCTTTTCAACGTTTTAGTCACTTTTTACGAGGTTTTTGTCGATTCTCTTTTTTTTTTTTGCGCCTTTTGACATTTTTGTCACTTTTTTAACATTCTTTTATCAATTTCTATAAAGTGCTCAAATGCTATAAAGTAGTAAGTAGATAGATATTTATTAAATTAAATGAAAGTAGTGAACTGATCATTTATTTTATTTGTGAAGAGCGTTCTAGCGAACCATCCATTTGGTTGAAAGGAACCAAAATTTCGGATCTAGAAACTTTTTGAAAATGGGTCAAATTTGACCCAAGGACAACAGGAGGGTTAAATACATTTTGATCCTCCCATTCTGTGTCCCCAGGGATGTGGGACAATGGACAATCACCTATCGATGGGAGTGTCTTTTACTGAACTCACGTGTCTCTTGTGCAAAATATCCAACACATTCACTCACTCCCATCACGTAAAATACGGACGCTTGGGCATGTGCTCATGGCGTTGTTATTGACGCAAAAGGTCTCCTTTATCGGGACAAGAACAGGACATGAACCCCGGTCTCCTGGGTGAAAGTCCTGTGTTGTTTGACCCATCCATCCCTCCCAACCTGCCTCCCTACGCAGCTATCGTAAAAAAACGTGGTCTCTGTAGACAGCCCAAGCTCCACAAACGGCAACAAAAACAAACTGGCCAACCTGCATCACCAAACATAACAAAGAGTCTTCCAGCCAATAACCGACAAGAAGGATTTGGGGGGTGGGGGGTGGGGGGTTAGTGCACGGAAGGGAGGGGGAGGGGACTGGATGAGGAGGAGGGAGGGGCGAGCTAGCCTCCATTTTGTTTGACAATACTTTGAACGTCAACAAGAAGTGACGTCACCCAACATCGCTTAGAGCACCTTTAATACTACGTCATCTTACAGCGCCGCTGAGCTGCTGCTCTGCCGGCTGCGTCCCATACAGACGCTAAAGGGGGATTTTTGCGGCGTATCTGACACTGAGAGACACTGACCAAACATTCGTATTTGACGAGTTGGGAATGAGAACGGGTTGAATTTTCACAACCTTCCAGTTATAAATATCTTAGTCAATTACAATACTACATATATCAATTCCATATTGATTTCAGTAGTATCGTACTGTAATTGAATTAGGATATTTATTACTGGAATGGAAATTACTGGAAAATTTTGAAAAGTGACACGTAAGTTCAATGAGAGACACTCCCATCACTATGCAGTTGTCCCACAGCTGGTAAAACAATATGGGAGGAGCATAATGTATTAAAGACCATTTTTGTGTTCATGGTTGGAAATATTCTTGACTTAGGTCCAGAGTTTAATAAATGGTAATGCTGTAGCGAGAGCAGATTGCAGGACTTCCTGTTTCTCCAAGTCTGTGATATTTTCCAGCGCACCTGCACAGAACAATTATTGGATGTGCAAATTATTTCTTTGAGGATTTTTCAAGTGGAAAATGTCCATACTCGCCTGTTGTTGGCTCAGAAAGCTACGTTTGCCAATTAGCACTATTACACTAATGGGTCCTTGCTATCCTGTTAGCAACCATTTGAGATTGGGACAGTTAATTTTTTTTACTACTATAACCTAATTTAATGTACAGTAACTGGTTCACGTCATAGAGTTTTACTTTAACTTAGTTTATGTATAACTACAGACAACAATTGGACACACAAATATGAAATTAGTTAGTGCAGTTGCTGTCAGGTCTACCCCCAGTTGAGTAGGCAACTTCAACTTCTTCAAGTTCTCTTCAGGACAGGTTGATTTTCTTGCCCGTGTAAGACTACGTCTGTGAACAATCTCTCTCATTTAGTCCCAGTCAGTGGCTTGACAATAATATGACTATGTTTGTAATATGCTTGATGTTATCAGGGCAAGTAGTTTCACATTTCTGTAGTTGGTACTCAAATGTGTACTTTTAATAACCAATTGAAATTAAAATATCACAGAAAACTGCTTCCCACAAGTGCATATGTAGCACCAAATAGCATCTCTCTATTCTCCATCTTGAATGTTAGTTCCACAGACGCAGATGTTGTGTTATCTCGGAGTCTGTAAACAAAGGGATACATTTTCCTAATATGGGGTTGCAGCGTCTTTTGTGCAATCCTTTTCATATGTCTGTAATATAGCTTTTGTTCAGTATAGTCCTAACTGTTGCAAATATTTTTAATACATTTTTAACCCCACCTTTACCACCAAAGAGGGGATACTTTTCACATGCAGTGATAAATAAAATATAGATTAACACTTAATGAATTTTCTTGTTTTTCTTGATATATGTGTATGTATGTATCGTTAGTCTTTTGTAGAACCGAATCTTTGGAGGGTTGCTGGTATGTAACACTTGTGCTTCAACATTTTTGTAAGCCAAGGACTCCTTAACTCAAAGAGAGACAGAGCAGAGACCCCCTACTACACATATTGTATCAAATAAGTTGCATATTACAATAACATGTAGGGCGGTCTAAAGCCTTAGTACATACCTTTTTTGTGCATAGAATACTAAGCTATTAAAATAATAATTGTTGGCATGATTTTACAAATCATATTTTAATGTTAAACATATGTGTAGCACATTGAATCCTTACGATGAACTGTATCTGTGGATGGCTACCTTAGTGACTACCTTACCTATAGGCCAGTAAGCCTATCATCAGTTGTTTTTTTTCTTCAGAAATAGGCTGATTTATATTTGCTAATAATATGTTGGACTCATATTTAAATTTTTGAAAAAGAAATTCAAAGAATTAACAATAATTTGGAGGCCCCCCTGCAGTAACTCTGAGGATCCCCTGTTGAAGATCTCTGCTCTAGAACCTCCCCTGTTCTTACTCCACTTTGACTTTCTATTTCCTCTCCTGGTGTTGTGCTTCCAGCTGTGGGTCATTATGGCACCCTGCCCAGCACAAAGACCATGGGTAACATCTGTGAACACGCTGTGGCGCACTCCATTCCCACCTCACCGTCTCACGGCTCTCTGGCCCTCTACAGCACCTTCTCCCCCCCGCGCCAGCAGGTCCCTCCCAACCCCAGCAGCTCCCAATCCGAGGTGTCCTCACCTGTCTCCAGGGGGGACCGGACGCTGGACCACCGGCACAGGACGCAGCTTGCCAAGGTACAGGGCATGGCACTGGAGTTAGACACAAATGATTAATGATAAAACTTAATTTATATTGCACATTTCATGCAAAAATTACAGACATTACAAATACAATGTGCTTCACCAAAGATGAAAAATAGCCTTGTATTTCTCCTGTTTTTTGCTGTCATTTTCTTATTCTCTTTTATTATTTATTTGATATATTAAAGACAAGACAAAGTAGGAACATTAAAAACTAAGTAGAAATTATTTAAAAAAGAGGCTTTAAAAAAATACCAAATCAACAGTAAATTAAACAATTATACTGTCGGTGATAGACAATTTAGTTTCCTAGATAATGTTTTTCCACGGAAAATAAAATTACGAAAAGATGAGTGTTCCTTTTTAAAGTTAAACGTGAAATGCACATTTTCAAATATAAAGGGAAGATGTTGCAGACTTTAATTATTAAAATATACACTACGAATAAAGAAAACGCAACCAAATACAGAAACAAACTGATGCACACTGCTGAAATTAACCTAGCGTTAGCCTTTTGCTTAATATTAGCCTGCCAATTCCAAAAAATCTGACTAAACAATACACACAATTCATTGAAACAGGCTTATGTTATCTTAGCTGACTATAACGTTAATATTTACTTTCATAACCTGTAACAGGAGACGACAAGGTAAACTATCTATGTTTTGCTGACTTGACTAAAAAATAAAACCTATCACTTTAGTTTGTTCATAACTTAATTAAGAATTGCTGCCATTTTGTCATTGCAGAAAGGGTCGGAATGAATTGAGAACTATTTATATTTTGCAATTCATATTAATTTTTGAACATTACTTGGTGACAATTATGAAAGTAACTATAGCCAGCTAACATAACATTAGCCTGTTTAAAAATTATTTGTGTGTATTTCGTCAGATCATTTAAAATGGCTAATAATAAGCAAAAGCCAACGCTAGGTTAATCATAGATATCTGCAATAATATGTGAATCACGGCATGTTAAAAAACATAGCTACATTTAACTCATGTTCCAATGCCACTGATGGATAGCCGACTTCAGTAACTTCATAAGCCAAAAAACCATGGCAACACCAAGCGTGTCCCAGCTGTGTACATCACTTTTTAGTGTCCCATGGAAGCTATTTATAATGGTGTGTCTGCTACTTGCAATGAGATATTGTATTTGGTTGGGTTTTCTCTATTTACAGCAATTTCTTTAAATGCTGCATACATTTTATCAAATTGGTCAATATGTTTTATTTATTTGCTTTATTTTATTTTTATTGTGTTGAGCTGTCAGGGCCACCGTACAATCAGTTTTGATCTTATTGAACTGGATAACATGTCGGCCACTGAATCACTTATTTATGAAATGCAATTTATGAGATTGAAGACAGGGCTCTGATCATCAGATGAAGGGAGGTATACAGTTGTGTGTCATCTGCATAGCAATAGAAACAGATGCCATGTTTGCAGATAATAGAACCTCATGGCAGCATGTACAGACAGAGTCGAATGGGGCCTATGAGTGAACCTTGGTGCTAGAGCTGGGCAATATATCGATATTCAGTGTTGGGAAGAATACTTTCAAAACGTATTCCATTACAGAGTACAGAATACATGCCCAAAAGTAATTTGTAACGTATTCCGTTACGTTACTCAATCTGAGTAACGTATTCTGAATACTTGGATTACTTCCATATTGAATTGCATTTTATAAGTAGGAATGCGGCCATCACATCCAGCTTACTAAACAGGCCTATTCTGGTGTATTCTTCTGTTCCAACTGGCTGAATGTGTACCTAAACAAGCAGATAGATTTTTGTATTTGTAGTCCCGAACTGCATACTACAAAAATCTAACCGCAGTCTAAGCTACCATGAGCTAATTTTAGCTAACGTTAGCTAACATGTCAAACGGGGCTAGTCTTTCAACGGCTCTGGGGCTAGTAAATCAGCACGTAGGAGAATGTAAAGTCACACGTCAGCTATAAAATAGCAAGGTGACCAGTAAAACTACAGCAGACGACTACCCTTGGCTAAAAACAATTTTAAGATGCTTCTTCAGGTTGGAGGTGGAATAATTTGGACGCTGAAAGGAGGTTGATTGCTGGCAAGCAGAAGTTGCACTGCAGTGCACATTTATATTTCGTTCTCTCTTCTCTTTCTTTAATGTGAAATGCTGTTGGAATTTCCAAGATAGAAACCATTCCTGCCCTGGCTCTGTTGTGCCGGTTCCGGCTCCATCTTTACCTCTATCAGTGATCATGCAAATAGCTAATTTTTTTGTTTTCATATTGGGGCTTCTGGGAAATGCATTGAGTTGCGAGAGTGAATAAACCCGTGAAACAGAGAAGTATCGTCATGTAATCCATTGATTTCAACTAACTGTAGCGAACTGTAACTGTATTCTAAATACCAACTATTTAAATTGTAACTGTAACGGAATACAGTTACTCATAATTTGTATTCTGAATACGTAATGCCGGTACAGGTATTCCGTTACTCCCCAACACTGTCGATATTATATCGATATCGTGATATGAGACTAGATATCGTCTTAGATTTTGGATATCATAATATTGTAATATGGCATAAGTGTTGTCTTTTCCTGGTTTTAAAGGCTGCATTACAGTAAAGTGATGTCTTTTTCTGAACTTACCAGACTGTTGTAAGTTCCATTATTTGCCTTTACCCACTTAGTCGTTATATCCACATTACTGACGATTATTTATCAAAAATCTACAATATCGTTGCAGTATCGATATTGAGGTATTTGGTCAAAAATATCGTGATATTTGTTTTTCTCCATATTGCCCAGCCCTACTTGGTGCACACCACAATAAATATTTACTGTTGTGCATATTTTAGACTGACCATCTTTAATTTTGACACTCTTTTCCAAAAGCTTACTAATATTTAGTTTCACAGTGACATTTACAATGTATTCCCTGCAGCTGCTTTACAATGAAAGCCTCCATGTGATTTTCCAATGGATTGCTTTAAATGTGAAAAAGGGGCAACAGGAATTGATCCCTTTTAAATTATGGTGATTTAACACCGCAAATATAGGTGTGATATGTTGTAGGAAAGCATTTCATTCAGTTTGGTGAAACAAACCAATTGCCTTTCAACTGAAATGCTTTGCAATCGGTGTGAAACCTCGCAAAGATTGACAGTCTGGTAATGTAGAAATAAAAATTCTTAAACATGCAGCATCTCTAATCCTCATAATGAAGTCTGACTCAGTGTTTGAAGGGAAAACAAATATACTCCCCGAGATGAAGTGTGACATCACAGAGCCTAAATCCAAATAGAAAATAGCTGCAAATGACATTGTCTCCTCTTCTATCATTTATTTATTCAGAGGAAAAACATTTTGACAAAATACAGCTCTCCTATACTGTAGAAACACTCACTAATGTGCTTGGCATTCTATCCCCCATCAACTAATCAAGTCAACTCACTTCTAGTTCACCTGTTACTCTCGTTATTTCCTTCTTCCAAAACAGCCAGGAGTTGAGTTTTTATTAAACACTAAATTATGACTGGTGTGTTAACTGCATGCCAAATTAATCAGAGCACACAAGGCACAATTGCCTCCTAAATTACCGCATTGCAAAGGCTATTTTTAAATGGAGTCTGACGCAGCCAGTCCACAAAAAAAACACAATGGGGCGACATTCACCTCCAGTTAACTTCACGGAGAACAATGAGGGCAGAACAGCATCACCGATCCATTTTAACTGGATATTCTGTCTAGCTCAGCTAAAAACACCAGATCTGCAGCATGTTACCGTGTTGATTACTAACGATGTAACCGGTACACTACCGGCACACATGATCTTCACCTGTTCAGCTGACTTTACCAGATAGTATGCGACTGTCCTGCTTTTATTATAGACATGTGAACTCACCACAGACAGTTGCCGTGTTCATGGACTCACGACACTGCGCTGCTGAGAGTGAACAGGGTGTTATTTTAAAAGAAGGGGAAACACTGATGTATGAAACTGCCAATTAGATTAACTTACACGTTAATCAGCTGTGCCAGAACGCGTTACAGAGTTGAGTTTGCAAGCAGTGGATGATACTGACTTCAGTGGATGAGTCCAATCCTGCTGTCACAAGTCTAAAGCCCGGGTCCAATCCCTATCACGCTGCGAGCCAAAGTGACAACTCAGATAAAGATTTTACTCTTTGACTGAGACACAGCAGACAGCTCACGAAGGTGAAGCTCTGCTACTTCTGTTACTTGGGCGGAGTGTTAGTGCAACACCTGAAAAGCACAGTTGTTACTCTCTGCTCCTCACCTCGGGGCTTCTCCGCCCAAGTAACAGAAGTAGCAGTGCTTCACCTTCTGAGAATATAGTTCCCAGTTTATATACAGTTAGAAGATGGCTGTGTGTCATGTGACCTTGTTATTTGTACACGCTGTGACTCTACAAATCACAACATGTAAATAGGAACATGTTGGTGTTGTTTTGTCACTTATTGGGAGCAGTAGGCTAGATGGAGCCGGTTACCTCCAGGATCTGTGCTAAGCTAGGCTAGATGGAGCTGGTTACCTCCAGGATCTGTGCTAAGCTAGGCTAGATGGAGCCGGTTACCTCCAGGATCTGTGCTAAGCTAGGCTAGATGGAGCCGGTTACCTCCAGGATCTGCGCTAAGCTAGGCTAGCGGTGGGTGCATCAGACAGAGTTACAACACACAGAGATGAGAAGGGTATGTATGGACTTAACTAACTGGGGGATACGGGGAATAAGACAAAGTCCCAATAAGTCGGCATGTTCCTTTAATAATGTTCTGCCTCGATGCAATAAATTCCTTTTTCGCCCACTGTAGCAGCAGAATTTAATTACATTGACATTAATTGAGTCCAGTCATTGTTCTGTGTTTGCTAAGAGTGCAAGCAGATGTTGGCAAATAGATACAGAAGCAGAGTGAAGCTCCTTTTGTTACCTTCTCATTTTAATAACGTCCCTTTTTTGATGTTTCTTTCGGTTAGTGAATGCATTCTGTTACAGGACATTACAATGCCTCAGTTTTCATTAGCTAATTCACTACAAATGATGTACATTTTTCATTACTGACAGTCATCGTTATGCATGCCATTCATTTTTTTTTCATTAAGCATTTTCTAGAGATGGGCAAATGATATCAAAGCGTGTTTCACTCATTATATTGTGTCAAATGAGGAATAGCACGTGGCTGATGACATCACTGCTGCTTCAGAAAACGTCATTCAGTTTGACAGTTTTACAGCTTAACTTGCTAACTTGCCCTAACCCTGTGATCGGCACATAGAGGAAATGGGCAGATAAGAAGAGGAGAATAATTGAGATATATGGAGCTGCACACTAGCCTTGAATCTTTTTCGGCACAAATAGAAAGGAAGCTTCTTAAGGCTTCATCTGCCCATCACTATCTTTTTCTCAAATCTACATTATTGTTGTTGGATGGCACTCGAGTTTGACTCACATAATGTGTATATATAATGTGTGAATATGCGCACCCAGTTTAGTTTTAATGAGGATCCTGGCTGCAGTGTTTCTAACCAGTTGTACTGTCGATGTTAAATCAGGTTCTTATGAACACCGATGAACAATGCATTACAGTCATTGAGACAAGTGTAAAGAAGAGTGGTGAAAGGCCATTGTAGTGTTGTTCCAAATTTGTGCATTACAATTGAGCTCTGTATCAAAGATACCCAGATTGCCAGCCACAGATGTTGTGTTGAAAGAATGTGCAGCAACCTGGGAAATTAGATTCTCTTTGGTCTCCATGGTGCAGAGGAGGTCACGTGACTCAGATCTGTTTGGTGATACCTGACTGCTTAAAGTCCTCCTAGATTTATTCTGCATATATGTTTACAATCGATCTGTAGTTTGTCATCCTGAGTGTTGATACTGTCATTTGTAATTGTGTTATGTTGGTAGGGCTAGGGGTTAGGGTTAGGGGTAAACACTAACCCCTAACCTTCTTTATACACAACATATTTTGCATGTCTGTCTGTGCTGGAAGAGGGATCACCCCTCTGTTGCTCTTCCTTAGGTTTCTTCCATTTTTATTTGTGAATGAATGAGCCTAATTGCAACATGTACAGACCATGGACTGTATATTAATGGACAGAGCATGTGTGACGTCACCCATTGGTCTGTGGAGATCTGCTATGAGTCGTTGAGTTTGCCGTTACGGTGCAGCCATCCTGGTTGGGATGTGACGATTTTAGAAGAGAGGGAGGAGAGAGGGAGGAGCCCTTACACTCTACGTTACGTTACACACTTTCACTGGCAATCACATCATAGCCACACCCTAAAACACCCCCTGCTTTATCGCCGATTTTAAAATCAACGAGACCATAATTCAAAAAGTGAACCTCATTCTGTGTTGCAGAAGACTTCAAACTAGCGATTGAGACCATAAACTCATTATGAAAATGTTTACTGAGGTAATAAATCAAGAGAGAAGTGGATCACTTTCTCATAGACTTCTACAGAAACTGATCTCCTTTTGAAACCGCATGTGTCGCCCCCTGCTGGAATTCAGATAGAAAGCAGGTTTAAGGAGTCTCCCCCTGCTGGAATTCAGATAGAAAGCAGGTTTAAGGAGTCTCCCCCTGCTGGAATCGAGATAGAAAGCAGGTTTAAGGAGTCTCCCCCTGCTGGAATTCAGATATAAAGCAGGTTTAAGGAGTCTCCCCCTGCTGGAATTCAGATAGAAAGCAGGTTTAAGGAGACTCCCCCTGCTGGAATTCAGATAGAAAGCAGGTTTAAGGAGTCTCCCCCTGCTGGAATCCAGATAGAAAGCAGGTTTAAGGCACTTCCACATTTGCAGCACTTCCCCAAACCGGATGCGTTGTCCATTAATATTAACAGTCTATGGTACAGACCCAGGCCTGGGATTGATTTAGCAGTCAGGCTCTAATATAAAACCTTCAAATCCACAATCCTCATCTAATGATTGGAAGCATCGACATTGGCATGGCATGCTGTAGGAAATAGTCAGCAGTCATGTAGAGTGTAGGTAGGCTTTAGATAATTGGACAAAGAGTGCATAGAAAATAGTTAGCAAGCGAGAACACAAGCAAAGACAAATGGTTAGCTAAAAGTAATGGATAAACCATTAAGATAATGGATCAACTATTGAAATAATGAGTTTAAAGAAATGGATAAATGATAACAATAAGCAATTGGCAGTTCAGTTCAAACATTCAAAAGTACAGTTTAATTGTGTGAAAATATGTAGGTTACACTTTACTTGAAGGTATCTACATAAGAGTGACATGACACTGTCATGAACGTGTCATAAACATTATAAACAAGTCATAAACGTTTATGACAAATCTTCTTTTAGTAAGTGTCACTCATGTAGAAACCTTCAAGTAAAGTGTTACCAATATGTATGTAACATGTATTATTATTATTATTTTTGTATTATTATCATTATTATTACTATTATTATTATTATTATTATTATTATCAACATTCATCAATAGTTTAATAATATCCAGTTTAAAATTAATTTGAATGTGAACTCATTGTTTTATTACTGAAAAGCATTACAAAACAACACAGGACAATTTTATGTTAAAACATAGAGACGTAAGACATAAGACGAGTACAGTACAGTGGTTTATATTGCTCTGGGAGGTTGAGTCTGGCTAGTGTTGTGACATGACATGCAAGGTGAGGTTGGTTTGTAACGAGGAGGGCTACTCAGTAATGACAAAGAAAAGAGGGAGAGAGACTACCTGTAGGGAGGATAATAAGTAATGTTACTAATATAGGGATGAAAACGGAGGATGTGGGGATGTTTAGTTGACCATGTAAGGCCCTTGGCATAGCATGCCGAGATGGTGCGGGGGTGAAGCATAGAGCAGGCTCAGGGACGAGCGCAGGGTCCACTGAACACATTCTTAAAATCATGGGTGGTGTCTATGAAGGGCTGTTTGAGTTCATGTCACAGGGCTGTGAGGGTACATCTGACAAAACAGTTTGGAACCCCTGCTTTAAGTCATTTGAAATTAATTTAACTTAATTTAACATCACCTTAACCAGCGGTGGAAGAACGATTCAGGTCCTTTACTTCAGTAAAAGTACTAATACCACACTGAAAACATACTCTGTTACGAGGAAAAGTCCTGCATTAAAAATGTTAGTTAAACCTACATTGTGTCATTTTTTGAGTTGATTCTTAGCAAAAAAACCTTTGTTCATTCACAAATATGTACTCATTCATGTGTAATTACTTCCACCAACTATGGTCGAATGATGGTCGGCATGTTGCGCCTCCATCTTTAAAATACATTAGCCAAAGAGGGACATACCTCCGCCTTTCACCCTCTTACAGTCGGTGGCACCGTGACAAATGCCAGGGGCAGAGTACTCGCCAGGGAAGCGAAAAAGAGAATTAAAACGACAACGCGACAGGCAAAGCAACAAGACCAAAGTTAATATTGGAGTGGCTAGAACAGCTGCGTGGAAACGATGGAGAGAGCTAATTTCGGGTTCGGCCACCGTAGAAGTTAGAACGCGCTCGGAATGGGAAGGGCTAGAAAGTAATATTCAGTTGGTTGTCATATATAATTTCACCGCTAGATGGGAGAAATTCTTATTCAATGTAGCTTTAAGTAAAAGTTTGTAAGTATCATCAGGAGAATGTAGTTAAAGTATTAAAACATTGTAGAAAGTGTAAATGATCCAACCAGTTGTGTGTTTAATGGTCTGATCATCTCAGCTGGACTTGTAGCCGTTATATTGTTGGTTAGTTTACTTTAGAATCAAACATCAGCTTTTATAAACTACATGTGTTTAGTGTGCAGTAATCTGAATGTGTAAAGTAACTAGTAACTAAAGCTGGAACAGATGAATGTAGTGGAGTAACTAAAGTAACTAGTAACTAAAGCTGTAACAGATGAATGTAGTGGAGTAACTAAAGTAACTAGTAACTAAAGCTGTAACAGATGAATGTAGTGGAGTAAAAAGTACAATATTTCTCTCTGAAATGTAGCGGAGTAGAAGTAGAAAGTGGCATGAAGAGAAAAGACTCAAGTAAAGTACCTCAACATTTGGACTGAAGTACAGTACTGGAGTAAATGTACTTAGTTACATTCCAACACTGGTTATTGTAGGTACAAGTCTACATAAAGACACAAACAATGAACACACACACTGGGAGCTGTACCTTCTCTCTGTGTAGCTGCTGCAGTTTCTCCTCCTGCAAAGCTGGAACAGATGAATGTAGTGGAGTAACTAAAGTAACTAGTAACTAAAGCTGTAACAGATGAATGTAGTGGAGTGACTAAAGTAACTAGTAACTAAAGCTGGAACACATGAATGTAGTGGAGTAACTAAAGTAACTAAAGCTGGAACAGATGAATGTAGTGGAGTAACTAAAATAACTAGTAACTAAAGCTGGAACAGATGAATGTGGTGGAGTAACTAAAGTAACTAGTAACTAAAGCTGGAACAGATGAATGTGGTGGAGTAACTAAAGCTGGAACAGATGAATGTGGTGGAGTAACTAAAGCTGGAACAGATGAATGTAGTGGAGTAACTAAAGTAACTAGTAACTAAAGCTGGAACAGATGAATGTAGTGGAGTAACTAAAGTAACTAGTAACTAAAGCTGGAACAGATGAATGTAGTGGAGTAACTAAACTACAATATTTCTCTCTGAAATGTAGCAGAGTAGAAGTAGAAAGTGGCATGAAAAGAAAAGACTCAAGTAAAGTACAAGTACCTCAACATCTGGACTGAAGTTCAGTACTGAAGTAATGTACTTAGTTACATTCCACCACTGACCTTAACTCCACTGCCTTCAACTTAGATGCACTTAGAGCGGTGGCTCAGGTGGCAGAGCGTTTGCCTACCAATCGGAAGGCAACCGGTGGTTCGATCCCTGGCCCTGCAGTCCCATGTTTAAGTGTCCTTGGGCAAGGCACAAAAATCGCTCCCGATGCTACGTCTCAGCCACAGTGTATTAATGTGTGTGAATGCCTGCTATGTAAAAGCACTTTGAGTAGTCGTTAAGACTAGAAAAGTGCTGTATATGATTTAATGAATGAATCATTTTATTGTATTTGTATGTATCATGCACACAAAAAGCATACTCAGCCCAAATGGGCTTACAAGACATCATTACTTATAGCAAGGGACCAGATACCAAAATAGCAACATAAATTAAACAAATAAACCTTCTTTTTTTTTTTCTTCTTTTCTATATATAATAAATATAGTCATAAACAACCGCTCCATTTGGTCATGTATAAATCCACTCCAATGACCTTCTGTTAAAGCCCCTCCATTCTCATCCCTCTCCCCCACAGTACGGCTACCCGCCTGACCGACGATCCATTGCAGCCAGCGTCCCTCCTCAGTCCATCACCCCACAGTCCCTGCAAGGCAAGACGGTGAGTGGCGCAGTGCACCCCCCCTCCTCCCTCACACTATATACCATGAGTATACTGATTTCAGTAGAGTGAATAGAATTTTGAGAGCATTTCCACAGATAAAAAGCAGCCACTCCTGCAGTGGCGGTTCTAGGTCATTTCAAATGGAGGGGTACCAAATAAAAAACACAAGTGTTACATACCACCAACCCTCCATAGGTGACAACAATAAACACAAGAATACTCATTCAGTGTTAACCTACATTTGATGTATCATTGCACATTAATGATATTTGGGGATAAAGGTGGGGTGAAAAATGTATGAAAATGTTTGCCAAAGTTAGGGTGGCCACGGGGGGGGGTTTAGGCTTAATATTAAGGGGGCGCTGGCCACCCTTGCCCCCCTAGAACCACCACTGCACTGCTGTCTATTGCTGACAAACACTCAAACACTACACGCACACAACATTTCAATCATGTTTTGTTCTCAGCAGCCTCTTATTGCAGTTTTTTCCACTGGTCTCAGCAGGACCAATCAGTGTAATTATTGACAATGCCATTGGCTCTTAATGACACGCGCGCAATGCAGCGGCACGGGTGAAATTGCCTTTGCTCTCAAATTGAAGCAACGGCAATCAAGGATGAGGGCTGATATTTCTGTTCAAATCACACTGTGAATAATGTGATTGCTTGACGGCAGTTTGATGAGAAAGATTTGTCCAATGATTTTCCATATGGCTTTTCCAGTGCACTGTTTTGTCACAGTGGCTACGTGCCTTTATTTCATGGTGTCGCAAGTAACGGTATGATGAGCGTGTGTGTGTGTGTGTGTGTGTGTGTGTGTGTGTGTGTGTAAAAGAGAGACCAGTGTTTGTATTTATGTCTGCAGGCACGTGTGCACTAGTCCATCCATATCTCTATAAATGAAATCATGTGGTTTCTCTTTTTCAAACTGACAATAAAATTATAAGTAGATAAAAGTGGCCAGCAGCATAGTCACGAGGTCAATGAAAGGCTGCCACATTTTTAGGAACATTTCCTCTCCGGGTGACAAATTATAGTAATTTCTCTCAGGTGCGGAATAAAGCTGACTTGGCCTCATGTCAAATGGAGAATCTTTTGGGGAAATAGCCTGTGGTCTCTGTGGCCCTATAACTATAACTAATCTAGATTTCTGATACAGAAACTTTGAAAACGGGTCAAATTTGACCCGAGTACAACAGGAGGGTTAAAATGTGGGGGAGCGTTGTGTCAAGTGTACATACATAATAAGAATGACAGCTCAGGGAAATGTCTGGCCCCCGGGTCCTTAGTTTTCTGAACATGTGGCCCCCTTAACAATATATAGTGGTTGAATAGGCCAACTGTAGCCAGCCTGCCTGTACTCGTTGGGTATTAGCTTGCTTGTTGAGTGACTCCAATGAGTTTGGCTTAACGTCAGTGGTGGGAGTCACAGTTTTAGTGGTTCTCTCTGTGTGCTTTGCTCTCTCTTTCTCTCTCAGGGAGAATTGATTTCTGGTTGTTCAGGTGGGTTTAAAATGAAAAGAAACTACAGGCTTATGTTTTGAAGTTATGTATTAATTACTTTAGCTTTAGATAGAAACATAAAACAGTGCACGTTATAGCTTACAGTCAGAAAGAACACTCAAATTAACCCCCCCCCCCTCCAATTCAAGGCAGTCTAGAATCGGTCCTGCTCTCTCATGGTACATGCCGAGGTTTCGGTTCAAACTGTTTCTTCTAATATATACAGAATATATAAATGTAATTTGTTCTCAGATCTCTCTTGCAAAAGAGATCTAAATAGAAACTAGATGTAAATAGAAAAAATGTGAGGCCACATGTCTGCTGTAGCAGTTGAACAGAAGCGGCATAGTCATCAGCGTATAATATACTTCTGCCTCCAGATTTCAAAAATAAAGGGTTTAAAAGCATCTTCTTACAATAGTGTTGTAATTGCTTTTACCAAACAATTAATCAGCGTTTGCAGTAGTTCATCAGAGTCACTGCATCATGTTTGATTTCAATCAGTGGACGGGTGTTGTTGATGTCGCCAGTGTGGCAGCTCTTCTTCTCTCCTCTGTGTGTTGCTCTGCGCAGCCCGAGGAGCTGACCCTGCTCCTGATCAAGCTCCGCCGGCAGCAGGCGGAGCTCAACAGCCTGCGGGAACACACAGTAGCTCAGCTAATGGCCCTGGGTTTGGAGGGGCCCAACGCCAAGGTCAGCACTGAGTGAATACAGTATGTGTGTGTGCATGCACGCATTTGTGCTTTCCCAACCAAGCAGTCAAAATCCCATATTCTGTGTGTTTATGTGTATTTGCAGGGGAGGTTTCTTGTGTGAGACTGTTTACTCCAAATGAAATAGTTTTTGGTGTGTTCTGAAAGATTATGTGAGCTGAGGACTATATACTCACAACTACTCAAGCTAGTTCTTTTTGTGTTGACAACACAAAAAGAACAACTCTTGGATTGATTCTCAAAAAAAAAGTGTGTACATTCAAGGAGGAATTTCATCTATCACTATCAGCACGTTGAAGTTTCCCTGTATCCAGTGTAATAGCTTAAAGGGTAACTAGGTTTTTTTTCAACCTGGACACTATTTTTCTATGTTTTTGTGTCTAAGTGACTGATGGGAACAACAATCTTTGACGTTGGTCCAGTATTAAGCGTGAACACTGTAACCAGCAGCCACAAACTGGGCTGTAATGCAACCCCATGGGACAAATGTTCATCGTCAGTTTGGTCTACTAAATGTGCTTTTATAATTATATTTTCTCACTGAAAGGCTTACACTATTATTCTAAGTTAAAACCTCTTTATGACATTTCTGTTTAACCAGAAATAGCCACCAGACTCCATTTAAAAAAACAATACTTTTACCGTGTATAGAGCCAATATATTTTCACATGTAAATCAGTAAACTGTTTGTTTATTTCAACCAAAACTAGAGACTCTTTCCCCTCAAACGCCTGAGGAAGCTGCGTATCCTGTCCATATTCTTTCTTTCTTTATACTCCAGTTTTATGTGTCCCTTCTGACAGAGATGTTATCCTCTGTTTCCTGCCCAGAGACTACAGATGAAAATTAGCTTATAGCTAACTCTGGTTCTGCTAAGGAGCTGTGCATTGTCCCCGTCAAATAAATAAATAAAATACTGAGGAATTTCTACTCCTGCGCCATCAAGAGGGTCCTGACCGGAACATCACCGCTTGGTAGGGAAACAGAACCGAACAGGGCCGCAAGGCCCTGCAGAGAGTGGTTTGTGCGGCTGAACATACAATAGGCGGTGCCCTACCCTTCCTAAAGGATATTTACACCAGGCACTGCAAGATAAAGGCTAGGAGAATCATTAAAGATCCAAACCACTCGGGTATCAGCCTTTTCCCCCTGTCGAGGTTCGGGAAGAAGGTGGCAGGAGACAGATGATGTTGTATTTTGCGACATGGGATATGAACACCCCAAATTCAATTTCATTTTGGAGTATTGTTCTAGCATTAACTTACATGCAGGACGGTGGGTGCGTCATTTTGTTGGGGATTTTGGGCCTTCTTTTGCACCCGTGTGTGTGTGTGTGTGTGTGTGTGTGTGTGTGTGTGTTTCAGCATGTGTTTTGTATGGGGGCACTACTCCGGTCCACGCATGTCAGCCTGAGCTCTCTGTGCAGTTGTTGGCCAGGAGAGCATGGATGAATAGGAGCTGATGCATCAAACAATGTAGCTCCTCTCTTTAGCTCAATGTACATCATGAGTGGGCTGTGTTTGTTTTTTGTATTAACCTGGTCATTTCTAAGAGAGCTTATTTGGAGTAAGTTACTTTATAATGTAAGTGCGCACGCTGCTATGATATACCAGTTTTCAAAATTGTCATGCTTACTTGCAGTGCTGCATGTTGTCATGTGTCTTGGGTTGACTGCTTCAAGTTTTCTACATTTATGATTCATATTGCAGAATATATATGTTGTATCTGCCCGCGGGGCTCCCTGAGACGGCCATCCCACCGCCTCCTGCTTGAACCCGTCGTGAGGCTCAAACTTATCCGTTACTGATCCGTTACAATCAAGCCGTTGCCAAATGAGTTGCTACAAAGCTAATTAAGACTATCAGCTCCACACAACTCTCTCTGTGTTTCTCAGTATGACTATGTTCAGAAGATTGTGGCGTCCGGCGACTTTCCGCGTAGAAACTCAAGTGAAGATAATGTCTTCTTCTGAAGAGTCCATCATGTTTTTTTAATCCTCCGTGTCCTCCTTGGTTACAAGCAACTGCATGGAGGAGGGGGGGTGGGGCGCGATCATGGAAGGCTTGTATCATGTGGACACGCCGACAGTGTTGTTTTCAATACTTTTCTTGTATTGTCATAGGGGCGACAGAAACTACGCACTATAGCTTTAAGGTTAGACAGCTAAAACGCGTTCCTCAAGTATTTTCTCACTGCAAACTAAATATACGATAGATAATTAAGTATGCAGCGCTGATCCTCTATCATCACAGTCTCTGCCTTCTCTTTTTATGATCTCTTCCTTCTTGTTAAAATGTGCCTTTGACTCCCTTTTTCCATCCTCTCCCTCCTTCTCGTGTCATTCCTGTCACTTTTCCTGCTTCTTCTCTTCCTTCTTTTGCGACTACTGCAGACTGACGTTCTTTCTCATCACCTCCAGAGGAACCTTATTTACCTGGACAGCCAGGTGAGGACTTCTGAGCTTACTCCTGCCTGTCTCTGTCTCTACTAAGTACAAAATAATAAAACAATTTGAGTTCTACAACTTTTTAACCTTTAGTTTTCCCTTAGTGGAAGCTAACAATTGTTCTTTAACATTATGTCTAGACAACTTGCATGCATTTACATTTATAATAATCTCTGTTCCAGGATTCTATTTCTGTCTCTATTTCTTGTTCTATCTTTTTTTCTTCACCTCTATGCCTGTTGACTCAGAATCCTTTAATCTGAACAAACTATCTTGAAACTTTACATTGCAAATGCAGTTGCAGGTTTAGCTCTTTTGCCCAGTTTCTAAAGGCCTGTCATTTTGTGCTGTATTGATTTAGGTAATCTAGGTAAGATAGAGGACCAGACTGGTGTTTTTCATATTTTAGCCCTTTTACTACATTGCTGCTGACCATTTTCCAATGCATACCAGGCCTGCAGGTAGCTTTTGGTTTTATTTGAGTTCAGTGTGCTATGAAAATCATTCAGCAGACTTGAGCTGGCTGCAGACTAGGGTTGGGCATTGTTTGGATTTGAACAACTCTGATTCTAATTCCAATTCTTCCTTCTGATTCCAGTTCTTATTGATTCTCTATTCCAATTCTTTGAGGGGTGGAGTTGAAACAGGTCACATGGAACATTTTGTTTTGATTCAATGGTGATTTACAGTTTTACCGGGCTTTTTCAACATAAGATAAAGCCACACATTAGAGCGCCATTTACTGTGTTCCATGGCTGCAACACAACAAGAGCTTGAAAATACGGGTCGCTATGGAAACCAAAACGTGCGCGGGTTAAATTTGGAGACGATGATCAGATTTGATATGATTCCAAACGATTCGTATAAAGAAACGATTCCATTGGAATCATAATTTTTGAAAACGGTTCCAAGTTGGAACCGGTTCTCAATGCCCAATCCTACCGCAGACCACAGCTCATGTTCATTTATCAAAGATTTGGATTGATTTGTATTTTGTGTGTAGAGAATTGTTGCATTCATGTGCTGATAGGAAGCCCTGACATTGACAGTCTGCTTACTATTTGTCCTCTGCATTCTGTTTTCATCAGCAAACATGGCCACTATGACAAGTCAAATGTCAATGTTATAGTGTCTTTCATTGAAAAGACTTTGCAAGTAACTGTGGTTACTTCAGAGCAGGAAAATATTATTGCAGATAGGGCTGCAACCTAAATGTTGATGATGTGATGCATCAGTTGAGAAGATCGAATCACATGTTGTTAGTCCAACCACAACACTTGTTTTTGTTTGGCTTGTTCTACATATGATGCACCTTTGAATCAACTATTTTGACAATCGATAATTAGGGTTAGGGTTAACCCCCCTAATCGGTTGGAGTAATTCTTTATGTATAAAATTACAAATTCTCTGATTGCAGCTTCTTAAATGTGAAGATGTTGTAGTTTCTTCACTCCTCTGTGACAGTAAACTGAATATCTTTGACATTTGAGGACATCATATTGGGCTTTGGGAAACACTTGACCAAATTGTTCACCATTTTCTGACATTTTAGAGACAAAACAACTAGGGCTGTCAGCGTTAACGCGTTAATCGCGATGCGATTAAGGGCCGACGCGATTAATTTTTTTGAACCGCATTAATCACATGCCGGCATTTATTAGTTTATTTTACACTTCACTCAGCTTTGCGTCGTGCCTAACAGGCTACTATTTTGACCCTTTGCAGCACCGTTACTTATCATCACGCTGCCACAAGCTGCCACTGCCACATGATGGAGAAACACAGCAGCAATAACTCTGAATGGAGCTTTTTATTTTCCAAAACTCCCAGACGGCTCGTAGACAAGTCGAAAGCCATATGCACGTTGTGTAAAGCCGAATTAAAATATCACCGAAGCACGTCAAGCTTGAGCTACCAGCTACGAGCTAAGCATATTAGTACAGTTAACGTGATGCTAACACTAGCATGCTACTTGCCGACCTGTGGATGAAACCAAATCCCAAAAAATTACTACAGCTCTTGCGAAACGGGTGGAAACTAACTGCAGACCTGTCAGCATCGTAGAGGACTCAGGTCTTAAAGACGTACTACGGTTGACCTGTCTCGTCGGGACAGTAGTTTCACCATACACAGCCTGTATGACACAGAGAAAGCAGCCACACTGGAACTGCTGCCAAGTGCAAACGCTGTCTCATTAACCGCTGATCACTGGACGTCAGTGAGTAATCACACATTATTTAGGAGTTACTAAACACTATATTGACTCTGGTAAGGATAGGGATTTTTAGTTTTTTAGTTAGGTACTTGGAGGAATTGTGCAATAATGACAGATTCACACATTTTTCTTTTGTTTACAATAAATAAATAATTACAAATCTTAAAATCAAGTTCATAAAGTAACTTTCTTTGCATTCATTTGATTCCCAATCAAGATCCTCTGGTAAGAATAGCTTTTGATTGTTAATATGTACTTAAAAACTGTTCTGAAATGCAAAATAATAGAATTTTAATCATGTGATAAGATATGCGATTAATCGCGATTAACTATAGAACTTCAGCGATTAATCACGATTAAAAAAAATGAATCGTTTGACAGCCCTAAAAACAACTTATATATTATACATATATAAAAAAAGAATCAACAGATTAATCGACAATGAAAATAATCATTGTCACAGCCCAACACTAATGTAATATAAAATATGGATATTTCCACTGGAATCTCACTAACGTTGTATTGCAGCAGGCTGATTGCAAGTTCCCGTGGGCGTAGCCTGATCATTTATTTTTGGCCTGTAGGTTCCAACTGGCCTCCCCACAGTTCCTGTATTATTGAATATGACTGTTCGGCTCTGAAAAGGTCATGTGCATTCAAGGAGAGACTCACCTTGGACAGGCTGTGTAGGAGGGAGTGGCTTGCAGTTTGGATGCTTATTGTAAGAAAATGGTACAAAGAGTCTATTTAAAGAGATGTTTGTCTTCCCCCAAAGCAGGGGTCTTCAACGTGTTTTTAAGCCAAGGACCCCTTAACTGAAAGAGAGACGGAGCAGGGACCCCTACTGCATATTATGTATAAAATGAAGTTGCATAAACTGGGTCTACAATAACATGTATGGCGGCCTAATGCCTTTATACATACCTATATAGTGCAAAAAATACTGAGCTATTTAAATAATAATTGGTGGCATGATCTTATAAGTCATGATTACATTTTAAACATTCATAGTATGAATCCTTAGGGTTTTCACTGATTTATATGTGCTAACAATATTCATGTTAAGACATTTTAATTTTTGAAAAAATTTTTTTAAAAGATTTACAATAATTTGGTGGCCCCCCTGCAGTAACTCTGATGACCCCCTAGGGGTCCTGGACCCCCTGTTGAAGATCTCTGCTCTAAAGATTCAGTCCAATGTGTATCCTTAGTCACTTAGCTGGGTTCATGTTCATCAAAGATAATTTGGTCCGTTTTGTTTATTCCAAATCACATATACTACCATTTTTCCAAACCCTTTTTTTTAATATGTACTGTCCCAACTTCCAATCAGTGCATTGGAAAATGTTCATCACTGATTGTATTTGTAGTACTGGCCTGGTACTGGTACTAGTGTATTGGCCTATGCAAAAACACAGGAATGGTCCTTTGGCATGTGTTAGATCAGTAAGTTGATCAGTGACTGAGGCTTAATCATTAAGTGCAGTAAAGTGTCCCGTACAGAGTGGTGTTTATCCTGGGTTTTCTCTGGGTTAGTCCCATTGCAGCTCCTGGATGTCAGCCATTAACCCTTCAAGCAACACATACTGCTGTGTTATTACACCATTGTATCCTCTTTCTCCTTGGCGCTCCGCTAGACGAAGGAGAATGAGCCTCTAATCTTCATGATTCACACTATGATCGAGAACTCGGCACCGAGGCCGCAACTCTATCAGCAAGTAAGGTCCTTGGCAGGTTCTGGCTTGAGTCAGGGTTAATGCAGTCCATTTGTCTTTCGACGTGTATATCCGTGTAGCTGGGTCAAAACATCATGGCAATCATGGAATTTTTAGTTCAACCATTTTTAATGGCTTTGGTTTGTAAGCTTACATTTTACATTAAAACTTGAAAGTACCAACTTTTGAGGTTTTAGGTTTTTGCTTTAAAACATCAAATCCATTTTAGTGTACTTATATTGAAGTATATGGACATTACAACCAGGGTGCGATTTGTGAAAAAAGCAGAGGTCATGCAAAGAAAAACATGCAAGAATTAAATCCCCCTTCCAATACCATGGATATAGAGCCACTCATTCAGCCATGCCAAACCACTTAATTATGAACATGAATATCCAATGGAAAATAATCTCAAAATGACACAGCGGAACGTGGTGTCAACATAAAACACAGCCCTTTCAAGCCGGAGATCAAAGTTCACAAAATACTTTGACCCAGGAAACACTCGTTTGGTCCTCGGGAGTGTTTCAACCACCATCTTCTTCCTAAACTTAACGAGTCGTTTTGGTGCCTAAACTTAACTGTCATCTCCACATGATGCTCACTTCTTCTGTCTAAACTCCACTACCACGGCCCCTGAAAGCACCGTCATCTGGCGGTGCCTGTAGCCGGCTCACAGTCACCTGTTGGCAGCTAAACAACAGCGCTGGTAGCCGGCGTCCTGGAGCTCTGTAGAGGCTAAATACAACCAGCAACTGCTGCTCAGATTATATCGTTCTATGGTACTATAGACTGTTCACGTTACAGCACTATACTTAGTTTAAAATACTTCTATTTTAGGTATATAATATATGGTCTATTAGTGTAGTAGATGATCACTTGGGGGGGTGGGTACATTTAGTCCCCACCGGGGGGTAAAAATAATTCAGCAGAGGCAGGGATATGTAGACCAGAAAGGGGGAAATTCCCACGCAATCTCTCCCCACCCCCCAGCAAATCGCACCCTGATTACAACTATCGCAAACTTAAGAGAGCTTGGGGTTTGTTTTCCCAAACTGGATGCCCCTGTTGTTTCTAAATGAACTCTTTAATTGGAACTTGACTGAAGTGGACTCAAACCAGACCTTTGCCCTGGTAGCCCAGTGTCTTCCCCTCACCATCTACCTCTTGTTTCACCACTTTGGATGCAGGCCGTCTGTTCATGAGCCAATTGTTAATCAGCAGACATCCCCATACATCATCATCAACAGCATTATTTCAAGTGTGTATGAAGTTCTTTTTGGTTTCCGTACACCTCATTTCATTGCATTTTCGTCTGTTGCTGTTGGAAGTGACCTGCAGCGAGCATGGCTCATGGTGTAATGCTACACAGACATGGATTTCTCCTCTCACCGCCTGTCTTCATACAACACTAGCTGTGTTGGAAACCGTTCGCTATCACGGAAATAGTTCCCTATATAGTGTGTTCACCATTTTGTAGTGGTCACACAAACAACCGGAGCATCTCCTGGCACAAGTCACGCAACAAAGTGTTTTCAGTGAGTGTCCGAAATCTGGTTTGGTCGTTCCCTATATAGTTCACTTTTCAATAAACACTATATAGGGAATAGTGAGTGAGTGAATGAGGGAACGGTTTCCAAAAGAGCTACTGTTCACATCCCGTTGGTAATGCTGACTCTGTTTGGATGTGTTTGTCCTAAAGGTTCACTTTTTCAGATGTTCTGTGGAGAATAATGATCCTCATTATTTTAATGAATAGTTCAACATTTTCAGATATACACTTTTAACTTTCTGTCTAAGAGTGAGTCTGGACATGGTTAGCCTAGCTTAGCATAAAGACTGAAAGCAGAGGGAAAACAGCCAGCCAGCTGAAGTAGAAACAACTTTCGGCCTGGGGCTGACTGGCGGACTTAAAGTGGGTTTCGTGCTCTCGGCTAATCTTTTGTCATCAATAAACTCCAATATGACTGAAGCCTCGCACTTAACACACAACCATCAGATTAGATCTTCTCATCTCACTCATGGAAAGAAAGTTATTAATTGTACGTGCCAAAATGTTGAACTATACTGTACCTTTAAAAGGTTATTCACATTTAGCAGCATTTTGAAACGTTCTCCAGCTCAACAATATGACTTGTTTCAACTGTCAGTGCTTTGCAGTAGCTCAGCTAGCTTCAGTCTCGGGGGTGCAAACCAATCATTCGGATCATCCAGGTCCAGCTGTGAGGCACTGACTCGATCAGTTTGAAAGTGACTATTAAAAATGTGTACAAAGAACACTATTTCAAAACGTGCCACATCTAAAACCACATCTTCATTGAACCTCTTTTGTCATTTTTGCATATAAATAGAAGAGAGTTTGGGTTCCTGTAACAGCAAGGCATTTATTAATGAGGGTAGAATAGAGGTGAAGCAGGGCAGCCCCCGGGATTCTCTCTGTGTGGGCTGGTACCATCGTCTCGCCGCTGTATTCCCTGGAACAGGACATAATAATGTGCTCTGTAAAATTCCCTTGGAGGAATTGTCAGAGGACTTTATCACTTTACTCCAGACCGCTAACATCAATCACGGTCTGTGTGAGCCACCCGCCTCTCTCTCTCCTTCAGGAGGAAACGGTATTGTAGTTCATGTTCTGTCATAGCGCTGCTGCTTTAAAAAGGCAGAGGTGCATTGAACGGACAGACCCTGTGTGGAAGAGCCCATTTTTTCTATTACAGTGTGTTTGCATTAGAGCCAGACGGATACATAGGCGGGCCGATATTAGGCATTTTCCAAACTATCGGTATCTGCATTTATAATAGCCGATAAATGAATATTTAAAAAATAAAATAAAAACGGACGAAACCTCCTTCAACCATGTTCTGAGTGTTGGCGTTGCGTAGTCTGTCCACCAGAGGGCGCTCTACAACCTCCCTGTTGGCAACACTCTTTGATTTTTGTTGTTATTGTGTTTTTGTTTAAAGGACTTTTAAGTTTCATATCTTAAGTTTGTATTTTTATACATTTGATTTATCAGAACTTTAATATATTTTGATGTTCCTCTGTTCTGTTGTGACAATAAAACAAATTAAAAAAAGTTTATTTTTAAACTGCGTTATCATATTATTTTAGTGAGGACTCATAAATAACTACAAATAACTAATGTTAAAATCTGTTTATGTTTTGTTAAGCGTTTCTGGATTTTTTTAAAAGTATATATCGGCCGATATATCGGAATATCGGATTTTTAAATCAGCAAATATTTGTATCAATATTGGCCTTAAAAATCCTTTATCGGTCGGACTGTAGTTTGCATACAGTGAATACAGAGAGGAATGTGTTTTTTATTCTCCATCACCCTTATCGGGGTCCTGAAAGATCCTAAGAAACCCAGCCATGATATATAGTGTGCTGTCCACATTTTGTTCTTAATCCCTTAAACTGTGAAATCGATCCAGGTTTCACATGTGGCCATTACTGGAATGAGGTTACTATTACTGAGGATTAATCACATCATTTAAACAATATGACAAACAGAAAGAATAATCATGAAGAATTAGGAAATAAGGCAGAGAATCATTGGATTGATGTATCTCGTTATATAAAAAGCAGTTGAAATCAATAGAAATATTCTTTCTTAAATGGATAACTTATTAACATATGCACTATATATATACAGTACATGAAGGCAAATGGGGCCTACAGCCCCAACAAGCTCGACCAATCACAGGGCAGTGTTTATGTGGCCTGCTCTGGAAGCCATACAGATGATGTTATCATACCATTTTTTATATTTTTATCAAAGGGCACTGTTTACTGAGATTTTAGAGAGTAAATCACTCGAAACTGTGAAAGCAGAGGAGACAAAACTAGGATTTGTTTCCCCCCCCACACACACACACACACACACACTCCTTTCTTAAGATATTCAGCCACAATAGCCCCGGTAACACCTGGGTGAACAGCTTCAAGGGAAATGAAGCCGGGTTAGTGAGTGTGCACGGAGCGCTCATCCCTTCACCCCCTCCCTCCCTGCTTCTGGAATGAAGAGTTTCTCTCTAAAGGCTGTAGCGTTTGGGGGAAATAAATACTTTTAGTCTCAACATAACACAATTGATATCATTCACATCAAATTCTGGTATTTTCAGAAATCAGATTAGTCATGTCCTTGGTCAGTGGTGTAATGTAACTAAGTACATTACTTCAGTACTGTGCTTCAGTCCAAATGTTGAGGTACTTGTACTATACTTGAGTCTTTTCTTTTCATGCCACTTTCTACTTCTACTCTGCTACATTTCAGAGAGAAATATTATACTTTTTACTCCACTACATTCATCTGTTCCAGCTTTAGTTACTAGTTACTTTAGTTACTCCACTACATTCATCTGTTACAGCTTTAGTTACTAGTTACTTTAGTTACTCCACTACATTCATCTGTTCCAGCTTTAGTTACTAGTTACTTTAGTTACTCCACTACATTCATCTGTTCCAGCTTTAGTTACTAGTTACTTTAGTTACTCCACTACATTCATCTGTTCCAGCTTTAGTTACTAGTTACTTTAGTTACTCCACTACATTCATCTGTTCCAGCTTTAGTTACTATTTACTTTAGTTACTCCACTACATTCATCTGTTACAGCTTTAGTTACTAGTTACTTTAGTTACTCCACTACATTCATCTGTTCCAGCTTTAGTTACTAGTTACTTTAGTTACTCCACTACATTCATCTGTTCCAGCTTTAGTTACTAGTTACTTTACACATTCAGATTACTGCACACTAAACACATGTAGTTTATAAAAGCTGATGTTTGATTCTAAAGTAAACTAACCAACAATATAACGGCTACAAGTCCAGCTGAGATGATCAGACCATTAAACACACAACTGGTTGGATCCTTTACACTTTCTACAATGTTTTAATACTTTAACTACATTCTCCTGATGATACTTACAGACTTTTACTGAAGTAACATTTTCAATGCAGGACTTTTACTTGTAACAGAGTATTTTTATAGTGTGGTATTAGTACTTTTTCTGAAGTAAAGGATCTGAATATTTCTTCCACCGCTGTCCTTGGTTAACCCACACTTTGACACACTGCATCCTGCATTAGAAAAAAATAAGTAGAAAAGAAAAGTCATTTCATTCCCCCGATTGCATGAAGTAGTATTTTGGAGGGCAACTGTTCGTGGCAGGAGCTCCCAGCTCTCCGTCCATCCAACAGGTGTGTTGTTGTCGCCCCCTGCTGTCCGTCTCTAACTCCGCCTCCTCTTTCAGATCAGTCCAGACGACTTCAAAGACGGCTCGTTCATCCCGCGCACAGAGGAGGCTGACATAGACGTAAGACTAGCCCAGCTTTCAGTCAAGTAGATCAGAAGGTTGAAAAGAAAGTTTAGTTTATGTCTGTGTGTGTGTGTGTGTGTGTGTGTGTGTGTCTGTCTGTGTCTGTCTGTCTGTCTGTGTTTGTCTGTGTGTCTGCCTCTGTGTGTGTCTGCCTGCCTGCCTGCCTGTCTGTCTGTTTGTGTGTGTGCCTCTGTGTGTGTGTGTGTGTGTGTGTGTGTGTGTGTTTGCCTGTGTGTGTGTGTGTCTGTCTTTATGTGTGTGTGTGTGTGTGTGTGTCTGTCTTTATGTGTGTGTGTGTGTGTGTGTGTGTGTGTGTGTGTGTGTGTGTGTGTGTGTGTGTGTGTGTGTGTGTGTGTGTGTGTGTGTGTGCAGACCAAGCTGAGCAGATTGTGTGAGCAGGACAAGGCGGTGAAGATGCAGGAGGAGAAACTGCAGCAGCTACACAGAGAGAAGGTACAGCTCCCAGTGTGTGTGTTCATTGTTTGTGTCTTTATGTAGACTTGTACCTACAATAACCAGTGTTGGAATGTAACTAAGTACATTTACTCCAGTACTGTACTTCAGTCCAAATGTTGAGGTACTTTACTTGAGTCTTTTCTCTTCATGCCCCTTTCTACTTCTACTCCGCTACATTTCAGAGAGAAATATTGTACTTTTTACTCCACTACATTCATCTGTTACAGCTTTAGTTACTAGTTACTTTAGTTACTCCACTACATTCATCTGTTACAGCTTTAGTTACTAGTTACTTTAGTTACTCCACTACATTCATCTGTTCCAGCTTTAGTTACTAGTTACTTTAGTTACTCCACTACATTCATCTGTTACAGCTTTAGTTACTAGTTACTTTAGTTACTCCACTACATTCATCTGTTACAGCTTTAGTTACTAGTTACTTTAGTTACTCCACTACATTCATCTGTTCCAGCTTTAGTTACTAGTTACTTTACACATTCAGATTACTGCACACTAAACACATGTAGTTTATAAAAGCTGATGTTTGATTCTAAAGTAAACTAACCAACAATATAACGGCTACAAGTCCAGCTGAGATGATCAGACCATTAAACACACAACTGGTTGGATCCTTTACATTGGGCACTTTTATTTTTAATACTTTAAGTACATTTTCTTGATGATATTTACATGATACATACATACTTAAGTACCATTTTGAATGCAGTATTTTAACTTAGTATTTTTCAGTGTTAACTTAGGTAAAGGTTCTGAATATTTTTCTACCGCTGACAATAAGTATTTACGTGTGTGTGTGTGTGTGTGTGTGTGTGTGTGTGTGTGTGTGTGTGTGTGTGTGTGTGTGTGTCAGCACACTCTTGAGACGGCCCTGCTGTCTGCCAGTCAGGAGCTGAGTGAACAGAGCGGCTCCAGCGCCGGCGCCACCCAGAGCCTGGTCCAGCAGAGGGACGTGCTGCAGAACGGCCTGCTCAGCACCTGCAGAGAGCTGTCCAGAGTCAGCACTGTGAGGACAACCCGACACACACACAACACACACACACGCACATAGACAGACAAGTGCAGACCAAGAAACAACTGGCCCTGTATTTATCAATCTTCTCAGAGTAGGAAATCAGTCATATCTGGTCCTAGTTCTAAATCTACCAGTTAAAGAATGTTATCAACTTTCTTAAAGCTAAAGTGTGGAACTTTTGCCTTTATTACACAAACATAGGGCTGAACAATTTGGGGGGGGGGGGTCTAATTGCAGTTTTTCTGCCAGATATTGTGATAACGATTCGATTTGCGATTTTTTTCTTAAAAGTTTAGCTTAAGCTCAATATTCACATAAAACATGTCATGGAGCATTATAACACGAGACACCATCAACACTGCTCTATAGTCTTATGGAAGGATGAGAACATGGATATGAACTGCCAGAAATAAGTGTTTTTCTTTTAATAAGCAACATTGAACAGTCAAACACAGAACATGTATCACAAAAGCTAAAGTTATTATAATAATAAACTATTCCAACAAAAAAAAATACCAGTACTTTCCTGTAAACTGTAATGTCTGATCTGCCTCAGTTCAATAGCAACATCGACATATTACACCTGCTATGATCATGTCAAATAAAGTTATAAATAAAACATCCACTGAAAATAGGACATTTCTGTAAACAATCTGGGATATGTAACATTATTCCAGCATTTGAATAGTGAATATAATAATTAAAAAAGGGAGTTGTTCAAGTGTTCATCACCAGTCAAACATTCGACTAAATATTGCACATTATTCTATAGTCTATTATTAGTCTTCACGACTAGCTAATCTTTCAAATCTTAATTTCGATTTGAAACCGATTAGTCGATCAGCCCTTCACGAACACTGTCAACGTGCTTAAGAAAATCAGTGGAATTCCTAATAACACGTCGCTGTGGTCTCTACCCCTTCCTGCCTCTCCAAGGTGTGTGTGGCCAATGCAGGTACCGTCTAACCAATCAGAGAGCAGGGAAAAGGCAGCTTGCAACAATGACGATTTGGGTCTGTCACTGTTTCAGCAGTAATAGATCCAACTCTAATGCCTAGATCAGACGAGACGATATCAGTGTGAAAATGGCTGATATGGTGAGATGTTTTGCACCTACAAAGCAAACAAGCACATTTTTATTTAGCTATATAGCACATTTCATTCCAAAGAAGATACAGTGTGTAGAAGATTTAAGCCGTACCTTTGGAACAACCAGAGGCTCAATGTCCTAAGGAAAGCACATGAAGCCACTGGTAATATTTCTAATGATAGAGTTTGTTATGCTGGTGGTGAGAGAGTGTCCAGTTTAAAATATCTTGGCACCACCATATGTCAGTCCCTGAAGTGGGAGGTCAACACCAACCTCATTATAAGCAAAGACCACCAGAGGCTTCACTTTCTGCGCCAGCTCAGGAAGTTTGTTGTCGCTAGGGATGCAATGCTCCAATTTTACAGAGCCACAGTGCACACCAGCGTGCTAGTCTTCTCCATCTGTCTGTGTGGTAACTCCACCTCCTCAGAGAGGCAGCAGTTGGAGAAGGTGGTGCACACCGTATCCAAAATTATAGGACATGCCATCCCATCTGTAGCCTCTATCTACGCCACGCGGACCAGCCATAAAGCACAGAAAGTGCTAGACGACCCCTCCCACCCTGCCAGGTCCCTCTTCCAACTACCCCTCTGGAATGAGAGTTCAAAGTCTCAGAGGCAAAACATCCCGCTTTTGTAACAGTACTTACCCTGCAACTATTAGAGACAAGTCAAGTGTGCACACACACACACACACACACACACACACACACACACACACACACACAGTCAAATGACCCTGCTGTTGGCTGCTGTCCTGCTTTCAGGAGTTGGAGCGTTCCTGGAGGGAGTACGACAGGTTGGGGGCAGACGTTACTCTGGCCAAGTCCAACCTGCTGGAGCAGCTGGAGGCCCTGGGCAGCCCACAGGTAACACGCACGCGCGTACACACACACACACACACACACACACACACACACACACACACACACACACTCTCTTCTTGAGTTGAGATCAAGCTTTTAACAGCATTTGTGTGTGTGTGTGTGTGTGTGTGTGTGTGTGTGTGTGTGTGTGTGTGTGTGTGTGTCCTCAGACAGAGCCTCCAAGCCAGCGGCACATCCAGATCCAGAAGGAGCTGTGGAGGATCCAGGACGTGATGGAGGCTCTGGCCAAAAACAAGCCACAGCGGAGCACAGACAGCAGTAAGAGTCTCCAATATAACACTTTATCAAGTCACATTCATATGTATCTGATGTGATTTACATTGCCTGAGTACATGAATGCAAATGCTTATTCATTTGTCTTCCGTTATGGAAAAAGTTCAAGTTCCTCTTCTCCGTATTCAGCAGGTTTACCTGGTTCCAAACCGCTCTCCAGTCTCCAGAAGAACGAGGTAAGCTGTCACACAGCACACACTAACCACATTTACTCTCAGCTGTTTCACATGTCTTTAGCCTCTGTCTACAATTAAAAGTCTTAAAAGTCATTTTGGAAGACAGAATGAGTCTGTGGTTTTGGTAGAGGAAGCAACAGGGATGTAAAAAGTAAATATAAATATATACATGAAGGAGCTCCTGTATGGACTAGTGCATATTTCTTGCATCTCCGTGGTCAAACCAGCTCATTTCATATAAATAATCAGACATTGTTTCTGCTCACCGAGACTTCGCTCTGCTCCGCTGGTGGCCGTCTCCAACTTTAGCGGCGGCTGGTGTTACCACGGAGATGCGGGTGACGGACGGCGAGCTTGCCTGCAGTCTATTTCTGTGGGAGAAACATTGAAGCTGCTACAGTTTGCTGCTCTGCCGCATCACAGATTGCTGACTACAGGAGCCATTAGCTCAGACTGGAGGAGTATGTATAGTTGTTGCGGTTCCAGGTCGGATCACGGTCTCCCCACGGGAGCGTGCTTATGTTCCCACAGCCCTGTGTTCCCACATTTCTAAGATTTTTTTTCAAAAATTAGGCCCTCATCAAGGAGGTTTCGGTACGCTTTTTTAGTGCTCAGATCTTTTTTTTTATTTTTTTTATTTCAGCAAGTCTAATACTAGTTGTGTATTTTGTTTACAATATTGCAGACCATTTAACAAGGCACACTAAAAGATTAGATAGGTACTGGTACATGTCTAAGGTACTGAGACAACGAAATGCAGTTTAGTGTTTGGATTCATTTCCTTCTTACCAGGCTGTCACTGGGTTCAGTTTGAACTAATCTGTCATAGTGGCCTTTTTTCCAAACAACGCTGCACCACATTTCTCCAACATTCAAGGCTTTGGTTTACGGAAGTCACCTCTGAACACAAAGCCAGTTTCTGTCCTGCGTTATAGGCGCAAGTTTGACATCTGTCTGGCATATCTGTGTTTACAGTTTGTGTTTGGTAAAGCCACAGACCACAACTTTATCATCAGCCTTAGGCTACGTTCACACCGCAAGTCTTAATGCTTAATTCGGATTCTTTGCTCAGATCCGACTTTTTGTTTGTCTGTTCACATGACTTTTTAAAATGTGGCCTATATCAGATTCCAGTGGGAACTGTTTGCGGTTTTGAACTGATCCGCATGGGCAAAAGAACAATAACAATGACATCAGACGCAGCACGCTGTCGCACTAAAGTTAGGGAGGTTATGGAGGAAGTCAGCATTTTCGCTTTTATTTCAAAATGTTTGTGTAATAGCAGCCGTGACATTAATGAGCAGGTGCTGAGGAGGAGAAGAATGAAGAGAAAGAGAGACAAAATTGGCTATTTTGGCCTTTTACGGGCTTATGGCTGCAAATTGACTACAGAGGTCTGTGTGGATGCAGAGACAGAGCCAGGAGTGGTGGGACTGCGTTGTGAATAGCTTCACAGAGACGCAGTTTATAGTAGGCCTAGTCAAGTTTTTAATGTTACTGTCTGTGTCTAGGGTTAACTCCCACCGACGCGTAATTGTGACAAATGTTGATGTAGATTCACGTAAAAGTCGCATGAACTCCGCCTTGGTTGTTCACACTGTGGCCGCATTGAAAAGAAAGATTCAGGACCACATATGGAAGTGGTCTAAAAATCTGACCTGGGTCTGATTCAGGACCACATATGGAAGTGGTCTAAAAATCTGACCTGGGTCTGATTCAGGACCACATATGGAAGTGGTCTAAATCTGATTTGAAAAATTCAGATCTGGGCTAGATTTGAGTGTTCACACTACTTCTGAAGAAGTCTGACCTGGTCACTGGACCCCAAAAAAAAAAATCAGATTTGGGCCACTTTTGCCTGCAGTCTGAACGTAGCCTTATTTCCAGCATTTTCAGTGAAAAACTACTGATCCCAACTCCTCCCAGAAGTGTAGTCCAGTAAGAGCGTTTGACTTCCTTGGACTGAGACCAGCTGCTGTGTTACCTGTCAACAGGCATTGACGCTGCTGCCGCTCAGTCCGCTCAGGGAGGGCAACAGTGTGCCCCCCCGCCCGCCCCTCCCCCACTTCTACGACTCATCAGAGCGCCCCCCTCACGTGCCCCCCCACCACTCGCACCCCGGCGGCCGCCTGCCCCCCCACACGCACCGCCCCGAGGACCGCAAGGGCGGCTCCAGGAACGGCGCGCACAGCGTAAGAGCCACTGAAAGCCTTCATGTCTGCTCCATCCGTCCACATCTCTGCTCCACCCATTAGCACACAGACGTGTCTGTGGGTTCACATCCACTGTTACATTTCTTGTTCATCATTTTCACATAGGGCTGAACAATTTCGAATTGCGATTTTTCTGCCAGATATTGCGATTACGATTTGACTTGCGTTTTCTTTTTTTTTTCAAAAGTTTAGCTAAAGTTCAGTATTCACTGTGTAACAGATAAAACATGTCATGGAGCATTATAACATGAAACACCATCTTTTGATGTTATAATGCTCCATGACAGGTTTGATCTGCTCTATATTCTTATGCAGGGATGAGAACATGGATATGAACTGCCAGCAATAAGTGTTTGAACAGTCAAACACAGAACATTTATCACAAAATATAAAGATAGAAAAATATCAGTACTTTCCTGTAAACTGGAATGTCTGATAGGACTCAGTTCAACAGCAGCATCTATATATTGCACCTTCTATGATCATGTTAATAAAGTTATACAAAATAAATGAAACATCCACTGAAATAGGTCATTTCTGTAAACAATCTGTGATATGTAACATTATTCCAGCATTTATCTTATGATAAAACAGAAATATAATAATGAAAAGAGGAATGAAAAATGTTAAACCAAATGCTACAGCACACGTTCAACTAAATGTTGCACATGCGATTAATCGCGGTCTTCACGATTCATCGTTCAGCCCTAATTCTCATGTCTAATCCAGCCTAAGGGCTGAACTAATATACACTGAAGAGACCTATTCCTCAATTAGGGCCATTTTGGATCCATGTAATTCATTTCAGTGTCTGTCACTCACAGTGTCACATTCAGACCCATTCTGACCCCTTCAGACCCCTTCAGACCCCTTCAGACCCCTTCAGACCCCTTCGGACCCATTCTGACCCATTCTGACCCATTCAGACCCATTCAGAACCATTCAGACCCATTCAGACTCATTCGGACTCATTCGGACCCATTCTGACCCATTCTGATCCACTCGGCCCCATTCAGGCCCATTCAGACCCATTCAGACCCATTCAGACCTATTAAGACCCATTCAGACCCATTCAGACCCATTCTGGCCCATTCATTTGTGGAACTCCATTGTTATGAGTGTGATGTTTTCTTGTGTAGGTTTACACTTAAAGTGTGAGTGTTTTTCTGTAGCATAGAGAACTCTCCTTTATGCCTGTACTATTACAATGGCACTTCTTAGTGCTATAAAGAACCATATCTTTTCCTTGTAAAACTATGAGTTTATTCTTTTATCTTTTTCCAGAACTTTTTCTTTATTCTAAAATCACAACTTTATTCTAGAATGTTTTTACCACTTTTATCTTGAAATACCAGAATGTTTTCTTGTAAAACTACGACTTCAAATATTTTGACTTTTTAATTGAAATGTCAAGATTTGTCCCCCCCTTACAGGGTGGTCCTAATCTGTCATATACTATATAATATAATGTGAGATTTGTAAAATTGTAAAATCTAAAATTCTTCATTCTCTATTGCTCATGAAGCACTTTTTGGGGATTCGGAAGTTTACATTTGGGAGATTTGGTGTGTGTGTATGTGTGTGTGTGTATGTGTGTGTGTGTCTGGGTGTGCGTGTGTGCTGTGTGCGTGCGTATTCTGACCCTGAACAATCTCCCCCTCACAGCAAGCTCCAGACTACCGGCTGTATAAGAGCGAGCCTGAGCTGACCACGGTGAAGGAGGAAGTAGACGAGGCCAACGGTGAGGACAAGGACAAGACAGACTCCTCTGCTGAGAGCAAGGACACTGCAGCTTCAAAAGGTAGGCCTACTTCTGCAATCAGTCACATAAGGATGATGCTCTTATACTTAAGGCCTGCTTTAAATCCACGCCGTGGTTACGTACGTTACAGTAGGTACGTGTAGATAGGGACCCTACGACGTAGCCTGATGTGCACATCTCAAAACGACCAGAACAACTGTGATTGGTCCACTTGGCCGTGGCTTGGTAGCGTTGCATTTCCCCTAGTCTACATCCACGACGTTCCACTTCCAGGATTGCTGCGGTGCCAAATAAAATACCATGTCGGGCTAGTAAACATAGCAACTCACTTGCCCAATCAGGTAAGTGGTACAAAAGAATTGAACAGCCCCTTTTCAGCATCATATTTGTACTCTTGTGGTCTCCTAGAATAGGTGTACATGCTGTGATGTTCAAAAAGCATATTATGTTTCTCATACTGCCCATTGCTGCAGCTCCTCTGCCTGAAACACTCTGTCTGAGCTCTTGGCCCAGTCTGCTCTGATTGGTCAGCTGGCCCACTCTGTTGTGATTGGTCAACCAAATTCAAACAAGCCACTGGGCGGGCTGTGGTTGCTCAGGCAGCAGCTATGGGCAGCACATATGAAACACTCGTCTAGCTTTCTCCATTAGTGACTACACTATGGAAAGTGTTGTCTGTGGGAGAGAAAGCTCAGTTTGGAGTGAAATGTGTTTTTTTGTATTTTTGGCATCTATTACATACACAGAAAATGATATAACACACTAAAAGATTGGGGGGAGGAAGCACAATAGGTGCTCTTTAAACACATCAGATCAAAACCGATTAATGGAGCAACTGCTAGCCATTAGCATTACAGTGTAAGTGTTTCACTTGCATTTGGCCTTAAAATAGAAATAGGCCTATGCAAACAGCAACTCCTATGCAGACTGCAATTCTTCCTAGCACACCCCGCATTCCCGCTGGGTCTCCATCCTCCCCGCCGTTACTTTGCTCGGACGGCAAAGTCACGTTAGCGAAACAACAGAACTGGAAATTCCTTCTGCCTCCCTGAAGTCACTGTGCGGCAACATTTTGCCTTCCCTGTGAGTGAGTTATAGAAACAAACAAGGAACGGTAAAGCGGTAGACAAAGGAAATCTGGGTTCTACATGTCTTCTATTTTCCCTGAACATGTTTTTGTATCTTTTGTGAAATGAAGCACGTTAACGTTTGTGCCACAACATGAGCAATTAGCCCGACTGCAGTGTTTGTTTGCTAATGTGTAAGTGATGGAGTGTCCTGTCATCTCTCCAACAGTGCCCCCCTACCCGGTGGGCATCATTCCTCCCAGGACCAAATCCCCCATGAGTCCTTGTAGGACTCCTCCCGAGTCCTCCACTATTGCCTCCTATGTCACCCTGAGGAAGACCAAGAAGCCTGAATCCAGATCAGTGAGTTTTGCCCTCAACATCGACGGAGACAAAACAATTGTTTAGACAAAATGGAACGATTCCATTTTAGCAAATGTGACCGAATCGAGCGAGAACACTGATGTTATTTGGATGGCTGTTATATAAGTTGCAACTAATGCTGATAATAATTAGTTAATGGTTAAGAAGTGGTCTATAAAGCATCGAGTAACATTCATTTGGCATCATTAAATCTTTTTTGGTGAGCTATAAAAGAGATTATTATTTGATCATAGCTGTCTAACAGTAAAATAACTTTTAACTAAAGTTGAACTAACTATCAATTTACCACTTGTTAGCGACGGTTATTATAAAGTGTCACCGATAAAATGAAGTGAATGACCTATTTCTGTTGTTTCACATATGGGCCTACACTTAGGGTTTTTAGTTTTTAGTGTTTGTAAGTATTTATGTATTCTCATGATTCTTGAGAATATGATTCTTATTAACTATGTATCGTATGTTGCATCTGAATGTGTCTAGCCACAAATGAAGTTCCCTCATGGGAAGTTCCCTCAGCCACAGAAATAGCACGGTCAAACGGATATCTGGGACACTCCCCCGCAGATTTAAAACCAAGCCCATACATACTGACAAGTTTGACATGGTCGGGCAGTCAGGGATCATTCTCTAGGAAGCTTTAATTTCCACAGCATATGTCATGCTACTTCAGCAGTTACTTTGTGAGATAGCTTTGGTTTGGATGAGAGCCGACATTTAGGCTAGGAAAGCAAAGAACAACGGCCCAGAGTTTAATGTAAAAAGAATGTAAGACTGAGTGTTTTCGTGTACAGGACCGTCCCAGGAGTGCAGTGGATCAGACAGGGTTTGGGGAGCGGGAGGTGGGGAGAACGAGGATGAGTGTGGAGGAGCAGCTGGAGAGGATGAGGAGGAACCAGCAGGCCTCGTCGCTTCGAGAGAAGAAGAGAGAAACGCCATCCCGCTCGCCCTCCTTCAGCAAAGACAGCCCTTCCATTATCCAGCAGGTGATGTCACACACACACAGCACACACACACATCACAAACACACACCACACACACACATCACAAACCCATTACTCACACACACATCACAAACAGATCACACACACACCACACACACACACACACACACACACATCACAAACCCATTACTCACACACACATCACACACACATTACTCACACACACACATCACAAACATATTACTCACACACATTACTCACACACATATCACACACACACCACACACCCACATCACAAACACACACACACACACACACACACACACATCTCTCACACACACACACACATATCTCTCACACACACACACACACACACACCACACACACCACACACACACACACACATCACACACACACACACACACCACACACATCTCACACACCCCACACACATGTACAGTAGGCCTTAGCTGAACTGCTATTCCATCTGTTCTGGAAATGTATACATATCCATAAACTGGCTAGATATTTGTAGATTTATCTTGGATAATATTCTCTGTAACTTTGAACTTTTACTGGAAAATGTATTTTTTTGCCAGATACCATATATATATCAGAAATAATATTATCTTATCAATCTCATCATATTCTTTGCAAAGTTTTACGTTCATAAAAGTAAATATGCCAAAGTAAAACCTTACATTAATGTTTTTAAGAAAGAAATGTGCTATACATTAAGACAATAACTTCATCAAAAAGCCATTAATACTGGAAGACTGTGCTCCATATTTACAGTTTTTAACTTCATTTATTATCTTCTTTGCTGACCCCTGGCATGTTTTATATGACTATTTTTTTGCCGTTTTTCTTTTTCCTCTCTTTTATATATATTATATATATATTTTTTCTGTGTATTTTTGTTCCTACCTTTTCCTTTGGCCTTAGAAACATCAAACATTATCAAACATTTTCAAACCATCAGTTAATTTAAGTGTGTGTCTGTGTGCATGTGTGTGTGCATGTGTGTGTGCGTGTGCAGAGTCGGTTCCAGGCGGAGGGGGCGTGTGCAGACCCTGTGGAGCTGGAAGCGGCTCTGCAGCAGCTGAAGGCGGCTCACATGGAGCGGAGCAGGGCGGCTGCTGAGGCTCAGCCTGCCCCACAGGTTCATGGGATATTATTTTTTCAGTAGTTGTGAACTTTACGCTGTCCTAGCAACCAGTTTTCATCCTAAACAAATCCAAATTTTATGCAAAATACAAAAACTAAACATAAAGTGCAAATACATGTTTATCGTCTTTTAATGAAATCATTAATTTCATTAAATAAGAATTGCTTACATTTAAATTAACTGCAGACGCAGTATTACATTATCAAATGCATATCTACATATGTAATAGAGCTAAAAAGATGAATCCATTAGTCGTCAATTATTAAAGGTGCTCTAATCGATGTCACACGTTTTTTAGGCTACAATATTTTTTGTCACATACAGAAAACTCTCCTCACTATCTGCTAGCTGCCTGTCCCCTGAACACACTGTAAAAAACATCTCCTCACTATCTGCTAGCTGCCTGTCCCCTGAACACACTGTAAAAAAACATCTTCTCACTATCTGCTAGCTGCCTGTCCCCTGAACACACTGTAAAAAAACATCTCCTCACTATCTGCTAGCTGCCTGTCCCCTGAACACACTGTAAAAACATCTCCTCACTATCTGCTAGCTGCCTGTCCCCTGAACACACTGTAAAAAACATCTCCTCACTATCTGCTAGCTGCCTGTCCCCTGAACACACTGTAAAAAAATCTCTCACTATCTGCTAGCTGCCTGTCCCCTGAACACACTGTAAAAAAAAAACATCTCCTCACTATCTGCTAGCTGCCTGTCCCCTGAACACACTGTAAAAAAAAAAACATCTCCTCACTATCTGCTAGCTGCCTGTCCCCTGAACACACTGTAAAAAAACATCTCACTATCTGCTAGCTGCCTGTCCCCTGAACACACTGTAAAAAAAAAACATCTCCTCACTATCTGCTAGCTGCCTGTCCCCTGAACACACTGTAAAAAAAAACGTGGTCTCTGTAGACAGCCCAGGCTCCACAAACAGCAACAAAAACAAACTGGCCAACCTGCACCACCAAACATAACAAACAGTGTTCCAGCCAATAACAGACAAGGTTTGATTTGGGGGTGGGGGTTGGGGGATTAGGAAGGGAAGGGGATGGGACAGGATGAGGAGGAGGGGGGGGGCGAGCTAGCTTCGTTTTGTTTGAAAATACTTTGAACGTCAACAAGAAGTGACATCAGCCAACATCGCTTAGAGCACCTTTAAATGACTCGCCAATTATTTTGATAATCGATGAATCGGTTTGAGTCATTTTTGAATAAAGAATAGTAGAAATTCTCTGATTCCAGCTTCCTAAATGTGATTATGTTCTAGTTTCTTCTCTCCTCTGTGACAGTAATCTTTGAGTTGTGGACAAAACAAGACATTTGAGGACGTCATCTTGGGCTTTGGGAAACACTGATCCACATTTTAGAGAAAAATCTAATCCATTCATGCAGAAAATAATCCACACATTAATCAACAATGAAAATACTCATTAGTTTCAGCCCTAATATGTACAAAGTTCTAGTTATACTATTTTACATTGGTTAATTTTAATGCCATGCTTTGCCATTTTTTTATCAGGATCATCAGTGATTAAATATGACCCATATATGTACTGTAATGCATGACATACCATCACCAATAAACTGCAACGCCTCATGCACATTTCTGATGATGACTGATGATGACTGTACAAACAGCTCATGACATTCTATTATTCTATTATATTCTATTTCCGTCTCCAGGAGGTGCAGAGGGTGGACAAGGTGAAAGATGAGGTGCAGCGTGACGGGGACGGTCATGGGACCCTGCAGAGCATGAAGGAGGCCAACAGCACAGACAGTGAGGTACTGTAGACAAGGCCTGCACTGCAGGGCGACATTTTCCATATAAACATGCTATGTAGGCCATGATCCAGTGGTGGAATGTAACTAAGTACATTTACTCAAGTACTGTCCTTAAGTCCAAATGTTGAGGTACTTGTCTTTTCTTTTCATATCACTTTCTACTTCTACTCCGCTACATTTCAGAGAGAAATATTGGACTTTTTACTCCACTACATTCATCTGTTCCAGCTTTAGTTACTAGTTACTTTAGTTACTCCACTACATTCATCTGTTCCAGCTTTAGTTACTAGTTACTTTAGTTACTCCACTACATTCATCTGTTCCAGCTTTAGTTACTAGTTACTTTAGTTACTCCGCTACATTCATCTGTTCCAGCTTTAGTTACTAGTTACTTTAGTTACTCCACTACATTCATCTGTTCCAGCTTTAGTTACTAGTTACTTTAGTTACTCCACTACATTCATCTGTTCCAGCTTTAGTTACTAGTTACTTTAGTTACTCCACTACATTCATCTGTTCCAGCTTTAGTTACTAGTTACTTTAGTTACCTAGACCACACTCTATCATTTACAAAGACCCAACAATTCCAGTAATTCAGTATATTCAATTCAATGTTCAATTTGTTCAATAAAAGAATGTTGGAAATGATTTCCTTTCATTTGTTTTAAATTCAGCAAATTAATTAACGTATTTTAGACAAATTCCTGTGAGCTAAAACGTTCAGATTTCCAACTATTCTGAACACTCCGGTTTCAACAGTTTTTTCTACTCTCAGCTGAGTGTTAGGCTAATCTAAGGCCGGCTACACACACTTTCTGTTGCGTGTCAGCTGCGTGGCGGCTGCGTGGATTTTTCTGTGTCTTTTCACACCAGAAACGTGTCTGACTGCTACACACATGTATGTTTCCCATTGATTACTGCACTCAAGCAGTATACTTCATGTTAAACATAAATATATACTGATTTGATAACAGCAAAGACAACGTCGGCAGTATTGACGGCAAAATAGGCTACAGAATATTTCGTTCTGTATTGACGGGTACAATATTTGAAAATCGATAATTATTATTTTTAATTACATTTATATCTGCATTTATGTCAAAACCTAGAGACTTTCAAACATCATGTCATTTATTATGTATATATTATATATATAATATATATATATATATATATATATATATATATATATATGTATTTGTCTCTAAATGACATAAACATCTTTTCCTGTTCTATTTTGCCTGGAAACGCTTCCAACACGCTTGCGTGTCGCGTGAAAAATAGGCGTTGTTCCTATTTCTAGCATACATGTGTTTTCGGCTGCGCCTGAGACGTGCGTGTCACGCAGGCAGTGTGTAAGCTCTAACCTGTTACCATGGGAGCCGAAATATAAACGGACACGCCACGCAGCTGACACGCTCACGCGACGGAGCCAGTGTGCAGGAGGCCTTAGCTGGCCTTCTATGATTGGTCACCTGCTCCAGGTAGGCAGGACTGGAGTGTTTTTTTTAAGCTACTGCGGTGGTGTAAACATTGTCGCATGTAGCTACATGCTAACGGCAGTAAAATGTCATCTTGGCTGCCAGTGTTGTTAAATTCTCCTGAAACATCAAAAATCACTGCTGAAACATGTCCGATTGGGTAGTGTTTGGTTCATTAGCCTTTATCTGCGTTATTGACAGTAGAAAGTGCCGCTTTGTTCCACTACAATCTAACGTTAGCCTAGTGCTAATTATTAGGTAGCTGCATGCTAACGCCAGATAGCTGTAATCTTGGCTGCCAATGCTGGTCATTTCTTCCCAATTTCGGGGTGACTTTACTGCTGGGACATGTCCGGTTGCCCATTTCAAAGTTTTCTTAATACATCCATGATTTCAACTAGTGAAATAAAACTGGAGATTCCAGGAAACACGCTGGCCAATCAGAGCAGACTGGGCTTTTTTCGGGAGGAGGGATTAAAGAAACAGGCGCTCCAGCAGAGTGTCTCATACAGAGGGTGAATACAGGTGCAGCAGCCATGGGCAGTTTGAGAAAGATAAAGTGTTTTTTTAACATTAAAGCATGTAAACATGTTCTAGTACAAACACAAAATACAGGTATACTGTAATCCTGAAACTGCTATGTAATAGTTGCCCTTTAATATCTGTTAATTTATCGCAAGTATTATCGTTATCGCAATATTCAACAACGTTATCACATTTTGCATATTTTCCTCATATCATTCAGCTCTAATTAGTGCCAACTGCATGGACAAATCAATCAATGAAAAATAAAAGCATAACACTTTACATACTAATAGGAATTGAACGAAAGTCCCAATTTAACATCCTGTCATTCAATGCCTGCAGACACAAGCCAGCAATATAATGTATTCCATGGCTAAACCGCCAGTGTGTGTGTGTGTGTGTGTGTGTGTGTGTTCATTTCATTGTCAATCAAATCTGATCAAAACACAACCACACAGTTCTGATGAAGCAGATTAACGGGGGTTTTGGAGTGTTAGACTCTTTATGAATAGGATTGCAGGGGCTTTAACACAGCTCAGTCAGTGAGCCAAACTACACAAATACCATTTTGATGAGTGCGCTGTAATGTACACGTAAGTGCTCTGGGATTAAACATAATGGTATCCCGAGCAGTTCTGGTAGTAATACTGCTGCTATGTGATTGAAGTGGAATGATGTACCATGTTGTCAATATAACACATGTTGTTCTGGCAGTAGACGGTGTAAACATTACGCTGTAGTCCTCTTGATTGTCTCTACTAGAACCTAACACCAAAATAAGGGAGAATATAATAGTTAATGACAGCATGATGTTTGATTCTAAAGTAAACTAGCCAACAATATAACGGTCTACAAGTCCAGCTGAGATGATCAGACCATTAAACACACAACTGGTTGGATCCTTTTTTTTATGCTTTTAACACTCTTTTTGACACTTTCAACACTTTTTCATTTCCAGTTTCTAAAATGTGAGGATTTTTCTGCATTAAGTACTTATTCCTGATTATAGTTACATTAGTCTCATGTTGCCAGACCTTCCTCCACAGCGCTGCAGAGGAAGGTCTGGCTAGTCCACACAGCATTCCTGGATGGGAGAAAAACGTGCTCTGGTTTATTGACATTTCTTTAAACCAATCACAATCATCTTGGGCAGAGCTAAGCTCCAGACGGAGTCACGGTGCCTCTGCTAAATAGTCTCAGGAAGGAACTTGTTTTGGTGGAACATGTGTACGTTCTAAAGTAGTTTTAGTCGTGCAACAGAAAACTCCGATTGGACAGATAGTCTAGCTAGCTGTCTGGATTTACCCTGCAGAGATCTGAGGAGCAGTTAACCATAGTCCTCACAAATCCACCAGAGGTTAGAACGCCAACACAAAGTCAGAGGAAGGGGACGGACATCTGACTGAAAATGAGGGACATCCGGCGGAACCGGAGCAATCCCAGAAGTGGAATGTTGTGGATATAGTCTGTAGTTACTAGTAACCGTAGCTACTTCTTCCACCGCATTTTATAGTAAACTGGTACAGTGCAGTCTGCAGGGGCAGCAGGTGGAAGAGAACCAAAGGAACTCTAACACACAGCGTCACTATACACAGCTGTCTCTGATGTAATGCACACAGCAGATAATCACCTATTGTGGATGGAACATCTGCGCTTGTAATCTGGGAAAATAACAGAAGATTTGTGGGAATGTGGAAGGAGCCAGGTTGGATTTAAGGGCTTTATCCTGTGGATGTAACCAGGATTGATAGCTGGGTGTGGGCTGCTCTCCACACCACCCTCAGTCCACAGCACAGACAGACGAACATGTCCTCAACGTATTTATTGCATTTCCCTCTGCGTTTTCATTCTTTCCTTTTGTATTATTATTAGTAATATAAGTTCAACAATATCATGACAGCACAAAACCAAAGTCTTGCTGAGAAAGATACGCATCACTAGTCTGGCAATGCATGGAACAACACTGACAGCACACTTCTTTACTACTTTTCTAATAAAAACACTTTTGTGTGTGTGTGTGTGTGTGTGTGTGTGTTTCAGCTGTGTGAAAGCCAGAGGGTGGTGATTGTAGACCTGGGTGCGGAGCCTCAGCGTGTGGAGATTGTAAACCTTCACTCTTTTGAGGATGATGAAAGCAGAGACCAAGATCTGACTAGCTCACCAACAAACACCACCACTGACAACAGGTAGGTGTGTGTGTTTGTGTGTGTGTGTGCTGAATGAGTGTGAGTATGAGATGTTTTTGGAGCCAGAAGGCGAAGAAGAAGACATACTTTATTGATCCCCAGGGGTGCAGATTACATCTTTACACTCCGTTGTTACACACACGCTAGGCCCGAAAAACACACACATGCACCAACAGGACCCAATACATGCACTAATGGATAGGGGGCAGAGTGAGGGGGCTGCCCACTACAGGCGCCCCGAGCAGTTTGGGGTTCGGTGGCTTACTCAAGGGCACCTCAGCAGTGCCTGAAGTGACACCTCTCCAGCTACCAGTCCGTACAGGGAATTGGACCGGCGACCCCACGGTTCGCAAGTCAAGTCCCTACGGACTGAGCTACTGCTGCCCCGAAATTAAAAATAATGAAATGAAATTAGTGCGGAACAAGGCCAAAGGGATCTCAATGATTACAAAATACTATGAATAGCAGTTCTTTTGCTTGTCCTAATAGTATGTAGTATAGCAGTATTGCGTCAGAGTGACCCATTCTCCTTCGGCTCATTGCAGCTTCCAGACTCCTGAGCCTGAGACACCGAGCCCGGAGCCGAGGGAGGACGAACCAGACGCGATGCAACAGAGCGCCAGAGAGGAGAAGCTGGAGCTAACAGCAGACGACAAGAAACACAACAACAACAACAACATGTTGGCTTGTAAGTGACACATCTGTGTCAGTCAAACCTGAGACCACGTTTCATGCTGGCCCAAATCCCTTCTGTTGCACTTGCTCCCCAATTTCAATTACAGTTTTGAAATGAACTTGCTATTCTGTCACTTTGTAAAATCTCACTTATGCATTCCCAGACGCTCTTGACATTCTAGCATGTTGTATGCCCAAAAGACGTTGCAGGGCAGTAGCTAAGATTTAAGGCCGTTAAACACCGGGGGCGTGGCGAATAAACGGCACGAAAATGCAAATAAACGGCTGCGATTTTTTCGCATCAAAACTCTTCGCAGCGATGCAAATTTGCGACAGTTTTCAACAAAACGTTTGGGATATTCACTCAAGCTCATCATGTCGGTGGGACAGTTTGAGGTCATAACCACCGGAGGTGTACAGTGTCTTGTTTCCCCAGCTGCTGGGTTCGAGGGGCGGGGGTTAGCTCCGGAGACTCCAGCCCTGTCTCCCCCCCTGCCCGCAAAATACTGGTAAACAGTACGTTCTATGTTTAGGGATATCGCGATGACGATAAAAAATGATATACTGTGCAGCCCTAGGTACAACAATGAATATCATAGAATACTTTCACCCCACCTAGCCGTAGCACAAGGGTCTGGACCCTGTATATAACTACCCCCCCACCCCCACCCCGATCTCAAATCATTCCTACATCCGGCTGTACAGTTGTGTAGTGTGTAAACAGAGGTTTATCTTCATTTGTGTTGTGTGCAGATTGACATTGCTTCTCAAAATGTCAACTGCATGTACAAATACAAAACAAACAACTTATGTCCTATCTACTGCGTCTGATAGAACGAGTCTGTAAAGTTTGTGTAAAGTGAACCGACAGCATACTCCAGTGGGTAAACAATGAAACTGCAACTTTTTTTAAATTGAATCTGGGAAGACAGACACTCAGTGATTGTTGTTTTTAGCCTTAATAATCAAAATACATTTGATTTCAGTTCTGCACGGTTGAGTTTGAGTTGGAGCATATGCCCCATCAGGCTTTAAAGATATAGTGTGTATTTTCTGTCTCCCCCATGAGGAATTCTAAGTAATGACAACAAAACTGTCGGCGCGTCCACATGATACATTTATGATCGCGCACCTCCCTCCTCCTCCACCCAGTTGCTAGTAACCAAGGAGGACACGGAGGATTAAAAAAATCTGATGGACTCTTCAGAAGAGGGCATTATGTCCACTTGAGTTTCTGCGCGGAAAGTCGCCGGACGCCACAATGTTCTGAACATAGTCATACTGAGAAATCCAGAGAGAGTCGTGTGGAGCTGATAGTCTTAATTAGCTTTGTAGGAACTCATTTGGAAATTGTGTTTTATTTTGCTGTTCAAATATGTAGTGAGCAGAACAGAACCGTTCTTTAAATGCCAACTGCGTGCATAAAAACTAAGAGCAGAGCACAGCCGTAACCTAAAGGAAAAGATGTGGCCGGTCTCTGTGTCAGCCATGGGCATTTTATGACATGCCAAGCACCCACACTTTCTCAAATCCTTACCATCTGCCAAAACTGCTGAAAAAGGTACTGTAAAGGCTTTAGGCCGCCCTACACGTAGGTCCAGTTTAATATGCAACTACATTTTATATGTATGTATAATATATGTAAGGGGTCCCTGCTCCGTCTCTTTTTCAGCTAATGGGTGCTTGGCCTGAATAACGTTGCGGACCGCTGGTGTACTGTATTGGTCTAAATCTAAAAGGAAGACTAGAATGCTACATCTAAGAACTACAGGTCACATTAAATACCTTGGTATCAATGTTTCCACCAGGCTTTCAGAGCCATTCCTTCTGAATTACACAGCATTACCAACAAGCATCAGAGAAGACCTCACCCGCTGAACCAACTTGCCCATCTCATTAATTGTAAGAATAGCAGCAGTAAAAATGACCTGCTAGCAAACAACAGAAAAATGCCTAAAGAACCCAGAACTATAAGTTTTTATAAGCTGCCGACCCGAAAAACTGAGCTTTATGAAGACAAAAGGAAAAAGGAAACAGACGAGAGGAATCAGCAGAGAGAACGGGGAGACGTTGGCATCCTGACACTAAGCTAACGTTATGTCCAACATAGTCTATGTCCACGACATTCCATTTCCAGGATTGTTCAAGTGTCTTTTTGTTCAAGTCATTCTTTTTTACTGCTGCCTTTTATATGCAATGCAATGTTCAATTTGCTCAATAAAATAATTGGAAATGATTTCCTTTCATTTGTTTTAAATTCAACAATCAGTTTGTGTTCTGTTTGTTTATCGCAAGTAATATTGTTATCGTGATATTTTCCTCATATCGTGCAGCCCTACTGTGGTATCTTTAAAGTCAATACTGTATTGTTTTTGCACACAAAAAAAAACATATTTGCAAATGAATTACAGCAACAAAAATACAGCAAAACTGTATAACAAAACAACGTTCTACTAACCACTCCATTCTCCCTCTCTTGTCCTCCCTGCAGCGCAGACGTTCACCTTGGTGAGCAGAGACACGTGAGCGTTGCCGGCCTCGACATCCACACTGGCGGCCCATAAAGCCCAAATGTAGCCTGCCTGCACAGAGCATGCTCCACGGCTTCCTGCGTTTACAACAGGACTATTTTGATACTACTGTTACATGCCCATAAGGAAACTGAGACTGAGAGGATGACAGCCCTGACAACACACGGGCCGCCATCACTTCCAGACAGCGAGAGAGGCAGATGTACTGTATCTTAACACCTGTTAGATCTGTCCATACTGATATGTCCCTGGGCAAAACACCAACATATGGAGTCAGATTTGTCTCAAAACATTTCTGCATTAAAAATAAGATTGTGAAATGGTCATATAAAAGTTACAAATGATGTTTGAGCTGAAATATACTTGCGCAACCCCAGAAGGAGTCTTGAGAGTTTTTTCTGGTTTCCATATGAGTCTCCAGCTCAGTCGTGGCCAGGGGAAAGTAACTGGCCAGGCATTTGGTTTTTATAGGCGGACCCTGACAATCTAATTCTTTTTTTCGGACTTTTCAATTCAACAACAGATTCATATTGAATATTCAATATTATGTAGGTTTATATGTTAAAAATACTACCTTGAAATGATATTTACTGTATATTTTAATGATACTTAAAATTCGGTTCAGTCGATATAAATGAATTGTGAGCCGATAGTGCAGCCTATTATTTATCTGAATGGCAAAGTTGTGTAGTCTCCCACTATTAGACCTTACAATTCAGACACAAGCAGTCCAAGGCCTAAGTCAGTTATTAGTGCAAAACAAAGACACGAAAAACAGCGTCATCGTGACAGCTGCATGATCAGCGCCATGGACAGTAAGACTACGACTATAGGGGGCATGTTATTCTACCCTACTACTCTTCTGTGGCTCAGGCTGGGCCTTATATAGCTGCAGCTGCCATTTTCCAGATAAATAGAATCTCCCCAGTGAACTGTCTTTCCACTCTGTGTTGTCTTGGTCAGGTCGTGGAAGCACCGAAGGTTAGGGCAACCCAAGATGCTGTGAGGACACTTGGCATTGCCTCAAGAGCCCTGTGGACATTACTGAGCAGTGTTTTCAGTGTCCATTATCTGGAAGTGTGGAACTGTGTGTTTGAGAATGATCTGTCGGGTAGGTGGGTCCAGTCAGTGTAAGCAGGGGTTCCACTTTTACTGAGTCCAGGGAGGAGCTGCTCTCCAGGTTGAGTGAATGCACTGTTTCGGTCCGTGTACTTGGCAGCCAACGGATTTTTGTTTTGGATTATAAAAACAAAATTGAGAAACGAGCTGTATTCCCACTACCATTTAGATGTAGGAGAACAACAAAAACGGAAAACGATTTAGTTTTTCTAAATCTAATATCCCATTTTTGTGCAGCTTTTTTGTTGTGACCTGGAAGTTGCTGGATGTCTTCTTCTTCTTTAGATTAGGCAGAATAGACATTGCAATGGCGTATTGCTGCCTCGCGCGCCAACCTTTAAAACGTTTGTGGTCATCAAACATACTCTCCAAAGTGGTGCACCATTTCCCCAGTTACTGCATCAATGCAGCTGTAAAACAGCTGTTTGTTGCTCTGCGATCTCCTGGTTTTCTTGTGCTTCTTAGTTTCTGGTAATGGTGCGCTTTCCTCTGCTCTGGCGGCTGTTTGTAGCTTCCATCTGCTCTGTGCAGCTGGAAGGCTGTTTGAAGGTCCATTTTCTTTTTCCGACTGTAACGTCCTATTGGGTGGCTCAAGAATGAACAATATCTTACGCACCATAAGGGTGTGAATTCTAAAGCTGGGCTTGGATATTGTACATCCTTGGGAATGATGCAGGGTTTCAACATGAGTCAACGCTAGCTACATCCAGAGATGTGCCCTGTCTGTCCAGTGCTGTTCAAATCAAAGCTCCAGTGTGTTCCCCTGATATTGGGCTGCAACGGTGGGCTTTTTTGTGAACTTGTGCAGGACATTATAGATACTGAATAAATCCTCAATAGCCTTCTCACCGGACATGGCGTGTGAGACGATCAAGTGGAGTTGGTGGTTAAAGCAGTGAACATTTGGGATTTCTCTGCCCAGCTCACGTTGAAGGACTATGAACCCCAGCCATTGGACAGGCCCCATCGTAAACTTGGCTAAGTATTTTGTCTGCACTCAGGCCAGCGAAATTCCGAAATAAGTATCTGTGGGAGACATTTTGCATCGCCTGCATCTGCTGTGGCGATTGTCAAGAACCTCTCTCTTATAGTGTAGCTTTGGTCAACAAAACACAGTACAATAGAAATATTTCCACAGCCCGTTGGGTCTTGGGTTCCCTCCATTTTGTGTAAAAAGCTTGGCTCAACAATATGCTCTGTCACCAGTTTGCTCATCAGTTTTACTATTTCATTTTGAATGTCATGGTTTATGTAGGTTGCATTCTTGGGAATGGTAGGGGCAGTTTTTGCCAGCTGAAAATAATGACCTCTTCTAAAGAGTCCATCATGTTTTTTTTAATCCTCCGTGTCTCCTTGGCTACTAGCAACTGAGTGCAGGGGGGGCGGGGCTTGTATCATGTGGATGCACTGACAGTTTTGTTGTCATTACTTAGAATTCCTCATGGGGGCGACAGAAACTACACACTATAGCTTTTAAACATGTTGTTAAAATGTTAGTTTTTTTGCCATTTATCCAGTCAGGCTGAAACACAAAAATGGTGAACACTCAATATTGTTCTGTTATGTGTCTTTCTTTTGTTGTCATTGGCCATATCATTTAATTGCTATAAATATATAGAATGAAACCATTTCACAATCTTGACCAGATGTACGACTTGTTTGGGGGCAATATACAGTAGCTCCATAAATATGTGTTGCCAAATGTATACACACACACACACACACACACACACATCAATACACAGAGCTTTTGATACCTTACGAAGTATTAAAGTCATCTTAACATAATAATTCTTAGAATATTGTACTGATCTGGAGGAGGGGATATTAGCTGTGACTGAGTTGCTGGAGGGGAGTGTACAGCTTGGAGCACTTGAGAAGTCTCACCGCAGATGGGCTAAGCACCAAAACTCGACACACATGCAGTGCTTTACTTTAACCCCAAAGTGACCGCCGCTGCTCTTGGATTTTAACCGCTCCCATTTTGATTTAGTGTTTTTATTTGACACCAGAGACTCTCACTCTATTTTCATTTTTTGCACCTGCAACATAACATATTGTCCTTCATTGGATTGACATATATAAATATATAAAAAAGTATATATATGAACATAAAGCAGATTTTTACTTCAACAAGGTGCCACTTCATGCTGCTGATTCTTTTGGACAGAACTAAGTATTTTTCAGGGTTGTGATTATTTATGTCGAGCAGACAGTCTGAATCTCCTGAAGTCTGTTGGCGACACACGCAGTACGTGAATGTTTTCTGATTTCCAGTCTGCTTTTTCAGTTTGTGTCTCCTTTTTGTTTTTGGTTTACATTACTCAGAAGTTATAGAGAGGCTGAGGACATGACACAGATTAGACTTTTTGTGTTTGAATCTGTGCTAGGTGAAGAATTGGACCATAGCACATATACAAAGCAATAAGTTGGACTTTGGAGCTCCAGGACATAAAAGACATTTAAAAGAGATGTATAAACTGTAAAAAAAAAAAATATATATATAAACTAAAAAAGAAATAAAACAAGATAGCATAATTTATGTGCACACTGAAAAGAAGAAGAGCGAATATTCTAACTATAAGAGGTTATTATTAATATTATTAGGGTCAATATGCAAAAGGTTCAAAACCCATCTGTTTTATATCATGTGAAATAAATGTTCATGTTCTTAAAATGTGCTTGTTGCTGTTTTTTTTTTTTTTTTTTAGTCTGCATGCCAAAGAGGTATTTCTTCTTTCTCAGTTTCATTTGAAGTTTTTTTTTTTTTAAAGGGGTGAAAGTATCCAGTACAACATATCATCATACAAAATGGACCTTTTATTCCTTTTACTCTGTGTTAGTGTTGGCCTACTATTTTCTGGTCCCTTGTCCCCCTGTAACGTTACTTGTGTAAAGCGTCCGTGGGTTTCATGAAATGTGCTATATTAATCTGAGTTATTATTCAGTGGTTGCTACAACAAACTCTTAATGCTTTGGCTCGTGACCCAGTGACAGTGATAACGTTACCTGGTTTAGCTCACGAGACAGCCAAAGTAGGCTAAGTCACCGTATGTAACACTTGAAATGCAACGATGCATCTTAACTTACTCTTTTATTGTAAATGAATGATTTTCTGTCTGAGCAACACATTCATCTTAACTATACGACCTCCCGGTAACGTTAACTCAGTAATACAGTGGATAATACAGCACCGTAAAGAAAAGACCTAGTTTAACCGGAGGAGGATATTCATTTTTATAGTGTTGATTCTCCCAAAGAAAGAAGTCGGCAAAGAGGTCCACTTCTTGAAATCATTTCTAATTTTTTGAATCAAAGGGAAATTAAAAGTCTCAAATAAAAAAACTTTAATCAGGGGTGACAAAATATACCCAAATATTTCAGACTATTTTCCATTCTCTCTGAGAAGGAGATTGTATGGTCATATTCTGAGGATATTTAAAGCCAAAGCGACAGATTTACTAGGTTCATCTTATAACTCGACAGAGCACTAAATGAGGAACAGCTGGAACTGATTTCTCAGGATTACTTAAATACAGAAGGACATCATCTGCGAATAATGAAATAACATGGTTCTTTTCACCTGCTGCAATCCCAGTTAATGTCTCCTTATTAAACTAAGTCTGTCTGCCTTTTCTCTAACTTAGTGTTAAAACAAAGCATTTTACTTTGGTTACTGTGAGTGAGACCTTTTCTTTAGAACCCAGGTTGGCTCCAACCGAAATTCACACCTTAACTGTTCAAAGCACTTTTGATTAGTTGAAGTTAATTGACAGTATTGGGCCCAAGCAAATCTACTCAGAGAGACTTGTGAATTGAATGTCTTCTCAGCTTTTGTTTATTCTGTTGTTTCCTGTAAACTGGTATAAAACCCTGGCTAGAAAACTAATTCTGGTCACAGAGAATTCTACAGCTTCTGTGAACTTCTTTCTCCACTGCGCAGTGAATAAAACTCAACCAGCCACTGAATTGGACCAAGGGCCAAGGCCTCAATGAACAGTGTAAACAATAAAGGCGACAGGGGACACCCTCAGACCTCAGTCCATTTGTATTAACATTGGCTATTGGGTCAGAGTAAAGATTTGTAATCAAAGTTTTCTAAAACTGAGAACAAAAGAGGCCATTTTACACGATTGAATGCCTTTTTGGTATCCAAAGAAATGATAAACGCTGTGTTTTTATAGGTGTTAAGATAGTGTATGACATTGGGCCCTATTTTAACGATCTAAGCGCACGGCATGAAGTGCCTGGCGCAGGTACATTTAGGGCGTGTACGAATCCACTTTTGCTAGTTTAACGGCAGAAAAAAGGGTCCGTGTGCCGGGCGCATGGTTCTAAAGGGTTGTTCTTAGTGTCTTCATTAATCAGAGGTGTGTTTTGGGCGTAACATGCAATAAACCAATCAGAGATCATCTCCCATTCCCTTTAAAAGCCAGGCTCGTTTGGAGCATTGCTATTAGGCTCGTTCGAGATTAGCTGGATCTGTGCAGAATCGATCACCGGCGATCGTATCGATCATCATCGATTTGTGTCCGACTTAATCCCGACTTGCTCTGACGTCATGCACATGTGGGCAACGATCACAAGTCACAACGGTCACGAGCTCAAGACGGCCGTAGTTTTTAGAGCCAGGCACCGCAGTTGCTCTCCACCGACTGCAAGACCCAGGCGGACCCAGGGCATGCTGGGAAACGCCTCTCAGCTGATCTAACAGCTGATTGGTTCAACATGATGAAGTTTTATGTAAACTTTTTATTGATTTTGATTTGGAGGGATTTTAACTGCTATTTGTTTGATTTAAAGGCTTATTCTGTATAACAGATGTTGTGTGGCTGATGGTGACATTTAGAAGTCAGAGACTAAAAATGATCATCTACAGTTTGTTGTTAATTAAAATCAGCAACAGATCATCTACAGTCTGTTGGTAATTAAAATCAGCAACATATCACATGTAGAGCATTAACAGCTACTCTGTCATAATTAAACCAACTGGAGACTGTGTAGGAGCTGATATATGGGTCTGATAACATTTTATTAAATCGGAATCAGACCACAGTGTTTCTGTCACTTCCTGTTCAGCCTGAAGGCTGCTGGAATCTGCTGGAAACTGTCCGACTTGAGAGCGGATTTTTGTCACCGCCCCCGGCTGCTCACGCCAGTTCATCTCCAACGAGCCTACTATGATGGAGGATTTGCTGAGCAGGAAGGAGAGATTTTCAGGAGAAGAAACTGATCTGCTCGTGCGTGAAGTGACATGCATGTGTGTGTGCTGCTGAGCGTCCCTGTGTGTGTAACAAGCATAGTGTGTGCGCATTTTACTTATTCTCTGTTAAAATAACAATGAAATGCTGCGTTATTGACTGTAGACCAGGTTTTTGTTGGTCAATGGCGTGATCACTTTCCGCTGCCTCAAGGTAGCAATACGCCCAGAATGCACCTGAACACACCTCCCTGTAAGACCAGCACACCCAGAATGCACCTGAACACACCTCCCTGTAAGACCAGCACGCCCAGAATGCACCTGAACACACCTCCCTGTAAGACCAGCACGCCCAGAATGCACCTGAACACACCTCCCTGTAAGACCAGCACACCCATGGGCCACAGATGGGCGCAGGTGCATTTGCTATTTAAATGACACGGGTGCTGGACGGGAAACAGACAACTGGGTCGGTCTTGAACTAGCAAAGACACTTGGGTCGTGCTTTGTGCTGCGCCGCGCCGGGTGCAAGATAGGGCCCTGAGTGACGTACATTATCTGTGTCTACCTTGATTTTACAAATCAATATAACATAATAAATCTCAATAATAAATATAATTTCAGGAAGAACACTTTCAAGTCTGTGGGCCAGTTCTTTTGCAACTATTTCATAGTCCATATTAAGTAGGCTAATATAAGAGGAACAGTCAAAGGGATTTTTGTCTTTTTTTTAAGAGTAGGCTAATTGAAGCATATCTCCAAGAGGGTGGAATATCACCCTTCAGAATATTATTAATAGCAGGCATATAAATTTGATGGATTTCTGGCCAAAATTCCTCTAAAAATTCTAGTGGAATTTCCATTTGGCCCCAGACATTTCCCAATCGGCCCATGCCCAGACTTCCTCTGGTGTAAATGCTGCATTTAAGCTGGAGCATTCCTCCTCTGTAATAGTAGGTAATGAAGCAATGAAGGTATGTCCTTCTCTGAACTGTAAAGGGATATATAAAAATCTCTAAATGTACCATCGATAATTAATAGATCACAGGAGACATCACCAAGGAGTTCTAATCATGTTAATTAAGCGATCATTGTTCAGATTTTTCAGTTGGTGGGCAAGTAAGTGACTGGACTTATTACCAAATTCATAGTACTTCTGAATGTGGCGAGTGTGGTCAATATTGAGTTTGGTCATTGCAGTCACTAGATTTGCAATTGTGGGTGTTTGTTTAAGTATTTGTTCTTACCTAGTAACTTCTTTTTCAAGATTTTTCCTGTTGCTCTCTAGAACTATAATAAACGTATTGGTGTGTATATTTTCTTCTGTTATTTGATTTTTCTTTTGTCCTTTATTTTGTTGTTACTCATACTCTATGGTAAAGGGATACACTTTATAAGCCCCTTGGGGTTTCTTGTCACAAATGTTAAAAGCTGGGTCAATATACAAATGCATTAGGGCGTGGGACGATAGAATCTATACAGTTTCCCTCGACTGCATATAAAAAATAGTTTGGGAATGAAAAAATAGTCAAGTCTGGAGTATGAATTGTGTGAATGTGAATAGAAAGTCTCTCACTTGAGGATTGATCTGTCGCATATATCTATCAGTCCAATGTCTTTACATAAATTGTTGAAGGCAGTAGATGATCTTGGATTTGATATTTTTGCAGAGGATTTATCCAGAGAGGCATTCATTATGCAATTAAAATGCCAGGCCTTTGACATAATGGTTCAACAGTAACATAATTTGCGATATTATATGAGCTGAGTCAAAATTTGGAGCATAAACATAAAAATAGTGTGTGTTGTGTGTGTGTGTGTGTGTGTGTTGTTTAAGAATTGAGCCTGTGATTAGGATGAATCTGAATGAATGATTATTGTTTTTTCAGATGCATCAAAATGTTTTTCCTCTGAATGTTCCAAATAGTGAGTTTAATGGACCCAGACATAGGAAATATAAAGTTGGAAAAAAAATAGGTAATACAAGTTAAACTAGAAAAGGGCATTTCCTGCAAAAAAACTGCTTGTGAATGCTGAAAAGCTAAATTGCTGAAGGTAAACTGGACTGCTGTCATAACTGGGTAAGTAGAAGGTGAAGTAGTGAGAGTGGTTGGAAAAGTGGCAATGGTTTTATTTGGTATGAATTTCAGTCAAATATTGAATAATACCAAGATGTATTAAGCAAAAGTGGAATATTTTAAAATACTTTTTAAAAAGAAGTCAAAGTATAGCATGTCGGAAAGTCATAGTATAGGTATGTAAAAGTGATAAAAAGTCATATCGCATGTCGAAAAAAGGGATGAAGAAATCATAGCATAGTTTATTGAAAAAGTGATCAAAAAGTCACTGTATAGTTTGTTGAAAGAAAGTCATGAAAAAGTCATAGTATAGTACGTCAAAAAAGCAGTCCTGACCTCAACCCCATTGAACACTTGTGGGATCAGCTTGGGCGTGCTGTTGGTGCCACAGTGACCAACACAACCACGTTGGCTGACTTGCGACAAATGCTGGTTGAAGAATGGGATGCCATCCCACAGCAGTGTGTGACCAGGCTGGTGACCAGCATGAGGAGGAGGTGCCAGGCTGTTGTGGCTGTGTATTGTTCTTCCTACTACTACGCTACTGAGGCTCCTGTTTGTGAAATGAATACATTGTTCAATAGCCAATACGTCTTGTTTCTTCAAACTTCAATCATCCAATCCACCAAACACCAAACGAGTCATTAGCAGAATAAGCTGTTTGGCATTGGCAGAGAAGATTTGGCAAATTTTTCATGGGCGCAACCCACATACTCAGCGCTGCTGCTCATCCCACAAATGCATGTTCCTTACAAATGGGGCACCATTTGAAAGGAAACTAAACAGGCTTTCTAACAGTATAAGACTTACTGCCAAAAAGCATTGTAACCACAGAGGAATAATCTACCAAACACAAATTTCCTTACTTTTTGTGCTAAGTTTATATAAACATACACATTATTTATGGTGCCAAATCATAACAAATGTTATCTCAACTAAAACCATGCAGCCACAGTCTATGACAACTCAACTGTGTTCAGTTGTCTTTGCGTTTTTAGCAGTGAAAAGTACAACTGTATAAGTTACTTAATTCAGATTCTAATAGTTCTATTTATAATGAGGCACAAGGCTCCAGACCAGGGAGTAATGAGGAGCATGCAGTGCATCACGCAACTAATTAGACAGCTACATAATGAGGGTGGTGAGTCATAGAGAGTTACTATAAAAGGCCCATGTCAGTACAGTGCAATAAGGAGAAAGCTGTGTGTGCCTTTTTTTCAGATTAGAGCAATAGCCCCTCCAAATGTCTGTGCACGTCCATGCTACTGGAGGACTACGCCAAGGAAAGAATCAGGAGAGAAAGAGTCTTCAGGGACAATGATGATTTCCTGGGCCATGATAAGATGATTTAGATTCCCTAGAGCTGTGCTCTTGGATCTATGTACTGAATTGGGTCCAGTACTAGAGAGGGCAACAAGCCGGAACCATGCCATCCAAATCCAGGGGTCTCTTTTATAAAATTGTGCGTAGGATCCTTACTAAAAGTGTACGTAATCCCAAAAGCCAAAAATGGCGTACGCCAAAATTATTTTTATAAAACCGTGCGTACGCACATCTGTAAGCAATGTTCCCTTTATAAATCACTGATTACCCACAAGTGTGTGTACGTGTCTCTACACTCGGGGACAGCTTCGATATACCAGTATGATAAGATTTATCAGAACTATATATTATATCCAAACAAGCCTTAGTGATAAAGTTGAAGATTATAATATTTATATAAAACACTTATCTGTCTGCCATTTCCCTCTGGAAACAGCCGGTTGCCCCCAGAGTGGTGAGGACCTGTATTTGGACCGGGATGGCACGGTTCCGGCGCGTTGGCCTCTCTACTGGACCCAAGAGCACAGTTTTAGGGAATCTAAATCGGCATATTATCCAGTCATGGTCATGGTCCCTGAAGTCTCTTTCTCTCCTGATTCTTCCATTGGCGGAGTCCTCCTGCAGGGCCAGCAGGGCCATTATGCGGCATTACGCACGGGGGTCACTGCAGAATTTATATGTTTACAACAATTTGTGATTGTTAACACCTTGCCAACACATCATCAACTAGTGGTATCCACAACCCACAGATACAATTTGCAAACACACTTTTCTTCATGCAGGTTTAGTTATGAACAGTATTAAAGTTAGGACTGATAACGAGGACATTAAGTGTAACGATTGGGCGAGAGATTAACGGCTGTATTTTCAGACTTTGACATTTGATGATATATGATATATGCACAGTATTGAAGACAGATATTTAGTTATTTACACTGTGTTCTGCAGTTATCTAATGGTAGGGTATTTGATGCTATCCTGTATTCCATGCAGTCGGGCCATCTCCTCCTCCTGCGCTCATTAAGAACGAATTTTGATTTAAGATTTGATTTGGATTTTCCAAGGTGTTTATGGAACAATTATCACTCAGTACAAGCGCAAATACCACTGCTGGATTTAATCTTCATGACAATGTGGATTAGATTAGATTAGATTAGATTCAACTTTATTGTCATTGTGCAGAGTACAAAGTACAAAGACAACGAAATGCAGTTTGCGTCCAACCAGAAGTGCAAAAACAAAGCAGAAAAGTGCAATGTGATATACAAAGTATAGACAGGTGGAGCATAGGCAGGACAAGAAATGTAAGAGCAGAATAAATATGGCTATGTTATATGAACAATGTATGAACAACATGTAGCAGCAGTGACATTATATTAGTAGTAAGAATAATATAGATATAGATTCAATTCAATTCAGTTTTCTTCATAGTATCAAATCATAACAAGAGTTATCTCAAGACACTTTACAGATAGAGTAGGACTAGACCACACTCTATAATTTACAAAGCCCCAACAATTACAATAATTCCCTCAAGAGCAAGCATTAGTGGTAGCTATTGCGACAGTGGCGAGGAAAAACTCTGTTTCGGGAAGAAACCTCGGACAAACCCAGACTCTTGGTAGGCGGTGTCTATGGGGTGTAATGTGGCACAGCACAGCATGGGTGGACGCGGTAGGACGCAGCAGGACGCAGCCGGACACTGCAGGAAATCGCAGAGCGTAGCAGGGTGTAGCAGGTCCCTAGCGACAGCTGCACCCAAGACCCAGGTCTTGGTGCCACCCTAATCCAAGGCGATATTCTGGGTGAAGAAGAAACATAAGGACTCCGGGGAGTAAACTCCCCAGAGCTAGGTTAGTAACAAGCATTTCTGGGAGAAGGATGCACATAAAAGGAACAAATGAAAAGAGAGATGAAAGAGCAGCTCATTGTGTCATAGGGAGGAAGGAAATTCCCCAGTAGTCTAGAATTATAATAGCATAACTAAGAGAGGCAGGCTAAAGAGAGGTGCCGGGTCGGGCTTGAACTCTCCCCTGCCGGAACGGGCTGTACTTCCTGCCTCCCTCTACTCTCACTATATTATTGATTATATGATAGGTAGATCTGATGACTATGAGGAGAAGCAGAGGGAGGGTGCTGTGTCTTTAGCTATACACCCTGCCCCGCCGGTCTAGGCATACGCTGCAACTCCTCACTCCCTAACTATAAGTGTTCGGTTGGGGAGATTGTTTTTGAGGAACGTTGTCATTTGGCCGATCCAGGCAGTGTAGGCCACCGGACCGTCTGACTACTGGATCCCTCAGAAGCAATACTCTTCTGTGACGACGGCTGGTCAGTCGGCGCTGAAGGGGGGCGAGCCCGGCGAACCTCATCGGCCGCTACCGGTTCCGACTCTGGCAAGGCATTGAAACGGTTGGAGAGGGTGAGGGCAGGAGGTGATGGAGCCCTACTCGTGGCTCTCTTTTGGCCGCAAACCACCTCAGTCCAGGATGTCTTGATAACCGGTGTCGAGCAAGAAGATGGACGTTGGCAGGCGGCTGAGTCCCATGGCGCAGTATCCTGGGAGGCCGCCGGGAGAGATGAGATCCGGAGCGACTGATTATGAGCCACGTCCCTAACTATAAGCTTTTTCAAAGTGGAGGGTTTTCAGTTTATTCTTAAATGTGGTGACGGTGTCTGCCCCCCGAACCCAGACTGGGAGCTGGTTCCACAGGAGTGGAGCCTGGTAGTTGAAGGCTCTGGCTCCCATTCTACTTTTAGAGACTCTAGGAACCACTAGTAGCTCTGTTCTGGGAGCGCAGTGCTCTAATGGGACAATAAGGTACTAAGAGCTCTTCTAGATATGATGGTGCTTGACCATTTAGAGCTTTATAGGTCAGGAGAAGGATTTTAAATTCAATCCTGGATTTTACAGGAAGCCAAATCAGAGAAGCTAGTACAGGGGAAATATGGTCTCTTTTCTTAGTTCTTGTCAGAACACGTGCTGCAGCATTCTGGATCAGCTGGAGAGTCCTAAGGGACTTATTTGAGCATCCTGGAAGTAACGAATGCATGGACTAGTTTTTCAGCATCGTTTTTGGATAGGCTGTTCCTGATTTTGGCAATGTTACGAAGATGGAAAAAGGCTGTTCTTGAGGTTTGTTTTAAGTGGGCGTCAAAGAATAAGTCCTGATCAAAAATAACTCCTAGATTTCTGACAGTAGTGGTGTAGGCCAGGGCAATGCCATCTAAGGTAGCTATATCTTTAGATAATGAAGTCCGGAGGTGCTTGGGTCCCAGGACAATAACTTCAAGGAAAAGTGTATGAAAATTGTAGGTCATCCAGGATTTTATATCTTTAATACACGCTTGAAGTTTAGCTAACTGACCGCTTTCGTCTGGCTTAATTGACAGATACAATTGGGTGTTGTCTGCGTAGCAGTGAAAGTTAATTGAGTGTTTCCTATTGATATTGCCTAGAGGAAGCATATATAAGGAGAATAGAATTGGTCCAAGCACCGAGCCTTGAGGAACGCCATGGCTAACTTTAGCGTACTTGGAGGATTTATCGTTGATATTAACAAATTGGGATCGCTCAGAGAAATAGGACTTAAACCAGCTTAGTGCGATTCCTTTAATGCCAACTAAATGTTCCAGTCTCTGTAAAAGGATGGTATGATCAATAGTGTCGAATGCAGCACTAAGGTCCAATAAGACAAGTATGGAAACAAGTCCTTTGTCAGCAGCAGTTAGAAGGTCGTTAGTGATTTTCACCAGTGCCGTCTCTGTGCTATGATGCTTTCTAAATCCTGACTGAAAGTCCTCAAATAGACTATTACTATGTAGAAAGTCACATAACTGATTAGCGACTACTTTCTCAAGGATCTTGGAGAGAAAGGGAAGGTTAGATATAGGTCTATAGTTGGCTAAGACCTCAGGATCGAGGGTGGGTTTTTTCAGAATAGGTTTTATCACAGCTACTTTAAATGACTGCGGTACATAACCTGTTAATATAGACATATTGATCGTGTCTAATAATGTGGTGTTTACCACGGGTAGTACTTCTTTAAGTAGCCTTGTTGGAATGGGGTCTAGGAGACAGGTAGTTGGCTTAGCTGAAGAGACCTTTAACATTAATTGTTGAAGGTCTATAGGAAAAAAGCAGTCTAAGTATGTATCGGGTCCTGTCGTTCTCTCCAGCCCCCCTGCGCCCAATAGTGAGCCGTTAGAAGCTGTGGGCAAAAGATGATGAATTTTATCCCTAATTGTTATAATTTTATCATTAAAGAAGGTCATGAAGTCATCACTGCTCAGAGCTATAGGAATAGATGGCTCAACAGAGCTGTGACTCTCTGTCAGCCTGGCTACAGTGCTGAAAAGAAACCTTGGGTTGTTCTTATTTTCTTCTATTAGTGATGAGGAATAGTCTGATCTGGCATTTCAGAGGGCCCTCCTATAATTTTTCAGACTGTCTTGCCAATCTAAACGAGATTCTTCCAGTTTGGTGGAACGCCATTTACTTTCAAGTTTTTGTGAGATTTGTTTTAATTTGCGAGTTTGGGGGTTATACCAAGGTGCTAGTTTCCTTTTCATCTTTTTGATAGGAGCAACAGTCTAAAGTAGTCCGTAGGCAGGCCGTAGCAGCGTCTACAAAGTTATCAATTTGGGAGGGACTAAAGTTAACATAAGGGTCCTCTGTTATATTAAGGCATGACATTGAGTTAAATGCTGTTGGAATATCTTCCTTAAATTTAGCTATAACACTGTCAGATAGGCATCTAGTGTAGAAACTTTTATTTAATTTCGTATAGTCTGGTAGTAGGAATTTGAAAGTTGTTAAAAAATGGTCTGATAATAAAGAATTCTGTGGAAATATTATTAAATCTTCATTTTGATGCCATATGACAGCACAAGGTCGAGGGTGTGGTTAAAACAGTGCGTGGCTTTATGCACTCTGACTGAAACCAATTGAATCTAATGAGTTGAAAGCAGTACTAAGGCTATTGCTGTCAACGTCCACATGGATATTAAAATCACCTACAATAAGTATTTTATCTGATTTGAAGGACTACACATGATAAAAACTCTCTGAATTCAGATAAAAATTCAGAATACGGACCTGGTGCTCGGTAAACAACAACAAATATACAGTCAGGTCCATAAATATTGGGACATCGACACAATTCTAATCTTTTTGGCTCTATACACCACCACAATGGAGTTGAAATGAAACGAACAAGATGTGCTTTAACTGCAGACTTTCAGCTTTAATTTGAGGGTATTTACATCCAAATCAGGTGAACGGTGTAGGAATTACAACAGTTTGTATATGTGCCTCCCACTTTTTAAGGGACCAAAAGTAATGGGACAGATTAACAATCATAAATCAAACTTTCACTTTTTAATACTTGGTTGCAAATCCTTTGCATTCAATTACAGCCTGAAGTCTGGAAGGCATAGACATCACCAGACGCTGGGTTTCATCCCTGGTGATGCTCTGCCAGGCCTCTACTGCAACTGTCTTCAGTTCCTGCTTGTTCTTGGGGCATTTTCCCTTCAGTTTTGTCTTCAGCAAGTGAAATGCATGCTCAATCGGATTCAGGTCAGGTGATTGACTTGGCCATTGCATAACATTCCACTTCTTTCCCTTAAAAAGACTCTTTGGTTGCTTTCGCAGTATGCTTCGGGCCATTGTCCATCTGCACTGTGAGCGCCGTCCAATGAGTTCTGAAGCATTTGGCTGAATATGAGCAGATAATATTGCCCGAAACACTTCAGAATTCATCCTGCTGCTTTTGTCAGCAGTCACATCATCAATAAATACAAGAGAACCAGTTCCATTGGCAGCCATACATGCCCACGCCATGACACTACCACCACCATACTTCACTGATGAGGTGGTATGCTTTGGATCATGAGCAGTTCCTTTCCTTCTCCATACTCTTCTCTTCCCATCACTCTGGTACAAGTTGATCTTTGTCTCATCTGTCCATAGGATGTTGTTCCAGAAATGTGAAGGCTTTTTTTAGATGTTGTTTGGCAAACTCTAATCTGGCCTTCCTGTTTTTGAGGCTCACCAATGGTTTACATCTTGTAGTGAACCCTCTGTATTCACTCTGGTGAAGTCTTCTCTTGATTGTTGACTTTGACACACATACACCTACCTCCTGGAGAGTGTTCTTGATCTGGCCAACTGTTGTGAAGGGTGTTTTCTTCACCAGGAAAGTATTCTTCGGTCATCCACCACAGTTGTTTTCCGTGGTCTTCCGGGTCTTTTGGTGTTGCTGAGCTCACCGGTGCGTTCTTTCTTTTTAAGAATGTTCCAAACAGTTGATTTGGCCACACCTAATGTTTTTGCTATCTCTCTGATGGGTTTGTTTAGATTTTTCAGCCTAATGATGGCTTGCTTCACTGATAGTGACAGCTCTTTGGATCTCATATTGAGAGTTGACAGCAACAGATTCCAAATGCAAATAGCACACTTGAAATGAACTCTGGACCTTTTATCTGCTCCTTGTAAATGGGATAATGAGGGAATAACACACACCTGGCCATGGAACAGCTGAGCAGCCAGTTGTCCCATTACTTTTGGTCCCTTAAAAAGTGGGAGGCACATATACAAACTGTTGTAATTCCTACACCGTTCACCTGATTTGGATGTAAATACCCTCAAATTAAAGCTGAAAGTCTGCAGTTAAAGCACATCTTGCTCGTTTCATTTCAACTCCATTGTGGTGGTGTATAGAGCCAAAAAGATTAGAATTGTGTCGATGTCCCAATATTTATGGACCTGACTGTAATTGGCTGTAATGTTTTCCATGTTGGATGTTGAAGATTAAGAACAAGGCTTTCAAACGAGTTATAATTTAGTTTAGGTTTAGGATTAATTAAGAGGCTTGAATCAAATATGGCTGCAACTCCCCCTCCTCGGCCTGAGCCTCTAGGAATATGAATATTATGACTGGGAGGAGTGGCTTCATTTAAACTAACATGGCCCAGCCAGGTTTCAGTGAGGCAGAGTAGATCAATTTGGTTATCTGATATCAATTCGTTTACCAATATTGCTTTAGACGACAGAGATCTAATATTTAATAGTCCACATTTGATTCTCCTATTCTGTTCTCTTCTTGCAATGGTTGTTTTAATTCCAATTAGGTTGTTGAGTATAGCACCTCTTTTGTTAGTGTTTGATTTAATCGGTCTCAGTCGGGGGACAGATACCGTGGTTATGGGATTATAAATGGATGGTTGCTCAAAATGAAGCACAGAGGAGCGTGTAGCGCTGTACCTCCGATTACTGATATTACTGATTGTTACTGGAATGATATAGCTGGTCTGTGGGTTAGTGGAGTTATTTGTAAAGGAGTGAGAGCTTATAGGAGAAATATTACCGGGAAGTGCGCTTGTGCGTTTGTTTACGAGGTGCAAACAGTCATTTGAAGGTTTGCGTCTGCACGGCGAGCCGCAGATTCCCACGTAGCATCTGGCTGCCGCGTCTATTGGGATGAATCCCGTCCCTGCTGAACAGGGAGCTATGTTCCCAAAACAGTTTGAAATTGTCAATAAAACCTATCTTGCATGTATGCTGATGCCAGGCGTTAAGGCCGAGTAGTCTACTAAAAAGGAAATCTCCGCGACCTTGAGATGGTAGTGGGCCCGAAATAAAAATCTTTTTCCCAGTGCTTTTTAAAGCTTTAATGAGAGTGCCGAAGTCTTTCTTTGTGCGTTCACTCTGCTGATAGGACATGTCGTTATGTCCACAATGGACCACGATGTGTTTAATAGAGGTCGGGAGTGAGGGTATCAGGTCCACAGCTTTAGCTAGGATGTCTGCAACTTTGGCTCCAGGAAAGCAGTGTGTGGCAGCATTAAAATATTTATATCCCGGGTGATGGAGTCACCAATAATTATTGTGGTTGGGGGGAAAAGCGGACGAGGAGTGGGGGGACATGAATGGCCGGTGGCAGGAACAGCACAGCCAGTATCGGTTTGAGATGGACAAGGAGAAGAAGAGGAATATTGCTTACCGTTCGGTGGGGGAGATCGTTTTTGAGGAACGTTGTCGTTTGGCCGGTTCAGGCAAGGGAGGCCACCGGACCGTCTGACTACCGCATCCCTCAGAAATGTTCGCTGTGAGGCAGCGGTGTTCTTTTGTGAGGACAGCTGGTCAGTCGGCTTTGAAGTGGGGCTCGCCCGGGTAACCACGTTGGCCGTTACTGGAGAGGCTGAGGGCAGGAGGCGATGGAGCCCTACCCGAGGCTCTCTTTCGGCCGCGAGTTGTGATTTGGAGCGATTGATTTTGAGCAACGTCCAGGTAGGCGGACAACAAGGCATCTTTGTTTTTTAAGTCCTCGGAGAGCCGACGAACTTCATCCCTAAGGTCAGCAATTTCTTTGTTTGCTTTTTCAAGCAACAAGGAAATATTGTGGGGAGGTGGGGACTCGCCAGGTGCAGATGTAGCCATGGAGCTGGCGTTAGCCTGAGGCTAATGTTTACTAGCTACTCGTAGAAAAGGTGTAGTCCTCCACGCACAGGTACGTAGATTTGCGTAGATGCTGGCTCTTTCTATAGACTAAAGGCTACCAGGGGATTGAAAATAAACAAAAAACTAAGCAAATAGTACAACGTTATTCTCAATAATAATGCTATTTTCCTCCGTCTGTCTCCTCTCCCTCCACACTCTCACACTCTCCCGCCACACTCTCACACTGCGTGATATATGCAGTGTATTAACAGAATATATAATAAGAAAAACAGAATATGGATATACTGAATGAACCATATAGACAGATATGTACAGTATGTACAGCTATGTGCAGTGTGGTAACATTATAAGAGTAGTAAGAATAAGTGTATGTGCTGGATGAATAGTATGAAGAGCAGTAGAATATGGCTATGTATAGGTGTAATTACAGTATGTACATTTGTAAATAAATAAATAGAACTGTATGGGTGGGGTAGGGTAGTGCAAATTGTGGGGGGGCGGCTTAGTAGGTAAAATGTTCACCGGGATACAGAGCAAGAGTTCAGTAGGGTGACAGCTGGAAAGAAAAGGAAAGAAGCTTCCTCTGAACCTGCTGGTACGGGTGCGCAGAGACCTGAGACGCCTCCCGGACGGGAGTGGGGTGAACAGGCTGTGGTTGTGGTGAGAACAGTCTTTGATGATGCTGCACCCCTTACGCAAGCATCGCTTGCCCTGGATGGCCTCGATGGAGGGGAGTGAGGAACAGGTGATGCGTTGGGCAGTTTTCACCACCCTCTGCAGTGCTTTGATATGGAGATGATACGGAGAGAAGACATGTGCGTGAGGCATCAATACTTGAAAATATTAAGAGTAATCTTTATTCCCACATTTACTTTCTGCAGTCTGACTTCAGTTCACCACCTCACCATCTGCATCGCCAATTCCCATTGTCTCCAAAATGTGCGTACCCATGGGTCAGAGTTTGCGTGGAGGACCGCGTATTCTCCCGTCAAGTTTGTTTTTTTATAAATCACAACCTTTGCGTGGGAAGTGGCGTACGCACATTTTCAGCCTGTTTTGTGCGTACGCCACGTTTATAAATGAGACCCCAGGTCCTTACCACTCAGGGGTTCCTGACAACCGGCTGTTTCCATCGGGAATTGGCAAAAAGGTAAGTCTTTTTATAAATATTATATATAATCTTCAACTTTATCACTAAGGCTTGTCTGACAATAATCTAATTCTGTTAGATCTCATCCTATAGGACTGGTATAGTGCAGCGTCCCTGAGTGCCATAATGCCTGCCATTTTGGACGGTATTATTAAAAAAGGAGGTTTCCCTACACTGCAGCGATGCAATTGTCTGCAATTTGAAGCAATGTCTGGTTTCCCAATGTAATGGGCGCTATTGACTGCATTCATATTGCTATAAGGGCTTCGTATGAAAACAAATTTGTTTATGTTAATAGAAAGCATTTGCATTAATGTGCAAGTCATATGTGACTCTAACATGACCCTCACAAACATTGTGGCACGCTGGCCTGGCTCTACACATGATTCCTTTATCCTGACAAATAGCAGTGTAGGGAACAGACTACAGGCAGGCTTAGGATGCAGTGGTGTAGTCTATGTGATACGCAGGAATCCGCAGTATACCCACAAGAAAGCTCCAGGATTTCCATATACCCACTTGAAAATGCCTAATGACACGCAACAACATACTGTACTTTCCATTATATTTTTGATATATTTAGAATTGTCATCTATGTTTTTCTTCTTCACATAATATAGCTAAAAATAAAGGTATTTCCACCGTAAATTGGTGCATAACAGTGTATCCGAATACCGGAAATGAAGTCGTTGACACTCAAAACTTCCCCCCCACTATGATAGGCCCCCCCAAAGGCAAATTCCAATGGCCAATATATATATATATATATATATATATATATATACAGTACAGTATACCCACTAGACTACACCACTGGTAGGACGTGATGGCTGGCTTCTTGGTGAGTTAACGTGTAGAAATTGAGGTCCACTCAGTCGTGGAGCGTGCCATCGGCCACCTTAAATGCAGATGGCAGACTTCTATACCACCCGGCAAAAGTGTGCTTGAGTATCAGGGTGTGTGGTGTTTTGCACAATGTAGCACTGAGGACTGGTATCCCACTCCCTCCTGAACTCCCTCTGCCCCTGGCATTATGACGCCGAACCACAGCCCCCTCCCCGAAAAGAGGAATATCAACATTCAAGTAGATCTTTATTTGTCCAAAGCTGATTTTACCTTATGCTATTTGAGTTTAGCAGTGAGGTGGCTGAGGGTATGAAGGAATGTTTATATCTATAGGTTTTGACTAATGGGTAGTCACGACTAATTTGTGAGGATGTCATGCAGCGTTTGTTTTACCTACATCTTTTAATAATTGTGCAATTTCTTTCATTACTTCTCTCATCTGCTGCTAAGCATCTGAAATGATGTTGATGGCGTTTATTGTGTGGCTGTAGCTGCAGGATGGCATCAGTGAGCCTGATGCTGTACAGCTGCAGAGGACTCCTCACAGTTGCCCTCCTCGCCGGAAACCTCCTGTCCACCCACCGCTCCAGACTCTGGAAGGACTAGAGGACAAACAATTTGCAACATTACTTGTTCCCCCCCCGCACACACACACACACACACACACACACACACACACACACACACACACACACACACACACACACACAGAATGTACAATACAACTTTATTTTTAAAAGTTTAACTTGTTCCTCTGTGGTCTCAGTCACGTCGGTGTCTCCCTGTTTTTCCGACACAATCCCAAGGGCGTAAATCCCAGGGGGGTCGGAGGGGTCAGGACCCCCCCCCCCCCATCTAATGGTTTTCCCCCCCTAGAAATATAATTAAAACAATGCTGTGTATTGTAAATAACATAATGATGTATACTTAAAATATCTGTGTAAGTAGTAAAACAATACAAACCCCCCAAAAAGCTTTTTAAGTTTAGAAACATTTTGAGTCCCCCCTCCCTTGCCTCACAGTGGTTTGGTCCACTGCCTGCTGTAGGATCTGCGCTAGACTCACAGTCACATCGGTAGTGACAGGAGTGTAATGAGTAGGCGGTTCAAGGCTGTTTTATTCACATTAAACATTGGTGAAGTTGTTCTTTTCTCAAATAGAAATGATGCTGAGTAATTAATGAATTAGTCATGACAAAAAGTTTGCTATGTTAGTGTAATATAATGTAACGTTACCTAGCTTATAGCTTGTTGGATATGCACCCACTACAACTAACGTTACCACGGCGATAAGCCTAACGTTATGTATGTGAACTGATATTAGGGTTAATATTGAAGATCTACAGTTGTGTTTTGCTGAATATGAAGTGGCTGATCAGTTAAATATATATCCTCTGTCCCAGACGAAACCTAATATTTATGTGGAGGACGCAAGATCATTTCAGAATTATAATATGACCGCGTGGTGAACTATGAAACTAACTCATATTTAGACATCTGACGTTAAAGATTTGTGTTGTTAAAATGACAGAGAAAAGAAAAACAGACATAAGATCCTTTTTCAGTACACCAAAACGCCAAGTAAGTACAATAAGTCCTCATATCAAGACAATTTGGTAACATCTTTATAAGAATGGGTGCTTATGGAAATACTAATGTCACTATGTCACAGGCAAAGGAGACAGAAAGAACTGAGGGACAGGGAGACCAGGGACAGTCAGGTGGAGAGTCTCGGGGAGACCAGGGACAGTCAGGTGGAGAGTCTCGGGAGACCAGGGACAGTCAGGTGGAGAGTCTCGGGAGACCAGGGACAGTCAGGTGGAGAGTCTCGGGGAGACCAGGGACAGTCAGGTGGAGAGTCTCGGGGAGACCAGGGACAGTCAGGTGTAGAGTCTCAGGTAAGTGTGTTGATCTCAGTTCATATTTTTGGAGGTGTGTGTCTGTCAGGGTGAGCAGATGATCTTTACTAGTAGCTCACTCATTAACATTATGATCAGCTAATTTAACAAGTGTACAAAAGTATTGTATTTCTTTTATATGGGGACACTTTTTCAAAATAAGTCATTATGTTTTAAGGTATTTTTGTGGCTTGATTGTAAACAACTTAGAAATAAATAAATGGTTTTAAAGAAGAATATTTTGGTCAATATAGTCAGCTATTTCATTGAATCAAGAGAAACACTGAGAAGAAGGATAATGGTACAGTCTCCATGTTACACTAATGATAGTATTAAGGCTTTCCTCTGTGAACACACGTCATCTACCAGTATAATTGTGGCTGAATTATTTGTGTCCTCTTCAAAAATTGCTCTTCAGAAATGTTATGTTTATTGTCCCCCCCTACTGTTAGATCAGATTTACGCCCATGCACAATCCCACACACGCTGGCCTCTCCAATTATGGCAGCGATTTTGCCGTCTATCGCTGTGAGCTCAGGTGTACTTGGGCCCCCACCAGTTGCACTCTGGTGGTGTAGAGTTTCCTTTTTTGCCTCCACCTTGAATGAATGCAATTCTTTATTTCGCACATTTAAAATAAATAATTACAAATACTAAGGCAACACAAAAAGGAGTAGAAAGATGTAGTATACTGTGATCTTCAGATCGGACCACTTTTTCTTGAGTTCTGCCACTGTCTGCTCTGTCCCACTGACACAGGGAAAAGAAAAGACTTTCACCCAGGGAATGCATGTTCCTTGGGAGTGTTTTAAACCAAACTACGATCTTCTTCCTAAACTTAACTAGTCGTTTTGGAGCCTAAACTTAACTGTTGTCGCCGCATGATGCTCACCTTTTAACTCTTTGCACTGTAATGTCCGTGAACGAATGTGGAGATCAGGCACACAGAGAGACAGACAGGCAGACTGCAGCCATTACTGTAACCGGCCACACGTGTAAAAATGCATGTATAATTGTCATGATGTCAACACGTTACATTACAATTTCATGAGTTTATACAATTACCCATGGTGAAAGAAATCCATTCTGTAAAGTGGAGAGGAGCAGGATCGCTTTGTGACCGGCACAGAGAAATGTGCATCTGGTGAGAACAACCAGGCGCCCGATCCCAGCGCTTCACACCACTTTGCAGCTAGTGTGTGCCTAGCCCAAGTCGCCTGGCTAGCAGAGTGCAAAAGGCCAGGCTGTAGGAGCCAAAATAGCAGTTTTTGTTCATATATAAAGACCAATAGTTATTTTTTCAAGACTTCAAGACTAAGTGTTTGATGGTTATATAGGCCTATTTGTGCTTTAGAACGTAATCACTGCAAAGCTTTATTTCTCTCTCCCTACTGTACAATGACAGATGTAAGAGCTACAAAACATATTAGTTGGTGGTGTACAGCTGGACTGGAGTATGTGATGTTAGCTGTTGACTGAATATGACTTCCTTCCTTCCAGGAATTTGTTGATTTAAGTCAGTGTATATTATACTTACATACTAACCTATTTTCATTTGCCAATAAGTGCTCTTGCCATTAGTTTTTAAGGTAATCTAAAGTTGTCAAATAATGTAAATTGAGAATGTTGCATCTCCTACCTAGAATCTGAATTTAGGTCTTTCCAGATGGTGAGAGATGGCTGGTATCACATTGCCTTATAAACTGCTTCCAAATGTTTACCAGTGAAGCATCTTCTGTTGTGAAAAATAAAAATTCTTCAGGTGATCCATTGTTTCATAGTTGACATCAGGTTTAAAAAGGGAACATGGTGTGAAGTCCATATTTGTCACAGGATTCAGCATTGAGTCATGAAAAAATCAGTCAAAGTGCAACCACTGCACCTTTTACTTATCCAGTACGTTGCACTGATCAATAAGAAAACAAAATACAAAAACAAGATGATGATTATAATGAAGAATGTGTAATATTGACTCAACATGAAACGATTATTTTACCAAAATTGTTAATTTCCTGTTCATGACTAACCAATTATTAGACAAATTATTTAACTTCTAGTTGAAGTCTCTGGAAGAAGCCAGTAAGTGGAGCTTGAGTTGGGATTGTGTTTTTTTTGCAAACTATTTTCAAAGTCAAGAAGTCCTTGCTTCATTTTTAAGTCAGTACATACAAAAAGCGCTGTGTATGAAATTATGAGTACTATATCCATCTCCATGACAACTGAGCAAATGCCCTCTGCTGATGAAGACCAAGTGATATGGTTTAAAGCACTGGGAAAAAATATAGTAAGTGGAGCTTGAGATGTTTGTTTTTTTCAAAAATAAATAATTATTCTACTATCTTACTATATTTAGTTAATATGAGATATGGACCAATATGTAGCCTTATATACCAGAATTTTTATATTTTAAGAGTAGGCAACTTTTTGTCAATCTCAGCATAGGCAGGACAGAAGCAGGCCTTAATTTCAATGCAACAAGTCAGCGACTAAGATCCGCAGAGTATCCACAGACAGAGTGGAGTTAGCTGTGGTTTAAGACAAGAACGGCTGCGATACAGTCATGAAGGCAAACAGCCTAGAGTGATGGTGCCTGCCTGCAGGAATATGCACCTTGCTGAGATAAGAACGTGCCTTTTCAGCACTTTTTGAGTTGGATCGTTTTTCTGTTTGTCGGAACACGTGGAGCTGAGAGGCCACAATGCCGAAGATCGTCTATGTTTACGAAGATGACTCCGTCGTTGTTTAAAAAAAAGTTCAGTCTGCTCCTCTGCGCGGTGCTATATTTGACCCACCTTTTAAAAATAAATACATCATTGTTTCCCTCATATTTATTTATTTATCAGATTAGACATTCCATCAAGATCAAAAGTACTGAATATGAAAGCAAAACAAACTTTGGGATTAGCTACATGAGTTAAGCTTAATTCATTCAAAGGAACGCTTATTAGCCTTGCTAAATCAGTGTTGCTTTTAACTTTATCTTAATTAGCTCAATTTAAAAAAATATGAATTTGGAAATATTTATAATTGTGTACATATGTACATATATGTACTGTGACGCCAGAGTGTGGGCTTTTTCTGTTGGTCAGTGCCAATAAGCCATAATGTAATTGCTATAGGCCTATTAAAAAAAAGATAGAATGAATATACGTTTAGGCACCTCTGTTTGGAGATACAATTTATTCAAGTTATTCACAAAGTTATTGCTGGATGCATGTTTAAGTACTGAGAGAGACATCTTTCTCAATAGACAAGCTTTGGCCATGCGGGGCCCCGACGTCACGCAAACCCCCTGCTGTGTTTTACGCTTGAAGCGGAGAGTGTGAGTGGAGGAAGAAGGGCAGCCTGGGGGTAACTTTTCGAGTGGAACATCACAAAAATAGCTTTTCGTGCTGTTCGAAAATGGCTCAAATAACGAGCGAAGGGGCCGAACAAGATTCTCAGCCGACGTCGGATCAAAACGGAACCGGGGAAACAGCAGAAACCGGCAAGGAGAGACAGGCCGTGCCGGACCCCAAACAGGAACCGGGCGACAACAACGAGAACAGAGCAGGAATGGACGTGAACAGTGGTCATGGTGCGGCGGTGGAGGACGGGGACAACCTGTCTCTTGTTACCGACGCCGACAAAGAACCAGTGTTACCGACCGAAAAGACCAACGACGACGAAGGGGAACCCAGCAGTAAACTCTCTGAACCGGTGAAAAGTCCCGCACAGGGGAGTTTGGCGAGTAGCACTGATTCCGCACAAGAGGGCTCCCGGGTGCTGAAGCAAGAACAAAGAGAGGGGGAGAACGTGTCCTCCTCACCGCCTGCCGAGCGCACAAAGACCGCGGAGAAAGCCGAGCACGGCACCAAGAGACCGGCCAGCGTGGAACTGACCTCGTCGAATGGAGAGCCGCTCAGTCGGATGGATTCAGAAGACAGGTCTGTTGAAGTAGCTAGTGTCGTTAACGTTAAGCAGTATGAAGCGGCCTACGCTGATTTCTAGAACAACCTATGTGATGTGAGCTCACAACACGATGCTAAGTTCACCGTTTTAACTGTTAGCTAATAACGTTTTTGTTTATAGGGTACATTATTTCGCCTCCGTCAGGCAACCCGGCAAACAATTTTTGGTTCGGTAAACGTTGGCTGAAGGGTTCGAAAAGGTTCGCCGCGTGTTAAAACAAACGTTCCCCTACGGTTATTCATTAAAGTTTTTTTTTTTTTTTTTTAAACGGATCTAGAACATCCGTTTTTGGTGAAAACGTTTCGGCAATGTTCCGCGAATTGCAAGATTGTAGGTTCTGGGAACGTTATCGTAACCTAACAAGAACGTTTCTCGGAGGGGTTTCGATTTGATTAACAGCCACTCTTTTTTTTTTAAATTTATTTTATAATTTTTGTAAGGGTCATTTTACAACAGCATATGGCAAAATGCATTTGTGACTATGGGGGAAATCTCTTCATCAGCTCACAGCTATCCATTCATTCACCCGCTGTGTGTCGCGGGGGCAACAGCGTCATCTGATCACGATAGGCGTCCCTTTTCTCCGCAACTTGTTCAGCTCCCACCGGGTGGTCGGCGGGAGCAACGTCCAAACAACTTGGGGAGATGCACCTCTCCAGCGTTGTTCCTCCGTTGTTAGCGATTACGCTTTCAAACAGTAATCCTTCCAATTACTTAACACTTCTACTTAAAGAATCGTAAAACATAGCAGTATCGTATAACTTAATATGTATAAGAAAATTCAGATAAATAGGTACATGGTAGTGAATAGTTAAGTAATAGTAACAATACTAATTAGTAAAGGTATTCTGAATTTATTGAAATAATGGTATCTCTCTTTTGGGGGTAAAGTAGCACAATTAGTCATATCTAATTGCATAATTGTTGCGCTTTAGTTTCACAAAACATTGCTGAAAACACCATTTTGGGGGTCAACTGTCACCACGGTTCATTGCAACAATGAAGTCTAAATAAGTTCATCCTTAAAAACCAACTCTAAATAAACACAGTGGCCTAGAAGTGTCCACTGAACTTCTGAGTTTACTGAGCACTTGAATTTCGGTTGGCTAAAAGATAACGTAATACAAATCGTGGTCAAAATGAGTGATTAAACTGTATTTTATTCCAAAAATATAAACTGCCATTTTTGTGTTGTATTGTTTTTTTTCCATTAGAGTCAAGACAGGATGTGTAACTGTGCAGGTCATTTTCATCTTTAAAATCAACTATTTTCTTATGGCTGATGCCTTTCATCAGTTACCATTACTAATAAAAGAATAGAAGAATAGAATAGACTGCCGTTGCCCAAGCTTGTGTACAATGACATTTGCTGTGCCATACCTGAATATAAAAGTACTAAAAGTCATAAATACACAAATAAATACATAACATACACTCGTGCACAGTCATCCCGGTCATAACCTTCTATAAAGTAGGTTATGGTAAATGTACATTTAATATCTCACACATACAGTGACCACTTACAGGTTTCTAGTCTAAGGATGTAAATTCAGGGTTACTAAAGTAAAGCCTTTCTGGCATCAGCGCTTTAGATTCACCAAAAATACTGGGATTATGCTGTTGTGATGTACAGTAGATATCCACTAAAGACACATCATTATCAACAGGTTGTTGACACTCACAAAAGTGGCAGAGTACCTCAGTAGCAAGTATGGATCTCACAGTGACAAAGCTACTACATCAAAATGCTGTTTTTTTTTTCCCACCCAGAGTCAAGTATCATGTTTCTATCTCTCTGTGGTTCCTCCTCAAGAACCGAAGTAGAAGAGTTGTCCAAAGATGCTGCTCACAGTTACCCACAGCCACATTGTGGTGAACAGCATTTTGTCTACAAATAATTCACTTTCAAATTGAGTTTCATGATCAATCCGCTCCATCTGTAACAAAAAACCACCCAGGGCCAGTAGATCAGAATTTAACTGGCCCCTTGTATATTCTTACTGGCCTGGATTAAAAAGAGAAAATAAATGTTTTTCTATTAATCATATATACATACATTGTAATGGTTGTACCAAACAAATGTGAGTTCAGTAAGTTTAGTTGGATTAACACTCTAACAATTCCTTGTTATTATACAGTAATATCGCCCCAGATACCGATCCAATGGACTGAATCTGTGCTGTCTAGTAAGTGCCTTATAAATGAAGCCTTTGGCTGTGCCTATTAGTTTTTATTAGACGGACCACTATTTTGTTTTGATTTACCACATGTTGAAGCCACAGTCACAACCTCTCTGTGTTATCCTATAGACATTTATTGGGAACAGACCCACAAGCATATATATTCCTCCGATAGCCTCGCATAAAAATGTAAGATAAGATTTGTCTTGGTCTGTTAACAGAGACGTTTTCCTTTCATTGCCTGCTCTAGCAATCGACAGAATAACGTACAACAACATAAAAACATCTGTTAGGTCCCCCTCCAGCAGTCATTAAAAATACATTATTCCCATACATGCGCCCCTCAATACATTTTACAGTTCACACATCTCTTTTTAATCGCTAGTATAGTGACCACAAAGATTTCTTTTTTTGGCACTTTCTTGGATAGTTTGTCAACACAAAGAGGCAGACGGGAAACAAGAGTGAGGGGTGTGACATGCAACAAAGGTCCCCAGCTGGAGTCAAACCTGCGACATTGTGGCATGCTCTGTAACCAGTCGGCTGCCAAGGCGCTCAATGTCTGACCGTTTCTGTAGCTTTCTGAATCCACCATTCACACCTGCTTCACTGTAGCAAATGAACCGAGCAGAACGGAAAACTGCAATTTAATTATTAAGGTCAATGTTGGCACAGATACCAATCCAATGAATTGAATCTGTGCATGCTTTAATCGTGTCATTATTTTAATCTGGTTATTCAAAGTAACAGGCCCTGGATGAGAAAAGGGCTCTGGGTATTGTTTGAAATTCCTCTCTGTCCCCACATCCCCCTTATTCTAAACTTTAAACCTTTTCTTGATTCAGTAGAAAGTGAACTTCCCCTCAAGGATTCCGTGACAGATTGAAACTGTGAATCATTCAGAGTAGCTGTGATACTGTGAGTTAAATCCTGAACCTTCACCAGATATCATCTAACCATGCTCAGTACATGAACATCAGTCATGCCAACAAGGTGGGAAATGACTAAACTACTACTGTTTCTGTACTGTGCACACCTACATGGCTGCTTATAAGGTGCTGTATGAGTGACTGTACGGTGTTTCCATGGCTGCTTTGGATGACTGGAAGCTCCATAGTCCCATTTTCACTTTGATTACAGGAAAGTTAAACTGTTGTCCAGTAGTATTCTCCAGCTCCCTGTTGATTTCAATATTTTGCAATGGTCATCTATTTGTCTATCGGCAAACATTGAAAAAACATGAGTTAGTAATATCTCATTTAAAGCATCAGTAGCAGTTGCACCATTGCTGCGAATGTTGATGAAATGATAAGATGCTGAATGTCTGGAAGAAATTTTTCTAATCAGGTTTCTCCCCTTAAGTTTTGGAAATACCACAGCATACCAAAGCATGACACGCAAAGCTTTATTCAGACAGGCGGGCTATCAGCTGTTGCAATAGTTTCTCAAAAGCATTACAATTACATTCCAGGATATCATGTTAGTGTGTGTAATAATGTTTCTCTCACAGAAATCCAAGTCTTTGAAATCAGAAAAAAAGCTTTACAGATATCACACAAACATAGCTAATGAACAATTCAAGATACATAATAGGGCTGGGCGATATGGACCAAAAATCATATCTTGGTATTTTTCGGTGATACACGATATATATCTTGGTATTTTTTACAAAGTGGGCATAATGTTCAGTTGTAAGTAAGATGTAACAAGCACCTTTTTATTGAAACAGACTGTCATCAAAATGTAATGCAAAGACGGGGTCTCCTTCCCTGTATGAAAATATACAGCTGCAACCAGTGCATTTCTGCCGCTCTAAGCAGAACACAATTGTGTCACCCCTCTATTCACAACGTACAATACATCAACAATAACACACAACCAATATAAGCCAGACGCAAAAACCGGCAACAACACAAATGCAAATATATACACACATCACACATATAGACAAGTGCAACACACCAACTGTAAACAATTATTAAAGTAGGCCGACGCAGCAACGATACCAACAGGTCTGCAGCATAGAAACTCCAAAAGGTTCCAAAACCCTCTACAGTATTGCTATTTTCTAAATAATCAAATTTTAAGTCCTCTAAATAGACTGTAATAATAGTGCAAATCTATATATTGCCTAAACAAAACCTTGTGCATAGGACACACACACACAGGCCTACACACAAGTGTGCAGCAAGGCGCGTATTAGCAGCTTCACAACTTAAAACCACTAGAGAAAAAGAGCTCCTCTTATCCCTGAGAAAATCGGTTCCTTTGACCTGATAAGGTCCTATCTCTGTCAAAATGTCTATAAGTTCTTGCATTATTGTTGTTGGCTATTTACTGTGATCTTTCATATCCTCCTCACCTTGTCCGTGTACAGGTAGCGACGCTATAGGGGGGGTAAAATACTTATTTTCGTAACAATCAAGTATCAAAAACTCTATCTCCTACTCTTTCTTCAATACCTAACAAATCTCTCTCTTTCTCTCCCAGTGACCCGGTCTTTCTGCGTGAGCAGCACTGGTTGAAGCCTGAAAATATTGTAAACAAATGAATAACATAACTAATTCCGCTGGTGGGACTGTTTAGCTCTGTTTCAGACTGATACCTCCGGTTCAGGCTGGGCCTCATCCTCAACACTTGCCTTTTTCAGTCGCGGGAAATACTTTTCAATACTCCTCTGGATTGAAGCAGCAAACGTATAGTGTTTTGACCTCGACAACCCAACTGCATTTTACTGCAAACTTGCGACTAGTTAACAATCGCTTGTTTGCTAAGAGTCGGGTCGGGACTCCAACATTAACACACTGACAACATTGTATTCAGAATATAAAATATTTTTTATAGGACTTTTTAATGTGTGATTGTGTTCACGAGATACCAACCTTTGGTGAACTTGTGAATTTTGCCAACCATCTTCTCTCCGTGTCTGTGTGTGTTTCCCCATGTCCTATGTGAGAGAGATGCGAGTGACAGACGGAGAGAGCAGGGAAAGGAAATGCAGCTAAAGGAATACGCTGCGTGTTTTAAATAGCGTATAAAAAAAATTAATAACAAAACGCAATATGTAGCAGCCGGTGTTGATTGTGTGGCTTACAGCCACACATTAGTCTGTGTGGGAAACACTGCTATATATTCAGTGGCCTCAATGTCACGGTCACTCCTGGGATTGCTTGTGGCTCCGCCGGTCTCTGGTGGCAGGGGAGGCATCACTGGTCGAGCATCTAGCAACGGCGATAGAGCTGCTTACGCCCCTCTCTGGCACCAGCATCCTCCTTCTTACTCCCACTGGGATCAATATATTTCAATAAATAACTTTTGTTTTTGGAGCGCTTACTCCTTTGCTATTAATCTTTTTTTTTTTTATACTTAACAGCCAGACATTTTCGGTCATTTAGACATAGTTGTACAGTGAATTATACAGTCAGTGTTCTGACCTCTGACCTGTGAGAATGGGATGGGGGGGCGGGGCGCTGACTGGTGATTTTGATGACAGACACACACCAATGGACTACAAGAGGCGACAAAATGAGGGCCAAACAAAACAGTTGTTTTATAAGCCCACGTTTTCTGCCTAGCCAAAGTGCCATTGCCTAGTCTGCGTATAACAACGCACCGGCGCTGGCTGTAACACATGTACGTGAAGAATTATCTAAAATAGCCTATATTAAATTAAACTCTGAGAAATCTCCAGTTGTTTTCAACAACAGTAACAGACTGATTAAAAGAGGGAGGGAGGGGGAGAGAGAGAGAGGCCCATAGATGAGAGAAAGCGTGCGATGGACTGAAGTTTGAGACAAAAACTTTCTTTGACCATGAAGCCGATTTGTTACTGTTGTCTCTGGTGAAGTGTCTGAAGAACACTGCTGACTGGCTAACAATTTATTCATTTCACAAACTCAGTAGCGTGTGGAAGAACCATACACAGCCACAACAGCCTGGCACCTCCTCCTCATGCTGGTCACCAGCCTGGTCACACACTGCTGTGGGATGGCATCCCATTCTTCAACCAGCATTTGTCGCAAGTCAGCCAACGTGGTCGTGTTGGTCACTCTGGCACCAACAGCACGCCCAAGCTGATCCCACAAGTGTTCAATGGGGTTGAGGTACATACTCAGCGCTGCTGCTCATCCCACAAATGCATGTTCCTTACAAATGGGGCACCATTTGAAAGGGAACTAGACAGGCTTTCCAACGGTATAAGATTCATTGCCAAAAAGCATCGTTACCACAGAGAAATCATCTACCAAACACAAATGTCCTTACTTTTTGTGCTAAGTTTATATAAATTAACCAAACCGTGAATTTTGTGAACCATTCCACCCCTAGTTTTTAACATTTTATGTGACTTTTTGACAGGAAGTGATGTCAGGAGAAAGGCAGGTCGCTCAGCCAATAGATATCCCCTATCTGATCCAAGCAGGGTCTTGTATGTAGCGTGTGTGGATTACAGGCAGAGCTGCAAGTCATTCGGGCAGCCCTAGATTTGTGTAAATGAGTGTGGATATCTCATGGCAGACAAGAAATGCATTGCAGATGGCACAGTTAACGTTTTGGATAAAAGCGTCTGGACTTTTCTGGGGGGAAAAATCGAAATAGTTTAGTTGCGTTAGCCACACTGTATATTTGGAGAACAATTTTCAAAAGCCAAAAGTCCTGTTCATTATTGTTCTGTGTGATTTCAATACATTTCTGTGAGATTCAATTTCCGTTCCGTTTTGTCTTGATAGTCCTATAACAATTTCTACATTCATGTGACATCCCTGCAGTTATACAATCATTATTACACAAGGAAACCAGGCGATCGCCTGCTGAAAAGAATAGGTTTTCTGATTAGATGTGGGGGAAAATGGCCTACACCCTAGACGGTGAACACACTGTAGTTTACAGTCCACGTTGACTTACAGCACGGATCCAATGAGTTCATCCAGTATATTCAAATTCACATCTCACATTGCTTTCCCCCTCAACTTTGCCGAGAATACGAAACTTCTCTCCAATCAAGCATATCTCAACGTTTTCATAATCATTCAACCAAGTAGAAATAGAAGTCCCTCTCGTCAGCCAATGATGTGAAGGGCTATAACCTTCATATTCAGACTAACCACGCAGTATTTTTTCAACACAGTCAGCATGAAATTGACAGACATGTCAGTATGCTCAGAGAGAAGGGATTCACGCCACCTGTTGTCAGTTTTTTTTCTCTGCTCACCTGCAATCACCAGAGGTGCATTCAAGAACAGGGTTTAATCACAAAGTCACTCCATGAACCTTTGTTTACCAAAGGTTAAATGTCATGCGGTTAATAGTTTTTTGTTACTACAGAGAGAAATCATTCCTGCAGCAGCATTGGGTGCACAGGAGCAGGCACGTGCACACACAGACCTCAAAAGGGGCAGCCCTTTTTCTTCCTTGAGAGAAAGTGCCCCTTTTTTTTTTTTTTTTTTAAATTAAAAAAAATCTCTCTCTATATATATATATATATATATATATATATATATATATTCCTGTTTGCACACAGCTTCCCTGTCAAACAAATATATTTCTTGAATTAAAAAATCAAAATCAGATTGGGAGATTAGTCTCTCTCTCTCTCTCTCCCTCTCCCTCTCTCCCCGCAATGCGTCTCCTCACACCGCGCACACAGAGAGACAGTCAGGCAGACAGACAGGCAGCAGTCCCTTCCAGCTCCTACCTCCAGAAGGTTTTTCTTGGCTTGTGTGGAGGTGAGTGGTGATGACCAAAAGACTAAGCAAGCCAGTGCCTCGAGTTTACAGCTAATGAAAAGACAAAACAAATGGTTAACTTCTGTCCTGCTAACATGCATGAGCTACTAGCTTATGTAATAAGTTAGCTAAGGTTTAGCTGAGGCATCATGTCCATACTGGTTGATGTTCTGTACTTCCTGGACACACTCCAGGTGAACAGCTACAGTAGAATCTATATCTAATAACGTCAACAATCGCCACATTCCTATGCAAAAAAAGGCGTTAACTAATTAAAATGCGCTAATTTGCATTCATTTGACAAGGTAGGTGAACAGGATAAACAAAATAACAAAAACATGTCAGCACAGAACTTTTCCCAGTTAATGAGTCTTTCCCCCTTAAAAGTACACTGTAGGAATTTCTACCACCTAGCGGTGAAATTGTATTTTGCATTCAAAGGAATAGTGCTCTCTTTCAAATGCGTGTTGCAACTACGGTAGCCGTTATGTACCAAGAAGCTATGACATGTCTTCCAATTTTTGCTTTTTTGGCGACAAGGATTCCTTCTCGTGTGGCTCGACATAAGTGTGATCCTCCATTATGAACTAAAGGGCAGTGACAAGCGCCTCTCACTGATCTCCTTCTCCGTTTCAGCTGGTTTCAGTCACGTGACGCTGGCTCTGAACGAAAACGCGTTGGGGATTAGCTAGACAGGTAGGCTAGTGCTGGCCCGTCCAATGGAAATACAGATAAGAAATTTTTCCCTTACGAGGATAAGTCAGATCATTGGCATCACCAAAGTCTCTAAACTGACCACAACATGTAAAAAGTGTCCTGCATTAAACAGTAACTTCATCATTATGATCGTGGGCTCCTCATCTAATAATAACAGGGTTTCTTTATTATTGGTGCAGTGTTTTTTCTGTCAAATTAAAATTGCAGCAACACCCTTTCTCAGTTCAGTGTGAAGACTTTTTTTTTTTTTTTTGAAGTGTTATTCCAACAACACTAAAATAATTAAAATGATTTATTGCCATTTGCGGAATAAACAAAACAATGTCCCTCTCCTTGGTGCAGTCACTTATTCTAAATATATACTTGAAACTAGTAGCATAGAAAACATGCACACTGTGGCAGAGCTTCCTTTGCTGTTTGGGATTAACGTGATGAATACTAAAAGTCTTTAGTATTAGAGTATTAAATCTGTTAAACAATTGCGTAAGGGGAATAAGAAATTAGTATGGTAGTCAGAGTTGTGTTTTATATATTTAAGGTTTTGTTTGAATTTCAAATAAATAATTATTCATCAACTGTTGGGCCTTTCTTTTCCCTTTCACGGACGTGCCACCCAAAATGTCTGTGCACGTCCGTGCACAGGAGAGATGTGTAGCCAAAGAAGTTGGGACAGAAATAGTTTTTGAGTTCATTCCTGAACTTGGAAATATAGTTAAAATATAGTTTGACAAAAACAAATCTCAACCCAACACATACTTACAGCTTTTAGCTTTCAACCACGTCTTCATCGGCGGCTGGAGTTTGCTTAGAAAGTTAATGTAGAAAGAATGAATTGTTGTTACTGTATGTTTGCTAATTAAAAGCCACCCACTGATGAAGACTGTGAGAAGCGATTGAAAGCTCCAGAAAAGCTATCACTTGATCCTTGGATGAAGATTCTTTATTTGTAGTTTGCAGTTTTTCAATGTACGTAGAGAAGCTTAGTATGGGTACACTTTGTTTAATTAAATTATTGACAAAAGTACATTAGTAAGAGACCTTTTAGACAGCAACCTCTGGAATGGAATGTGAACGCTGAGCCGGAGATTCAATGTCATCTTTGATTTCTTCCAGTAACTGTAAAAAACTGCATGGCTGCTTGATCTGTAACGCTTAATGATTTTGTGTTCACTCAACAGAAAAAGTGTGACCCTTGTGGCAAAAATCCTTTCAGCTCGTCTCCTTGGCCTATGTCTCTGTCTTGCTCTGATTACTGCTGCCATTTCACCAGGAGGCATGTGTAAGGAAACCTGCTTGCGGCTGGTTTACACCTGCTTTTAAGAGGCAGAGAATGTTCACCGCATAATAGAGGCACGCTTTCATGGGCGTTTTTTGTACATACCGCGGAATACATAATTAGGCGCACTTTACGCTTCCCCTCCCATCTCTTTATGGGAAACTCCTACTTTCCCCTTGACCCTCCCATGAATGCATATGCATGACACGGAAAAGTGCAAATTGCCATTTTCAGTTCCCGCGACAGACAGTCTGCGCTTTTACCTCAGTGCAGCCCGTTTGTACATACCTCGCCATGCTTTTACGTGCACGTTGCGAAACAAATACGCCTGAAGTGGGTGATGAAAGCGTTTTGTACATCTGGCCCAATGTCTTGTTGAAGACACCTCAAGAAGAGGTTTTTAACCAATGGTGGATTCTAAAATATACTGTCCACTTTGGCAATTTTAAGAAAGTAGGAGATAAACGTGACAGTAAATGCCATTTACTGCCATAGAGTTGCCATACCAGTGTTCAGCCCTTTCAGGAGCAATCATATTGAAATTTGAAGAAAAAGGAATATGACGTGAAATATACCGTATAGTCTGTTGTTTAGGCTTCAATGGGGGCCTTTTAGTGTGAAAGTGTTTTGTTAACTGTGAAAGTGGCTCACAGAGAAGAGAAACTCAGCAATGGCTATAAAGATAGAAAAAAAAATGCCCCCTTGGCTGCTCCATAACTTTTGGTAATCCTGCTGCGGTGACAGCTGTAAGACTTCACTGTAACCTTTGTTCCCACACAGAGCAGCATGGCAGCTGGAAGTGTGTGTGTGTGTGTGTGTGTTAGAGGTGCTGGTCCTCTTGTAGGATGTGTGAACACGGCTCCTGCAGAGAGCCTGTATGGACAGTGATCAGAGCAGATGGTCGGCTGGCTCGACACACACAAAAGCTGCCGCACTATGCAAGCTGTGATCTGCTTACATCGCACACAGTCTGAGACACAGTGGACCTTTAGATATGTGTATTTTATTATTGCTGACAATTTCCAGATTGTTAGTTTCCAGTTTTTAGACCGATGGTTCCCCTCTAGCAGCCAGTAGTTTCAGTTTACTTAAGTGCCCTTTTAAAAATCAGCTTGTGGCGACCTCTAGCTCACCCAGTAGAGTTTGCGCCCCATGTAGGCTGAGTCCCTGGGTAGTGGCCCGGGTTTGAATCCGACCCACGGCCCTTTACTGCATGTCGTCCCCCCTTCTCTCCAAGCTATTCTCTCGATTAAAGTAATAGCTGAAACGGCTAAACCTCCGTTGTGAACGGAGTAATTGTAGTGTTGTCTTTCTAATGTCTTCTTTCTATTGCGTGTGTCTGTGTGTTCTCCAGTATCGGCAGCACCCTGATGGACATGGAGAGCACGGCGTCCAGCGGTCGCTCCACCCCAGCCATGCTGAACGGTCACAGTGCGGTGGCGGGGAGTGGCTCGGCACTGGCAGGGGGCAAGTCTCTGAGCTACACGTGCTGCTGGGATCACTGCCAGCTGCTGTTTCCCAGCAGCCCCGACCTGGCCGAACACATCAGAGCCACACATGTGGACGGACAGAGAGGAGGGGTCAGTATGTGTGTGTGGAGTTGCCACAGGTGTGTTTATGTAGTTAGTTTGATTTAGGAAGGTGAAGGTTTAGCTGTCTAAAATGTCCCTGTAAAATGAAAATCTCTCTCCACAATGAAACACATGGACAATTGGAGAAATGCAAAATCTCTTCTTCTTCCTTATCCTCTTAGTCAGCTAACAACAAAACAGCCAACGTGGTCAGCAGTAGGACAGTCTGTTTACTGAGCTGAGTGGTGTTACACTGCTCTGTGCTCACCTATACTGAATTCAAATACAGCCAAATTCAGGCAACCAGCTGACAAGCAGACGGAGTATATTGGCAAATTTACTCTCCATTAGACCGCTGTCATGTAATTGTTTTATTTGTTAAAGAGTTCTTTCCCAGGGAATCGTCCCAGCAGGACTAGTCTGAAAGTATTTTGTATCTTCAAGAGCTTTTTTTGGTCTTATATTCAGGCCAATACAGTAACCTCACCACCACTTCTACTGTGTGTGTGTGTGTGTGTGTGTGTGTGTGTGTGTGTGTGTGTGTGTGTGTGTCACAGGTGTTTGTGTGTCTGTGGAAGGGCTGCAAGGTGTACAACACGCCGTCCACCAGTCAGAGCTGGCTGCAGAGACACATGCTGACCCACAGTGGAGACAAGCCATTCAAGGTGACAACACACACCTCACATCAAACAATGAGCTCCATTTACTCACCACGGTACATTTACAGCACACAGTCAGTAGTGAACCACAGGCTCACCTGTAACACTGAGATCCGGACCTGTGTTTAACTTAACATCAAACCGGTTTGAAATGTTTACACTGGCCCAACTCTACCCTATACCATGTTTATACCGGCATGCCAGTATGGACGGTGATTAGTTCTTTAATAGTCTACATCGACTACGTTTCATTTCCGTGATTGTTCAAGTGCCGCCGGAAATTCCGCCGGATGTCCCTCCATTTTCGGCTGGATGTCCGTCCCCTTCCTCTGTCTCTGTGTTGGCGTTCTAACCTCCGGTGGATTTGTGAGGACTATGGTTAACTGCTCCTCAGATCTCTGCAGGGTAAATCCAGACAGCTAGCTAGACTATCTGTCCAATCTGAGTTTTCTGTTGCACAAAAAACTTGTTTTGGTTCCACCAAAACAAGTTCCTTCCTGAGACTATTTAGCAGAGACACCGTGGCGCCATACGGCGCTTAGCTCCGCCCAAGACAATTGTGATTGGTTTAAAGAAATGCCAATAAACCAGAGCATGATTTTCTCCCATACCTTCCTCTGCAGCGCTGTGGAGGAGGGTCTGGCGATGCGAGACTAGTCCTGAAATGATGCTTAAACAAGTGTGAAGACATTGTTTTTGTTTTAAAATAAAAAGACAAACTAATAAAATACAAGCGTATTAGTTACTGACCCTGTAAATCATCTGTGTTCCTGCAGTGTGTGGTGGGAGGCTGCAACGCCACGTTTGCCTCTCAGGGGGGGCTGGCCCGTCACGTCCCCACTCACTTCAGCTCCCAGAGTTCATCCAAAGTGTCCAGTCAGGGCAAAGTGAAGGAGGAGTCTCCATCCAAGGCTGGCCTCAACAAGAGGAGGAAACTCAAGAACAAACACAGACGCTCCCTCCGTATGTTCAACACACAGACACACACACACACACACACACACACACACACACACACACACACACACATCCAAATACATTTTCACTTTGTTCCATTTTTATAGATGAAAGCATATGTCGTGGTTTTTTTTCTTCTTGTTTAGCCTTCTATAACATTTAATAAATAACCACATATAGTTCTTTTTTTTTTTTTTAGCAACTGAACACTGAAACGGAACTTAACTTAAGTATAAAATGCTTTATTCTTTGGATTGCAGACAGACATTTAATACAAAGGGTTCTGGATTCAGAATGCAGGACAACAATTTGTCACGCCCCTCCTCCTGACGGGATGGAGGCTCTGATTGGTCAATAATCAGACACGGAGCTCTCTGATTGTATTGTGCTTCGTTACAACTGTTGCTGCGTGCAAGTTCTATACTTTGACCTAACTGTATTTGGTATGGAGATGATCTCATCTCCTGCAATAACAATCTTAGTTACACACACATTTCCTGTACAGGGCGAGTTGATCTTTGCCCTCTATAATAGGTTCTTGTACATTAACATACCTTTTTTAAGATGATTTTTCTGGCATTTTCACCTTCATTAAACAGATGCCAGTGTAGAGCAGACTGGAAACGGGGGAGAGAGAGAGAGGGGTAAGACATGCAACAAAGGTCCCATGGCTGGAATTGAACCGGGGACACCGTGCTTATGTGGCATGTAACCATTGTAACCCTGATCATAAGAGAATATTGTCTTTGATTAAAATCAATACAAATAGGTTATGAAATGATTATGTACATAACACCATTTCCTTCAACACATATGTAAACGCACACTAAGTGAAAGACAAAATGGTCATCGGGTCCCTCAATTGCACACACTTTATCTTTTTATTTTTTATTTATTTATTTTTTTTTAGTCTGTACTATTCAAAATATGTTTTTTATTTCCAGCCCGACCACATGACTTTTTTGACGCTCAGACCATGGACGCCATCCGCCATCGAGCCATCTGCCTCAACCTGGCAACACACATCGAGAGCTTGGGCAACGGACACAGTGTGGTCTTCCACAGCACGGTGGGCTCTCGCACTCTCACACACACACACACACACACACACACACACACACAGTCGCCGCCGTATGTCCATTGAATTGCAAAACTCCGTTGGTTTTGGGAAACATCACCAAAAACGTCAAGTTTTGAATAGGGCTGAAACGATTCCTCGAATAATTTGATTACAAAAAATCCTCGATGCTAAATGATTTGCCTTGAAGCTTCGTTAAATCAGTGTTACCAACATTGTATCGCTGACGGACGCTGTTTCCACACGGATCATTATTACTGTCGCACACCAGACGCTGCTCAGTCTGCTGGCGACACATGCCAGAGCGTAAATAGTGCGGGGCTAAGAGAAGAGACAGGCTGGAGAAAACCACAGAAAGTGTCCAAAGTCTGGAATCGCTTCAAACGTAGTTAAAACGAGAACTCTGGACAGTGTGTCTACTGAAAAACCAAACTAGCTTAGCACAATAATAGCACGACGTCAATGCTTCAGCATCTCAACAGAAAACATTTCTCAAAATCCACGAAGAGGACCCGACTAAAGTAACTCACATATATTTACATATAGGCCTATATACAGATCAGTCTCAGGATGAAACTTGTAGTTCTGAAAGTTAAGTTGCACAACTTCAGGTCATGTTTATGTATGCTTAATGTAGGCTTTAGTGTGAGGTTGATGTCATTTCAGAAAATGTTTTCTTTAAAAACAATGTCATATGGCACTTAAATGCACTTCATATGTTTAGTTTTGAGAGATGTTGACTGATGTTTTGTAAGCAATGTAGGAAACAAAAATGTAGCTTTTTCTGAAAATGTAACCAAACTATTGTTTTAGTATTGCTCTTCAATAAAACAAAAGTATTTCTTATCCGATTAATCGATGGAATAATTGGTAGAATACTTGATTACTAAAATAGTTGATAGCTGCAGCCCTAGTTTTGAAGAAGATGAGGACGGTGCAACAAGACAGGCCTGCTTGGTTCTTTCAGGGAATGATTGTAAACACTACCGGTCAGAAGTTTGGGGTCACTTTATAAATGTCCATTCCACTCCATTCCAGACAGACTACCAGTTACATTGTTTTTTTTTAACCAGGGCAGCTGTTTTCAGATTACATTATGTGCTTACATAATTGCAAAAGGTTTCTCGACTGTTGTAGAAAGAAGTGGCTGATCTTTAACGCAATATCTACTGCCCATTATCAGCAACTATTCATCCAATGTTTCAAAGGCTCATTCTGTTTACTCATCTGATATTGGAACATTGGAGAACCCTTTTGTAATTATGGAAGCACATAATGTAATCTGAAAACTGCTGCCCTGGTTAAAAAACCAATGTAACTGATCTCAGCTGGTATTCTGTCTGGAATGGAGTGGAATGGACATTTATAAAGTGACCCCAAACTGTTGACTGGTAGTGTATGTTTAGGACATTTCCTCTTTAACTGGGAGGTTTTGGGACCAATTGGTGGGATTGCTGTAGATGAAGTACACACGGAGAAATACTGGTGAGAGCCAATGAGGTTTAACCATGTATCAGCTAATTTAAATATCTCACGTTACTGTATTGTGTCAACAGTTAATTTCATTTAATATTGGATGTGGCGTTTTCTTTTGCGGGGTGCAAATGTTCCACCAAAACCAGTTCATTCCTAGACTATTTAGCAGAGCCCCCGTCTCTGCGTCAGGAGCTTAGCGCCACCCAAGACCGTTGTGATTGGTTTTAGGGCTGCAACTAACGATTATTTTAATAATCGATTAATCTGTCGATTATTTTTTCGATGAATCGGATAAAAAAAAAGGATTTATTTACATCAACTCAATACATACTTACATACATACTTGTTGTTTTAGTTAGTAGTTGTGTAAAGGTAAGTAACCCAAAGAGCAGATAGACAACACACACACACACACACACACACACACACACACACACACACACACACACGCACGTTCACTTGAAGCTTATTCATTAAATGATTACCATCATTGTAGTAAGTGCAAGTTAAGTTCATTTGTACACCACATTTAAACACAGCTTAAGATGACCAAGTGCTATAAAAGAACTCAATAACTGATATGGGACAAAGCACAGAATATATACATGACAACAGATTGAAAAATGAATGGGCCAAAAAAGGCGAGTGAATAAAAACGTGCCTTTAGTCTTGCAAATTATACCACCCCTGCTTTACTACTGTTATTAACGAGCTAACGCTAGTTTGCCTGCTTTACTACTGTTATTAACAAGCTAACGCTAGCTTGTCATGCTAGTCAAGCTGGATAAGGAGTAAACACCACACCAGCACCAGAAGAGCTACTGGAGGGACGTTACGTTCCTCACTTCAAAACGGAACAAAAGTAGGATTCTGTAGTGACTTTACCCTGCTGTTGAACTCCCGTCCTCCTCATCAAGGACTCCAACATGTTTACGTTTTAGGTGCTGAATCATCACCGTGGTGCGCCCGTGTCATGCCATGTTGCTTGTGCTTATCTTGCAATCAACATGTTTTCAATTTATTTAGTGTGAAATGCTCCCACAGCTTGGGACAACAGAACAACGTTACGGGTCTCTCCGGTCTCTCTCCGTATTTCCTCTACCCCCGCTCTGCTCTTTTTTCTTTTCTTTCGCGCTGCTGCGCTCCGCTTACACTCGACTCATTTTTTTTAATCTCTGCGACTGAGTGGCGTAATAGTTGCACGATACAACGAATCGATAATGAAATTTGTTGACAACTTTTTTAATAATCAAATTTTATCGATTCGTTGTTGCTGGCCTACTTGGTTTAAAGTAATGCAAACAACAGAGTGTTGATCACAGAATGTATGAGTGGTGTAGCCTGACCTTACTCCACAGCGCTGTGGAGATAGGTCTGGCATGCGAGACTACTTGAAATCATATAAAAATACAATTCCAGTGAAATGTAATCTGTCTAATGTAATTTCTATTTTCATGCCTGTGTATTTTTGTATGTTCAGGTAATAGCCAGGAGGAAAGAGGACTCTGGGAAAGTGAAGGTCTTGTTGCACTGGACACCTGAAGACATGTAAGTCCTGTTTTCTCATCTCCTATAATCACTCTCTCCCTGTCTTCACTTCCTCCTAATGAAGGTGAGATGGTGGGATTGGCTTTTATTAGAGCCTACCACAACTTGAGATCAACTCTGTATTCAGATTTAGCATAGGGCGCTACCTAGGCAAGAGCAGGTCAAATGCAGTTTTCCACTGTTCACTGAAAAGAAAACATCAACATGTCACACGTGAGAAGAAATAAAGTAAGTGTGATACTGTGAGCCGCAGTGCAGTGAGCGTATTCTTCATTGTGTGTCAGACTGCCAGATGTGTGGGTGAATGAGAGCGACAGACTGCAGCAGAAGACCAAGGTGGTTCATCTGTCCAAGCTGCCTACAGACACAGCTGTACACCTGGACCCCAACATCTACAGGTGTGTGTACTTTTGGATTTTGGTTAAAAAAAAAACAGCAAAAGAAAATATTTCATTCTGTGAAGGGCTCATTAAAAATGCATGTCTCCTTCAAAAACAATCCAAGGCACTCTGTAGGAAAATGAAAGTGCCTTTAATTTATCTTTGTTCCACATGACCAAAAGTAAATAACCTTTTTTTTCCCCCACAGGATGTTCTTCTAACCACCTCCAGGGGAGCGCCACTGTCACTTCCTGCTTATCTAACCTCGAGGAGGAGATTGCCTCCTTTTCTCTTCGTCTCCATCTTTATGTTCCTCTTCTGCCCTCCACCCTCTCCCAGAGGATGCTGGGAGTTTAGTGACTTATTTGTCATGGCTGTCTGAGGCCACCAGTGTTTTCAGCATTAGGTGCTGAGTTTACAGAGGGCATGAAGGGGGAGATGTTGCTTGTTTTAGGTAACACGACTAGACTGAAAACTAACTGACAGAAGTGTAACTGTAGACAGACACGTGTAGAGAGAAGCTGTCTTTGTAAATACTTGAGATTTGTAATATATTTTTATACTTTGAATTTTTTTTTACTGTACTGTAGATAGATGTTTTTTTCTGCCAAACATTTTTAAATAGATGTTTTAAAAACTGATGATACTGGTCATGTGCATATAGCTGGCATTTCTCTGGTTTGATGTCATTAAACTTTTCCAACCTCCACTTAGGCTGAGTGTTTGGTTCTTACACTAGTCTCGCATTGCCAGACCCTCCTCCACAGCGCTGTGGAGAAGGGTCTGGCTATTCCACACAGCATTCCAGGGTGTGGAAGTGGAACGTCGTGGATATATACTATTCTTACAGCAACAATCAGGTATGTGTTGGTTTACAGGGGACATGCATTAACACTGAAACTGTAGGAACACATCTTAAAATTAAGCATGGCCACTGTGTTCTTCCATAAGAAATCTATTGTGGGGACACCGTGTAGCGGCCGTGGGTTTGATTCCGACCTGCGGCCCTTTGCTGCATATCATTCCCCTCACGCTCCCCTTTCCTGTCTTAAGCTGTCCTGTCAAATAAAGGCCTAAAAATAGTCTTTTAAAAATTAAAGAAAATAAATGTACTCTCATGTGGTCATAAGTAGCCTGCAATGTAAAACTCACAAAATGTTTGTTTGGTTAAAGGTGCAGTAGCTAAGACTTCTAAAACTAACTTTCTGTCCTATTTGCTGAAACTGACCCTGTGTTCCAGTAGAACTACATGAAGCAGCTCCTCTGGCTCCACCTACAGCCTGTAGTGGGATTTACAAAAATCCATCGCTTCCTGTTCAGATGCACCAATCAATGCGATGTCGAGATTGCGCCAATTCACACAAATTCAACCAATCACCGCAAATTTGGTGCGACTCGCACATTTGACCAATAACCTGAAGTTTCTCGCGACTTCAACCAATCCCAGCAGTCCCACGTGCACTCTGAGAGCCAAAGACCAAGTGGGAGTGAGAACGGGTTGATCATTTCCTTGTTTTTGATATGAAGACGAGACGTGTGTGACTCATTTACCAACAAAACGTAGCGAAAGACCGTCAAAACATTTCAGACCGTCCGATACATTTTAACATCAATGTAGACTTTAACGATTTAAAAGTCGTTGAAGTTGCTGCCGTTTCCATCCTGGCTGTCGGCTCTCTGCAGCGGGCGGGGCTACTGCTCCGTCCCCCCCCCCCCGCGACTGACGCTCACACACAAACAACACACACACGGTGGATGCAGGAGAAAAAGGAGATGAGATGATACACGATGACCTGAATTGAGGAAGTGCAATGCTAAGTTAAAGTCAGTACTTTATCAAACCGTATGAATGTGTGTCCCAGGCCAGGTTAGGGAATTAACTAACAATGTCAAGATCTACAAGCCACTGACACATATGTTCAAATGTGATCATTCAATACATTATTATTTTGTGTCTTAAATTCACCAGATATTTTCATATTCTACCAACATTTGCCGCATCCTGAGCCTTTTTGGTAAGGTTACTAGGAAATCTCAGCCCAGAGTAGTTTTATTCTCCCCAAAACAAGGAGACCGTTTTGGGCTTTAGCAGAAAGGGGGGAGGGACTGAGAAGTTGTCGATGTTCACGTTTTTTGGCTAAGTCCTGGATCTTCACAATCCTACCTACAGCACCTTTAAAGCATGTGCTACTGAGTATAACAATGGGATTCAGACAGGTTGTCTGTAGGCTATAATGTAGGCCCAGTCAAACATGGGTGGGTTTAAAAAAATATATGCAATAAGGGGTACAATAAAAATAAATAAAATAGGTCCTGCCTCACTGTATAATACATAGGTTTCTCTTGAGGTCAAAGAAAAGCTGTGCAAAAAAACCCATTAATCCTGCCCCAAAGGTTTATTGTAGAAAACGTAACATTGTCTATGCTTTTTTAATAAATCTTGTCAATATACATCCTGGAAATGTTTTTTTTTATGGACAATCTAGTGTATTATATTGCAAACGTAATTATTATGCCGTTTTTCATCACGCCATGGCTAAACGTTAAGTACACACGTAAATGGTGTAACGTTATATTACACTGGACCATTAGCATAGACAGTATATAAGAAGACCATTAGCTGTATCATGTATGTTGTGTATTTACATCACATAACAGTTGACGTCATATTTAGTGGCCGGAAATCGTTCTTATATACTGTCTATGAGAAGAATGGCTGGACTGCTGAAAAAGGTACGGGTAGAGGTCATGTTTTAGTTTTAGTGATAGAAAGAAGTGCTGTAAAGAATGCTGTACAAACTAAGTCAATATTGTTTTCACTACATGATCTAACGGTGTACGGTGTGGTTGACTTAACGTTACATGGGCACAGTTTAAACGAGTTAAAACGAGACGCTGCGGTGTGTCAGTCAGCTAGCTAGCTAAAGTTAGGTTAGCCGTGTGTTTAGTAAAGGCTGCCTGACTTCAAGAACGCGGCTCGTTGCAGTAAGCAATACTATAACTAAAGGTTAGCTACGATAACATGTACTTAGTAGTATAATACTATAACGTCATACATTAACGTTACCTGGATGGTGGAAGGCGTAAGGTTAGCTAAGCTAGCTGACAGTTAACATACATGCTAGCTAACATTATACTCTGCTGTATTCCACATAACTTCGAGGTAATTAACCTGACGTTAAGTGTTTGAAATGACTGAGAAAATGTTTGACCTAAATTAAGTTTATATCAAGAATACTCGAGAGTAAAACCATTTAAACCACTTTCAAGAAGTATAGGGTAGCTAATGTTACCGTTAACCTTAACGCTTTAACGGTAACATTAGGGTCAGTACATTTTTAAGTTTTCTTCGAAGGTAACGTTACCTGGCAAACTAATTTGCCATTAACTGTTAATCATGGGCAAAGTAGGGGAAATGTGCAGTTGGTACGTGTCCTGGTTAGCTAGCCTAACTCCAGCCCCAATTTGTGTCTCGTGTATTATTTTGCAGCCTAACGTTCTCTTAATACATCCATTGCATAACGATACAGACGGGTGTCGTGCCAAAAAGTGAGGACGCAGGAACGTGCAGTTTATTTACGCCTACAGCTGCTGTTATACAGATTAAACCGCCATAACGTATACATACACATAACTGAATCATCGAATTGTTATGAAGCTGCTGTTGTAGCTATGTTATTGCAGTGCAGGACCAACAGAGGGCCCTAGTACCATTTGCATTGTGGGAAGTAGAGTTGTGTGCAGAGTAGGGCTGTCAATCTTCCTCTATAATACTATTCGAATTCCATTTGTTATTTTATTTAATATTCGAATATTAAATGCTCAAATTCATCCTGTTATTAATATTTACGATATTACACAGGCTTATGGATGGCCAATGCCACCATCAGCATGTGGTTGTTGTTACACGTTCTGTCCACTAGATGGACTACTAACATTACAAAACTAACTTTTGAAAACAGGTGAGCGCTTTCTTATTAACAATAAAACAGCGAATTGGTCAAAATGAATGACTTTAATTTGTCAACTTTAATGTACCTTGGCTCAAGCTTGTAAATAAAATATTTAAATCCAGACCCCTGCGTGATGTTGATCCGTCTCATATCTTCACATTTGAACCGTGTCAGTTTGTCGGTTATCGCCTGGCGGACAGCTGGTAAGCCCCGTGATGAGGAGACGGGCAGAAAAAAGGTCATTCTTGCCCGTTTTTAGCGGCAATTCCTCGGACGGATCGCCTAGCTTGTCGGTGTAACGTTGTCAGGTGTCTCAGGTCGCTCTCCGCCATTTCTGATAGTATTATGATGATGATACCGCGTATTAAGGGAACGTGTACGATTGTGATACGATTCAAAAACTTTATTGTTCATCAGACTAAACAAAAGCATTTAATTTTCACATGCGTGTAGGCCAAGGCGACGAGAAAGGCAAGATTGCATATAAAACATTTTAAAAAATTCATAAAAAAAGCAATATTCGAATAGTATTGATTTTTTTTAATATTCGAATTTCGGAATTCGTTCCAACAGCCCTAGTGCAGTGTGTGTGACCTAGCCAGGAGAGGCATGATGGTCATGTTATAATGTTGCTATTGTGTCTCTGCATCTGATAATTGATATCTGAATATATAACACAAATATCTCAATTTTCTTCTTATAACACAGTGTTTAAATCATGATCAGGCATACCGTTGTGTAATTATAGGCAATGCTGAAGTATTGTTCCGATGTTTGTGTCTTGTTTTATATTTGGAGACTAGACTGTAATAACTTAAAGGAACACGCCGACTTATTGGGACTTTGTCTTATTCCCCGTATCCCCCTGAGTTAGATAAGTCCAGACATACCCTTCTCATCTCTGTGCGTGTTGTAACTCTGTCTGACACACCCACCGCTAGCCTAGCTTAGCACAGATCCTGGAGGTAACCGGCTCTATCTAGCCTAGCTTAGCCCAGATCCTGGAGGTAACTGGCTCTATTCTAGCCTAGCTTAGCACAGATCCTGGAGGTAACCGGCTCCATCTAGCCTACTGCTCCCAATAAGTGACAAAACAACACCAACATGTTCCTATTTACATGTTGTGATTAGTCACAGCGTGTACAAATAACAAGGTCACATGACACACAGCCATCTTCTAACCGTATACATACTGGGAACTATATTCTCAGAAGGTGAAGCTCTGCTACTTGGGCGGAGTGATTTGCTCGCAGCACCTGAGAAGCCCCGAGGTGAGGAGCAGAGAGTAACAACTGTGCTTTTCAGGTGTTGCACTAACACTCCGCCCAAGTAGCAGAAGTAGCAGAGCTTCACCTTCTGAGAATATAGTTCCCAGTTTATATACGGTTAGAAGATGGCTGTGTGTCATGTGACCTTGTTATTTGTACACGCTGTGACTCTACAAATCACAACATGTAAATAGGAACATGTTGGCGTTGTTTTGTCACTTATTGGGAGCAGTAGGCTAGATGAAGCCGGTTACCTCCAGGATCTGTGCTAAGCTAGGCTAGATGGAGCCGGTTACCTCCAGGATCTGTGCTAAGCTAGGCTAGATGGAGCCGGTTACCTCCAGGATCTGTGCTATGACATATGTCTGGACTTATCTAACTGGGGGATACGGGGAATAAGACAAAGTCCCAATAAGTCGGCGTGTTCCTTTAACAAATTCAATACTTTTTAGGCACCGACTGAATTGCCTCTAAAGTATCGAAAAATGCCTCGTCTTTCAATACCTAAGTAGTAAATATCATCAGCGTCAGTGAGCCAATCAGCATGCTGCATGCTTCTACCAAGATCTAATAATGGTCTAGGAACCAGTATCGAAGTCACTGTATTGGTGTGGGTTTTGAACGATACCCAGTCCTAGGAGCCATATCCATAAATAAGGTTTTTTTAAGCAAATCAACAATGTTGACTCGGACATGACGAGTTTCTCTCCTGCTGTTCTCTTTCAGACGACCGGCCTGGTCGGCCTGGCAGTGTCCCACAATCCCCACGAGGTGAGCAGCTGACAGTGAACGCAGCACACAGGCGTCCGGTGCTGTGCACACACCATGATCACATGACGCCAAAAAAATAAAGTTCATCGCGGCTCGTCAGCATACTCCAGCCGTCACTGTTAAACACTAGAGGATTCAGTTCCTCCCACCGACTAATGTGCTCTGGTCTTCTCTCAGCGTCTGAGGATTCTGTACTCCAAGATCCTGGCGTCACTGCAGACCATGCCACAAGACGCCGCCTACAGGAAGTACACAGAGCAGCTGGTCAGCGAGAGGTTCCACCACGTCAAAATGGTACGACTGAGCCCGGTTAGCTTAGTCCAGGGTTTCCACGGGCTCTTAAAGTCTAAAATTTCAAAATTTGAGGCCTTAAAGTCTTAAATTAGCTGAAGTATTGTGTTCTAGGTCTTAAAACATGTCCCAGAGAGAGACAGAGTGGGGACACATCTGTTAATAGGTTCGTTTTGCGCCGGAATTGTCCTTTAAATAATTTTAAACCGGTCTTAATTTCCCTACGTCCATGTTCTTCTCTAAGTACCTCTAAACAGTAACCTCTAATGCTCAATGAAACGCTCCCACAGCACTGAAGAATCTTTTTTTCTTTTTCTGTGGTATTGTGGGTTTTTTTCTCTCCGCTAGTCCAAATATAATTCGCTGTATTACGACTACAGATGAGACAACATGTGACTTATATTACAGCCAATCAGCTTTCGTGTTATTGGCGCGAGTCTCTTTGGGATTGTACCACAGACATAAAACTGATTTTATTCTTCAGCTTTGGGGAAGTGCAAGTTTAACGATAATTGGCTTTTTTAAAAGCTAAATTTAGGGCTCAGTTGAGGCCAGTTGCTAACAAGGTATTTGAAGCCTACTGCTTCTTATGCAAGAAAGCAATTCAACAGTATGTTAACGGGCACTAGGGTCTCACGCAAAAAGTGAGAAACATCTTACTGCTGTGAAGGGTCTCCAGCTAATGACAGCAATCAGCCAGTTGTGCAGAGCAGCACTACCTCCACACAGCAGCTCCTGGAAGCCACTTCAGGATCAGAGCCAACACAAAGAGCAGAGGTGCTCTGGGTCCTCCACACAGTCATTAGACACCAGTCCCATAATGCACATGAGGAAATCTGGGAATTATTTCAGACGCTGTCTAAAATTTCATAATATCATGGTGCTAAAAAAGTCTAAATTTGACTCTGTGAAACCTCTCCTTAGACTCCCTGGCTTCACTGAGCCTGGTGTCTGTGCTATCAGTTCTCATCTGTCAGTCAGTGACCTCTGGTTTCACTCTAGCAGCAGTGATCATGTTCCTTACAAGTGACATCATCAGGACCATGAAACGGTGATACCTGCAGGGAACTTAGGTTATAGTGGTGGCATAAGATACAGAAAATCATCACATAAGAAGCTATAGAAATAACCAGATATGAAGTTAGGCCAAGGCTGTAAAAAGTGTAGCGATTATTGTATGTCTTTTAAAATAAATTAGACATGCTCAACATGTTCAGTGTTGCTCGTTTGTCTCATGATGAACAAACTCTAAAGAATATGTGATAGACTTAGAAAGGTTCATATACTGTATAATATACTGGGAGGAGCCAGTCACCAGTGAGTGTGTTTATTTTCTAATGAGCAAAGTGATTCTGCTGATTCATGTCTCACTGTTAGCAGTTGTAAATTCAGCACATATGATCCGGTCAGGATTGTGTAGGAATGATGACTGATTCCAGTGATCTGATTGGTCAGCAGTAGGGCTGTTGGCCGCTTTTGATCTGATCCCCTGAAGTAAATCTACAGGATAGGTTACCATGGTGATCTACCATCGTGCTGGATAAATGGTGTGTGTGTTTGAGGTGCTGGTGTGTTCATATGATGAAAGGATGTCTGTCTGTCTGTCTGTCTCTCTCTCGCCACAGGAGCCTGATGTTGAGAAGCTGGAGAAGAAGATCAACTGTGGCCAGATTGAAGAAGTTATTTTCCAGGTAGTCACTGACTGTCGTCACAGATGTGGCCATTAACACACTTTACAACTGTTGGGCCAATTCTAGTTGTAAATTTGGCAAACACCAAGTAATGCTCAGTCTGGGTCAGTTAATGTCAACATTCAAAAGATATAATCATACAGTAAGGGTTGGTTATTGCACTACTTTGCATTTATTTACACTTTGTATTTTTTTGTTCCATATCTGTTTTTGTATCTTGTTTTCACCTTTCATTCTTTTGTTTTGCACCGGGGGAAACACTAGTCCATTCCTCTATGTACTGTACAGTATGGAGATGGATATAACTAAAGTCTCTCCGTCATTCCCATCACTCACCTCCAGCTCTAAAGGAGAGCTTATAGTCCTGGTTGATTTGTGTCAGCATGTGATGTTTTTTGATTGCCATGTTGTTTAGTCTTGGATGGTTTTACTAATGTTGAGGTCTACTCCCAGCTGTAGTTGTGATTGAAGACATGGCTGCTGATTCCATCTAAACGTCATTTTCCTCTCATAATAAATGCTAAAATACTGGGAAGGTAAACCTAGCTGTAGTTTATGGTACGCAGTTATTCATGAGATAACTTAATCTGAGGTTATCAAAGTGTAATTGAGTGTTCTGTGTGCAGGCGGAGTGTGAGCTGGCTCTGTCCAGGAAGATGAGTGAGTGGAAACCATGGGAACCCCTAATAGACGAGCCTCCTCCCAACCAATGGAAATGGCCCGTCTGAACCAACACCTGTATATACTGCTCGTGTCATACTTTCTGTGTGTGAGATCCCTACTGTACAAATAAAAGTCCTGCAAACATTTCCCCATTTATTCTCAAGAGTCATTGATGAACTAAACATAACTTGTGTATATACACATGAGTCAATTACATCTGGAGAAAGCTGAGTTCAAATCACTGGACACTAGAAATGGTTTTTACAGTTCTTGGAAAAGATACCCATATTTATCCCTGTGAGGTTCACAAAGCCTTTAGACGAACAGCAAACAGTCTTTGATGGAGTCCCAGCTCACAGAGATCATACCAGCTTGGTCATTTTTACAGATGTTTTTAGAGCTGTAAAATTTCAATAATTCTTAAACTATAGTTTGGTAGTTCTATTATAATGAACACGTTTTATGATATTCAGCTTTGGTCACTCGATAAATGGCTGTCCTTGAAAACAAAAACAACTTCCGTATCAAATCTCCATGTATCCTCCAGAACAAAGTCCCTTGATTTAGTCAGAATTGTAAAAGTAAGAAGAATCACTTTTTAGCTGGACTATAGCTGTTATAGTCATAAATAATAAAGGAGGCATGATGAACTATGGAGCTGAACCTGATTCCAACATCCTCTGCCTTCACATAGCGTCTAACATGCTACTTGCTGTTCTGTCAGACAGCTCCTTGGCCTCGGACCTCCTGTGAGCCGCTGGTGGCTCTCTGTAACAGCTGGAGCATGATGGGATAGATGGGAGCAAACTCCTTCCCCTGCCGAGACCTCACCGACTGCACATAGGCCTCCAGAGCGCCCCTTAAAGGGAGAACAGAGAAACAGTTGCACCTGATGATTAGGAACAGTTTTCATCTCGTAATAACTTAAGCAGATGTGTTTTCAATGCACAGCATGCCCCGCCATGTTTCTGAGTGGAACATTTCCTGTTGCTTATGGCAGTGTGCTGCATGTGCAGAAGTGCGCAGGTTGACCATAGAGTGAACACTCAGTTTAGAACTTTCAGAGGCATATATGGTAATATAAGGAATTAATAATCAAATCCAAGTATGTGATGCACTGTAAACAGTGGGCCAGATTTAAAAGCCCTCTCATTCTGGTTTGTTCCTCTTAAGATCTGAGAGGTTGTTGAAGGGATGGCATGCTCGTTATGATCCCATGCAGGTCAGGTAGACAGAGCGTGTTGCCTGTGAAGTGCCAGCATGCTGACCTATGCTTCCATAGCAAATGAAAAAACAGGTTACCTGATGAGAGTGAGCCTGTCTCTCTCAGAGGGATGATCATCCAGCCACTGGGAGTAACGGGCGATGGACCACTCGGCTCTCTGTGGGGGGGACAACGCTCCGTTAGGTGGGACAGTGATACACAGAGCAGAGCACCATCCTGGTGACGACATGTCTGCGTTGTCCAGTCCTCACTACTTTAAAAGACTGTTGGGAGGTTAAGACTTGGTTTTAAGGTACGTCTTTGTGTTTTGTGTGTGTGTGTCTCTGTGTATCTGCTTGAGTGCGTGCGTGCGTGCGTGTGTGCATGCATGCATACATACAGTTGTGTTCAGAATTATAGCAGTGTGTTTAAAAAAGTGAATAATGCTCAAATCCTTAGAATAGCTTTTAATTCCATAATATCAATGTATTGGGAACACTGCACATTCAACTCCAAATCAAAACATGACCAGAATTGATCAAGTTTGTGTTCTATCTTTACAGGAAGTGAAGAAAAAGGAATATTAGGCTGTTCAAAGAAATAGCAGTATTTGCATTTTTCTTTACAAACTCAAACATTTACTGCATGAACTGAAAAATGTCTCGAGGGTTTGCTTTACTTTGAATCACTGCACTAATATTTAGTTGCATAACCATTATTTCTGAGAACTGCTCCACATCTGTGTTGCATGGAGTCACCTGTGAACAGGTATTCCAGCCCAGGACCATTGAACTACATCCCACAATCCCTCTGCAGTACTGGGTTAGCCTCAGAAACAGCATTTTTGATGTCACCCCACAAGTTTTCTATGGGATTGAGGTCTGGGGATTGGGCTGGCCACTCCATAACATCAATCTTGTTCATCTGGAACCAAGACTTTGCTCGCTTACTGGTGTGTTTTGGGTCATTGTCTTGTTCAAAGACCCATTTTCTATTCAGCATGAGGCAACATGACCTCTTCAAGTATTCTGATGTATTGAAACTGATCCATGATCCCTGGTATGTGATAAACAGGCCCAACACCACAGTATGAGAAACATCCCATAACGTGATGTTTGCACCACCATGCTTCACTGTCTTCACAGTACTGGGGCTTGAATTCAGTGCATGGGGGTCGTCGGACAAACTGTCTGCGGCCCCTAGACCCAAAAAGAACCATTCTGCTCTCATCAGTCCACTGAATGTTGCCACATTTCTCCTTTGGCCAGTCAATGTGTCCTTTGGCAAATTTCAACCTATTCAGTACATCTTTTTTTCAGCTATGGGACTTTGCGGGGGCTTCTAGCTGATAGCTTAGCTTCACATAGCCTTCCTCTGATCCTAGCAGTACTCTCAGGTAACTGTAAGTCTTCTTTGATTTTCCTGGAGCTGATCATTGGTTGAGCCTTTGCCATTTTGTCTATTCTTCGATCCATTCGAATGGTAGTTGACTTTTTTCCCCACGTCGTTCAGGCTTTGGATGCCAGTTCAAGGGATCTGAAATCATTTTGGGCTGAGCAGCCTATCATTTTCTGCACTTCTTTATATGTTTTCCCCTCTCCAATCAACTTTTTAATCAAAGTCCGCTGTTCCTCAGAGCAATGTCTGGAACGACCCATTTTGCTGAGTATTTCAGTGTGAAATGCACTATAACCAGCATGCACAACATTTGCTTCCTTCCTTCCTTAAATATGGGCCATAACTGACACCTGTTTCTTCACAGAATCAATCACCTCACTAACTGAACACAACACTGCTATTATTTTGAACATGCCCCTTTCAATTACAGATTCAATTACCCAGAATGAGCAGCATCATGTCATGACTGGTGGGTCTGTTGGTTTTCTAGGACTCTACAACACTTACTAGGAAATTATTTGCCATGTAGAAATATCACTTCTACCAAAAAAAATGATTTATGAGGTTAGTGATGTTGGACTGCTATTATTTTGAACACAACTGTACATGTGTGTGTGTGTGTGTGTGTGTGTGTGTGTGTGTGTGTGTGTGTGTGTGTAGAGCTGCAACGATTAATCGATTAGTTAACTTTTAAATCAATCGCCAACTATTTTGATAATCGTTTGAGTAATTTTTTTAAGACAAAAGTAAAAATTCTCTGATTCCAGCTCCTTAAATGTGAATATCTTCTAGTGTCTTCTCTCCTCTGGGACAGGAAACTGAAAATCTTTGAGTTGGGGACAAAACAAGACATTTGAGGACGTCATCTTGGGCGTTTAGGAAACACTGATCCACATGTTTCACCATTTTCTGACATTTTAGAGACCAAACAACTAATCGATTAATCGAGAAAATAATCGACAGATTAATCGACTATGAAAATAATGTTAGTTGCAGCCCTATCTGTGTGTGTGCGTCTGTGTGTCTGCGTGTGTATGTTTGTTTGTGTGTTGGGGTGTGTGTGTGTGTGTGTGTGTGTGTGTGTGTGTGTACAGGCCTGGTGAGGAGACTTGAGCTCCGGCGGGGCTCTGGTAAAGAAGAAGTGCAGCAGGGTGCTGTAGGGGATCAGGTCCCCCACAGCGGGACTGCTGGCTACCAGCTCGCTGGTCTGAAACAGCAGTGGCCTGGAACACAAAGCACACCATAAAACGTCATACACTGTATAATCAACACACCACATTGCTGTCTTTCCATGTTCCAGCCAAACAAGCAGGAACAGTTTTCCACAACATCAGTGTTCCGACTGGTTTCAGTCCATTTCAGGATGGTAGAGAAATCATCTTCCAGTGACATGACACCTACTTGAGATAAGTCATTCATTGCACTCACCTTCATAGTTAATACCTTTTTATTACATTTAGCTTATCTCTGTGCTGTGATTCAGTTGCAAGCACAGATCATTTTCAAACCTCTCCTCGATGCTGCTTTTAGTAAACTGACATTTGCTCTCAGAGTCAGCGGCCGAACAACCTCGTTAATGCAAAGACTTCACATCATCTCAACGACTTCCTGTTCCTGGCTGGATTTGATAATGTAGCTTGTGATTGCAATATGCAACTCACATTCTTACTTAAACACACCAACTAATTCCTACCACCGTCAATATTACCATGCGACAAAGGTGTAATGATGACTTCATCTTTTGCATTACCTGTCTGAAGCAGGTATTCCAATTTGTGGATACTGGGCTAAAACTGAAAATGACTGGTATGGTCCTTTAGCATTTCAAACCCAACGTAAAGGGTCAGTTCACCAAAATGACCATCTGGTTGTTCTGTTTCTACCCCAAATACAATGGTGGTGACTGCTTAAGCACTGAAAATGGAAAAACTCAACAGACACGAAACATGACTTTGGATAATCCATACACCTCACTGGCAACAGTTTCCATAGGAACTATTTTCTATGGAAATACAGTCTTCATGAAAACTGTCACACAACTGGGACATGTTTGTGGCAGAACACTTAGCTGTGAAGTATTTCATATGTAACTTTGTGTATGTAATTGTCTGAGGAAAAAGAATCCCATTCACCTCCATTGTATCAGGATGGAGACAGAAATCTCAGCGATATCTGCAAACTTGGACAAATAACACTTTTGTATAGCCATACCAGTCTAGAGGCAAGTGAGAAGAGGTTGTTTTTAGAGAAAGAGAAGTAAGGTGCTGACCTACATCTCTGCTAAAACATGTGGATGAAAAGGACTTCTCGTCCTCGTTATGATTGCGATGTTGGTCTCCACGATGCACGAGCATACACACCTGAAGGAGCGCAGCATCCTGTAAGGTTTCCCCAAATCAGACACTCTCCTGCACAGAGGAGCCACTGCCAGCTCCATCTGACACACACAGAGAGAGAGAGAGAGAGAGAGAGATTTCATTGACATTGCTGAATCATCTGTCCACCCCCCTGCCCTAGAATCAGCCTCCTGACGGCGTGTCCCAAAGCTCTCCCTCACCTGGGCAAAGTCAGCCGCCAGCCTCATCTTGCCGCCCTCTCCCAGCGGGCGCAGCAGGCTGGTGTGGCGGACGAACAGCTCGATGGCCCTCCGAGCGATGGACTCGGTGCTCTCGTAGATGAAGTCCACACACTGGAAGTGTCTGAAGTAGTCGGCCATCACTCTGGAGATGAAGCCCTGCAGCTCCTTCATGTAGAGGGAGCACGGAACATCTGGCTTATCAGGGCAGGACAGAGGCCTGCCGCACGCACGCACGCATGCACACGCACACACACACACACACACGCACACACACGCACACACACACACGCACACGCACACACACACACACCATTTTTATTCAAATTAAATAAAAACTTGTGGACTCATCCTGGTTCTTCAAACTGAAAGAGACAACAACTAGCCTTCAGTATAAAATCACACACAAACTGACTCAGAATATTTGTTTCTAAAAAAAAATGTTCTTCTCTATTTTGCTGTTTGGATAATAAAACCCAAATAACAGCGAGAAGGTTTTAGCTCTGACAATCACTAAGGAGTTCCCAATAATCTACACTAAAATGAACACTTACAAATAATGATTACACAGAGATACTGAATTAAATCACTCAGAGCTCCAGTACAGAGCCGAGTATCATTTTTAATGTTTCAATGCTCGTGCCGATATGACACCCCAATTTCATGTAACAAAATAAGCTTCTCAAATATTAAATGCTGTCTCAGCACAAGCAGCTCTAGAACATTGTCAAAGTAACCCCGTCCAAAATTGTTAAAACTGACAAAGAAGTACAAACCCCAATTTCAATGAAGTTGGGACGTTGTGTAAAACGTAAATTAAAAACAGAATACAATGATTTGCAAATCCTTTTCAACCTATATACAATTGAATACACTACAAAGACAAGATATTTAATGTTCAAACTGATAACCTTTATTGTTTTTTTGCAGATATTCACTCATTCTGAATTTGATGCCTGCAACACGTTCCAAAAAAGCTGGGACAGGGGTAACAACAGACTGGGAAAGTTAAGGAATGTTTAAAAAAATCACCTGTTTGCAACATTCCACAGGTGAACAGGTTAATTGGTCATGATTGGGTAAAAAAGGAGCATCCCCAAAAGGCTCAGTCATTTACAAGCAAGGATGGACGAGGGTCACCACTTTGTGAACAACTATGTAAGCAAATAGTCCAACAGTTTAAGAACGTTTCTCAACATACCTTCGCAAGGAATTTAGGGATTTCATCATCTACAGTCCATAATATCGTCAGAAGATCCAGAGAATCTGGAAAAATCTCTGCACGTAAGCAGCAAGGCTGAAAACCAACATTGAATGCACGTGACCGGCGTAGATGCAGGGGGGTCTGCATGGGTACGCCGTCGATTCGACGCACAACCATAAAAAGGCCTTTAGTTGTAACATCTACAAGTACAAGTTAAAACTCTACCATGCAAAGCAAAGCCATTTATTAACGCCACCCAGAAACGCCGCCGGCTTCTCTGGGCCAGAGCTCATCTGAGATGGACTGATACAAAGTGGAAGAATGTGCTGTGGTCTGACGAGTCCACATTTCAAATTGGTTTTGGAAATCATGGACGTCATGTCCTCCGGGCCAAAGAGGAAAAAGACCATCCAGATTGTTATCAGCACAAAGTTCAAAAGCCAGCTTCTATCCCAGCTTTTTTGGAACGTGTTGCAGGCATCAAAATGAGTGAATATTTGCAAAAAACCATAAAGTTTATTAGTTTGAACATTAAATATCTTGTATTTGTAGTGTATTCAATTGAATATAGTTTGAAACGGATTAGCAAATCATTGTTTTCTGTTTTTATTTATGTTTTACACAACGTCCCAACTTCATTGGGATTGGGGTTTGTACTTAATCCCTCTTGGGGAAATTCAATTTTCAGTTGTTACTGTTAGATCATCACTTGACCAAGTCTGTTGTTTTGTGTGAAAAGTAGAGCTAGATGAATCCATCAGCCAGGCCCATATATATGAGATATGTTGGTATTGGTGTTAATGTCAGCGCAGACATGCCAGGGTATGTTTGAGGTCATTTACAAACGGTGTCCCATTACAGTTTGTCCACCAGAGGGCCGTGATGAGCTGATTTTCCAACTATAAAATGTCCTGCTCCTGTTTGTAACTTGGTCACAATAAAAAATGAAAAAATATATAACATATAAGTGATGGGGATCAAGATTAGTCGGTTGGTTGGATTTTTTACCTCCTAAATATCGATATCGGTATTAGAACAAAACTAGGACCAAAAAGCTCCTTATTGTGCATTCCTGTTTGCTTTTCCACCGCTTCTGAAGACATGTGAAGATAAAACAAATCCAACCCTTGGCCTCATTTTTATTTTAGTGGCACCCAGTGCTGTTTACTACATGAAGCTGTACACAAGTTGTAGCAGCCTGAGGTTTGCGTTTGACCAGTCAGCATTGTTGAGCACAGCATGCTGCACCCCCATAGTTCCAGGGCCATGGGAAAGTGCTACCCCCAGAGCAGGGACTTTTCTGAGGCCAGGAACTATAGCCGAGGAACTAAATTTAGGAGTTCCTCCAGTCCAAACACAGGTGAGTTCCTGAAATGATTCCCGGGTCCCTGGAAAAGTTCCTGCAGTGGAAACAGGATAAATGTTGCTTACCCTGAAAAGTCTTCTTGGTGTAGCGTGATGATGATGGCCTCTATGGAGTCACTCACTGACTGCAGAAGAGGCTGCACTGCACTGCTCATCAGGACCTGCACTGCCTGAGTTAAACACACTAAGTCAGTCCTCTGATGTAACATTCTGTAAAGAATGGACGGTGGAAATATAATCATAGGAAAAGAGAAAACCTGACTCCAAATCAAAAACCTTTCAGCAGCTACTGAAATCACAGCTCCGCCAACAGCAACTCAAATCCAATATGTGATGAGGCTCCGGAACTTCTACTGTTTTTTTTCTATAATCTATAGACAAACATTGAGAGAGTGCAGGGAGACATGCCTCTGGGTGAACAGTGGTTGAGTCACTGCTGACTGGTTACTGCCAGTCAAGCTTTAAGCATAATTAAACAGCAGAGAAACAACACCCCGTCTTTGTTTCTCCCTCCTCGTCTTCTGTCTCTCCTTCACCATGCCCCTCCCCTCCCCAAGATAGGGACAGATTTATGGGGAGGCCTGACACCTCCCGCAAAAGGCTCCATGTCTCAGTGTTGAACAGTAGAAAGACAGCAGACAGTTTTCTCAGACTCCCAGTGGAAACATGGTTATGTGTGTGTGTGTGTGTGTGTGTGTGTGTGTGTGTGTGTTCTTGTTTAACTTTATAATCGTGGGGTCCAAAAACTGGGACTACAGTATACTTGTACAGCTTTGTGGGGCCAAAATGCTGGACCCCACAACTTTAAAGGTCTGTTTGAGGGTTAAGACTTGGTTTTAGGATTAGGGTCAGAATTAGGTTATGGTTAGGGTAAAGGGCTAGGGAATACATTATGTCAATGACAGGTCCCCACAAAGATAGTGCCAGTCACTGTGTGTGTGTGTGTGTGTGTGTGTGTGTGTCTGTCTGTGGACAGATTTTGTCATAGCGTCACAACCATGCAAGATGCAGTCATGAAACATTACAGATGTAGTAAAATAAAGGCAGAGTTCAAAGGTGGGTGTGGGCCAAACAAGGGCGCCTGAAGTACCCCCTTTGGTGGTATTGGTGTGATCCCATCACAAGACGGTTTTGCATAAATCTAAAAAAAATAGGTCTTGCACACTTAATACAAGGCTCCACTGAGATTTAAATGGACTATGCAAGTCCTAGTTTCTAATGCAGTTATGTAAAAGGATGTGAGCGTCAGGCCTGTGGTAAATTGACAAAGCTCCATTCCAATAATATACTCGAGAAGACGCCGTTCCCTGTGATTATGCTACAGCAGTGATGCAGCAGGTAAAAGACACAGTTCAGCACAGGAGAATATAAATCTTCTACCGATCCAAGTGTGCTTAGAAAGCTTTGCTTAGTAGCATTCATGATACAAAAAAAAATATAAAAAATCACTACACTAGTTTGAATACCAGAGAATGAGTGTGAGGGTGTTTGCTGTGATACCTCCAAAGAAGAAGAGATGGCCTCTGCTGCAGCTGGCGGACACGACCCCAATCCTGAAATCATCTGCAAATACAACACAACAAGGTAAGGGTTAACAGGAGTACAAGCTGAAATCTCTTCACTGATTTCTTTGGTAGTCCAGTTAAAAAAGCACTAGGGCTGGGTATCTGTCAAAAAATTCCGATACCGGTACCGATACCAATATCGTGACTTTGATACCGGTTTTTAAACGATACTTTTTTTCGATACCGATTTTATAAAACAAAAAGAAATCACAACATTACACAATACTGCACCATTTTTTTTTTTTTGTTAGATTATTTTTTTTGGCATTTTCGGCCTTTATTTGACAGGACAACTGAAAACATGAAAGGAGAGAGAGAGGGGGAATGACATGCAGCAAAGGACCGCAAGTCGGAGTCGAACCCGGGAAACGCTGCGTCGAGGAGTAAACCTCTACATACATATGGGCGCCCACTCTACCAACTGAGCTATCTGGGCGCCCACTGCACGAATCTTTTGATTTATTTCTCAGCTTCTATGTGAGCCTGAAGCTGATGAGATTCACTCCTTAGGTATTGAAATTGGTTATTGAATGACGAGAAACCCATAGAATGAACCAGTCCTTGGCATCAGAAAGAGCTAGATATGATATGATATGGTTGTTGCAATATTTCTCTGGTGGAACTCTTACTGGTATAGTCCAATTGGTTACTATAGTTTAAATTTTCGTTTTTCTCCCATTCCTGGATGGGAGAAAAAACGTGCTCTGGTTTATTGGCATTTCTTTAAACCAATCACAATCTTCTTGGGCGGTGCTAAGCTCCGCACGGAGTCGGTGTGAAAATAGCCTCAGGAAGGAACTTGTTTTGGTGGAACATGTGGACGTTCAAAAGTAGTTTTAGTCGTGCAACAGAAAACTCAGATTGGACAGATAGTCTAGCTAGCTGTCTGGATTTACCCTGCAGAGATCTGAGGAGCAGTTAACCATAGTCCTCACAAATCCACCAGAGGTTAGAACGCCAACACAGAGACAGAGGAAGGGGACGGACATCGGCAAAAAGACGGAATTTCCTGCGGCACCGGAGCAATCACGGAAGTGGAACGTCAAGGATATAGACTCGGCTCTCGGCTCTATTAGCCTACGTTACAAATTTGGCATAGTATATGAATAACATGGGCATTTACCAGGAATGGGAAGTCTGATGAAAGATTTTTGAGTTGCATTATTAAAACTATTTTAAACTGTTGGGGACATCGGTGCCAGAGGTGTGCAGTTGTCATCTACGTAAGTATGACATTTTTACCATGTTGGAAATTTTAGGAACATTATGGTACTTAAACGTCCCATGGCATGAAAATGTCATTTTATGAGGTTTTTTTAACATTAATATGAGTTCCCCCTAGCCTGCCTATGGTCCCCCCAGTGGCTAGAAATGGCGATAGGTGTAAACCGAGCCCTGGGTATCCTGCTCTGCCTTTGAGAAAATGAAAGCTCAGATGGGCCGATCTGGAATCTTCCCTTTATGATGTCATAAGGGGAAAGGTTACCTCACCTTTCTCTGCTTTGCCTGCCGTCCACAGCTGCCCAGAGAATTTGGCCCGTCCATGAGGAAATAGAGCTACAACCGTGGCCGCAAGCTGGTCAAGACCACACCCCCACCCTCCACCTTGACCCCCCCATCTCCTCCTCAATAGCATTTAAAGCAACAGACACATAAATGGCACATCCTAAGGAAAGGTCATTGTGGGACTGGCTCTAGTGGCTGTAATTCTGCACCAAGGTTGAATTTCGGGAAAGAGACTTCAGATACAGTATTAGGGGACCACTAAGGTCTATATAAAAGAGACTTCAGATACAGTATTAGGGGACCACTAAGGTCTATATAAAAGAGACTTCAGATACAGTATTAGGGGACCACTAAGGTCTATATAAAAGAGACTTCAGATACAGTATTAGGGGACCACTAAGGCCTATATAAAAGAGACTTCAGATACAGTATTAGGGGACCACTAAGGTCTATATAAAAGAGACTTCAGATACAGTATTAGGGGACCACTAAGGCCTATATAAGAGACTTCAGATACAGTATTAGGGGGACCACTAAGGTCTATATAAAAGAGACTTCAGATACAGTATTAGGGGGACCACTAAGGCCTATATAAAAGAGACTTCAGATACAGTATTAGGGGACCACTAAGGTCTATATAAAAGAGACTTCAGATACAGTATTAGGGGACCACTAAGGCCTATATAAAAGAGACTTCAGATACAGTATTAGGGGACCACTAAGGCCTATATAAAAGAGACTTCAGATACAGTATTAGGGGACCACTAAGGCCTATATAAAAGAGACTTCAGATACAGTATTAGGGGACCACTAAGGCCTATATAAAAGAGACTTCAGATACAGTATTAGGGGACCAAGAAGGCCTATATAAAAGCATCCAAAAAGCAGCATGTCATAGGACTTTTAAGACATGTTGACCAACAAAAAACTCTTTCTACACATAATGAAAGGGAGATTGGTAAGAGGTCGAAAGTTATTGCCCACAGATAGATCAAGATTTATTTTTAGTTTTCCTATCGACCCCTTCCTATTTCACATCCCGTCTTTGTCCCTCCCTCCCTCCCTCTGCCAGTATGGAATAAATTGTCACTCTGTTTTCACACAGTGGAATTTTAAAGGCTTGAGGTTAAATATTTAATGCTGAAGTAATCTGTTTTTTTAGGCTATTAATCATCCCTGGCTGCTGTGCCAGGACACACCATACATCTTTAATGGAGGAGGCTGAAAGAACACATTGCACCCTGCTTTTCCTTTTATCACCCTTTAATTTCCTTTGCTTCCTTTCATGTACTTGTGTTTGTGTGTCCACACGACATCTCTATGCATTAGAAAGCTAACAGTTCAATCACACACACAGTTTGAGAGCTGTGTGTGCTAATGAGTGTGCCATGTGGATGTCACTGTCACACCTGTGGACAATCTAAAGAAAAAGTTTAACTTGTTGAGGAGATTCTTCTCAGATCAAATGGTTTCTTTCTCCTTGTAGTGCAAAAGACCATACACTTTCAATTTTCATCCATGCAGTTTTTCATGTAGAAAAGTATGAATATCGAGAAAATAAGTGTACAGTATATACAGCATTTAAGAAATTAACTTTTAACAGACCATACTGCAGATCATATAAATCATGAAATTGAGCGTCGCTCATGCTCAAAATGGCCATTACGTAAGGGGCTTCAACTGCCAGATATGTTTTAAAATCCATCACCAACGTTGCCTGTGAGAGAACCTCTTCTCTCTTAATATAATTACTTTGCTTTTTTTTTAGCATTTTTGATTTCATTGGATTAGTGAGTTACAGTAGAGATGTAGACAGAAAACAGAGAGGGAAAGACAGGGTTTACATGTAGCAAAGGTCCCCAGCCAGAATCCAACCGAAGACATTTTATGGTATGTACTATGCACGTTAACCACTCGGCCACCAGGATGAAAATGTTGTGGCTCCAGAGCGAGCTGTGTGTAGTCTGATAAATGTCCTCAAGTGAATCCCCGACTGAACTGTCGGCAGTCGGGGTGCATTGTGGGTAATGTAGGCTCCAGATTTTGACAAGATAGAAGAATGTATGAAATAAAAAAATACGATATCTCTGGTTCTGCTGCATTTATTTTGATTCTTTGTTTTAAACTGTCCATCTTGAGTCCAACAATGCAATGCTAAATCTGTTAAAATTCTTTTAACAAGCCGTGTTTGATTACTGCCACATGCTGAAGGGTCATCATTGGAATTTGTTAACTGAGGCTGCTGCGTCTTGTATATTGTGATCCAGGTTCAAGACTATTATAAGTGTGTACATTACATGGCTGGGTTCAAAAATATATAAAGATAACAGTACCGATACCAATACAGTGACTTTGATACCGGTTCCTAAATGATACTTTTTTCGATTCCAATTTTATAAAACAACATTACTGCACAAATCTTTTAATTTATGTTTTATCTCCTACTACGTGAGCCCTGTCTCTGTGTAACGTAGAGTTTTTCCTGCATGTCTCTACGACGTGTAACGTTAGACAGCCAATCACAGACATTATTAGATCTTGGTAGAAGCATGCTGCATGCTGATTGGCTCACTGACTCTGATGAGATTCACTCCTTAGATATTGAAATTGGGTATTGAATGACGAGGCATTTTCCGATACTCAATACTTTAGAGGCAATTCCGTTGGTGCTGAAAAAGTATTGGATTCACCCAGCCCTAATTACATGTTTACATTTCTGTAATATATATGTATATAGTCAGTCTTATGATAAAGAAACGTATTAACTAAATTTCATACTTAACACTTTCAAGAACTGTATTAAGTGGGAAAGCAAGCTTGACATCAAAATGACGATAAGATTTTTGGATTATTGCGGTGAGATGTCGTTGGTGATGAAACGACCTCACTATGGCAGTGCTATAGTAACATTCCTCTTTAAATCTGATCACAGACAGCTGACGTTCTGAAGTTCAGCAGACAGACAGTATTTATTACCTTGGTGACAGCCTGCTGCAGACGGTAGAGGGAGTTGACCACAGCAACATTCCTCCTCTGGCCCTCTGTCAATGGACCAATCACCTGACTGGCTTCACCCTGAGTGCACAGCTGCAGATGGACACAGGAAGGCAGAGCATGGTGTGTACACAATGAAAGACAATAGAAGCAATTGCAATACATCACATTTTGTTGCTTTGGTTATACTGTGGATTTATCTATCTATTTAAACACTCTTTTGTTGTGTTATGGACATGTGGTGGGTTAAGAAGAAACAGATTTTGATTCAGACCTATAGACCGACCAACATGTGCACACGCACACACACACATACACACAAGATGCTGTACACACCAGCTGTTCAGACTTGACACAGAAGAGTTGGATGGTCTTGGCAGCATTCTTGGACACAGCCAGAGACAGGTTGGGATCTACTGAGGCTACATTCAGCTCACTGCAAACAAACAAACAAACAATCCAACCCATTAAAATAATGTTACCTGGCTAATAATCAAACGTAAGATATTCAGCGTGTTTGTAGTTAAACGGTAGCTTGGGTACATAATGTTTTATTTATGTTTTTTAAGATAATTTTTTGGGGCATTTTAGGCCTTTATTTATACAGGACAGCTGAAGACATGAAAGGGGAGAGAGAGGGGGAATGACATGGGGCACTGGGTGCATACTGTTTTTATCAATAATGATTCATCTCATGTTTTTTTGCAGAGTAGGGAGGGCCAAATGATGTTATTGTTGGTCAGATCATTAAAGGACAATTCCGGCGCAAAACCTAGGGGTTATTAACTACCGCGGACCGCTGGTTAGCTTACAATGCTAGTATTTAGGGCATGAGGACACTCAAATTAAATTGCTATTTAATACCACTAAAAAGGCTCGAAATATCACCACACTTTAATGTTAGCATAATTAGGGTCTCTAAATGTGAACCGAAGCATTGACAACGTTGTAAGTGTACAGATAGTTTATTGTTGGAATCTCCATACTGTCTATGGAGATTCCACATTGCACGGCGTTCGACTAGTCATGACTGGTTTCCAAGATGGCTTCCGCAAGTAAACATGAACGTGACTGTCTTTATAATCTATCTTTTTAATAAACTATGACATATATATAATATGACAGCCTGTCACTGGTGAAGAAGACAGTATCTCTGAATGACCGAAGAAAAAGCTATATATACAGTATGAAATTGTATGGAGACATGCAAAAGCTTGTCATTGGTTAATGAGCAAGGTTATTGTAACAAAATCTTTTCATTGGTTTAGAAACATATTCATTTGGCTGCTTTCCAATGAGCATAGACTTCTTGTTTTGTGACAAGTATAAAATCATTATGTATCTTTGTGTTCTTTGGGAGATGCTGGGGAAAACTGATCGGGTGAGACCTTTTCCCTGGTAACTTCCCTGTGATTAATTACATAAAACATTTGCAATATTCACCTTTAATCATCTCTGTGTTTTCTGTGCTTTGATTATCCATAACAGTAGATGGACTCGTCTCTGGGTTTCTTCCTTCCTTTGCGGACTGTTTATTCCCTGCCGCTGATCCAGATCCAGGACCTGGATGGTCACCTCCGAAAGCTACCGTATATTGCAGTAATACCAGCACTTAAAACACTAATGTAATACATCTTCCAGCGACCAGTGGCAACACCACACACACTGATACTGATCAGCACTTCAATCAGGGAGCGAAGCAAAAATCCTGAATCATTTTGGATTTTATATGGTTTGTATTGACTTCAATAGAAGCAGTGTTGTAATGTAACAAAGTATAAATACTTAGTTACTGTACTTAAGTAGAAAGACTTTTACTCAAGTAATATTCTAAAAGGTGACTTTAACTTTTCTCTGTCAGAATAAATAATATTTTGTGTTACGTCATGACACTGTTATTTTCTACCTTAAAAGTCGCTAATGCCTATCACCCTGCTGCAACACCAGAATGTCCCCTCTGGGGATCAGTAAAGGCTTATCTTATTGGCTGATTCTGTCACTTCCAGTGGGTCTTTGCTGTAAGGCAGCCAAAATGGCATGTACTGTGCTTGCCTGCTGATGGTCTTGATGATGCTGTCCAGCTCATCGTTGGAGGGCGGGTTGCGGCCGCCCATAGGGAACACTAGGTTGATGGGATCAAACAGGCGAGAGAGGGACTTGGAGAGGTAGGCTGCCTCGTATGGCTGCAGAGAGTCCTTCAGAGCCTTCTCTGGGCTACACACACACACACACACACACACACACACACACACACACACACACACACACACACACACAAAGAGAAAGACAAAAAATAAAAAAAGATGCAGAATGCACATACATAATCGATATGTGTGTTTGAGAAACCATTATTAATAGTAACATGGATATGGTAAATGTCGGCCACAACAAGGCAATAAGATCAGAAAATAGCATCACTTTACTGTAAGGTAGCCTATAAAAATTCAACATTTCAAATCTATCATGGTATAATGATAGCCACAATCCTTTTATTGTCTCATGTGGACATATAATATCCTCTAATTGGCTAGAATATCTGCTGGCATTTATTAATGGAGCACTTGAAGTGCAGACATAAATGGAAGCAAAATGCCACTGTATCTCCTCCTATTACACGCAGACGTCCGTGTGTGCGTGCGCTGTGTGGGTGTGGGTGTGTGCATGCTGTATTCAACATTATCTCACGACTGTATATTATTGTGATATAGGACAAGAAAGGGAAAATGTCCAAACTGTCCAATGTATACTTGCATCATGGCTTAACAAAACTTCAAATATTTCAAAGCTGTAAACAGAGCAGATATGTTTCCATGAGGGCTTGACGAGGCTGAAATGTGTGTCTGACATGTGTTTTCCTGAAGCTGTGTTAACTGTTTGTAGCCAGCAGCTTGATTGACTGGTGAGCACATGAACTCTGTTATCTAACAGTGTGCTTACAAGCACCAGTGCACCTGCTCCTGTCATTAGTGCTCATACAAGAAAGGACTTGTTGCTTGCTGTTTCTGTCATGTCTTCACTCCTTCTCCATCCACCTGTTAAATCACTCCTTTGTTCCTCAGTCTCTCCTCCCTCTCTGCTCCTGCTTCATTTCACAGTTCTCCCTCCCACCTTCTTTACAAACACGGTCTCTCGCTCCATGCTACCATACAACAGATGCACCGAGCCCTTTTCTTCTCTCCTGATACCAATGCCAATACCTAAACTTAATAGGTTGCATGGTTGTTTTTCTTGAACTGATTGTTCTTCCTTGTATAAGGTAACACAAGACTGGAATTCTACACATCACTTCTCAATGAACTAACATTATCTTTAGGCTTGTGCAAAAATCTTGTCAGTTGAGATTTTGGCCACTTCATCATCATTTTGTGTCATCACTGACACGTGTAGTGTGTCACATAATGGGAACATTTATATCTACAAAACATGAGGCATTGCATTGTGGGGATGTTAGAAGAAAGTAAACCATAATATTTATCGTCAGGATTCATACACTCAAACTAAATAGCAGTCAGTAAATGCAGTGCACGATATAGTAAATAGGGAGGGTTTTCAGACGCAGCCCCTGTGTTCCTGCTATGCAATGCATTGTAAAACAATGTAATAATCAAAAATCAAGCAATTTGTGCCTGGGCTTTAGTATTGTCAAACGTATCTTGTTTGGACATTGTTTTACTGTGAAGCTGGACTTCATTGCCGTTATTAATTTAACTGATTAAAAATCAGACAGCTGACTCTAATTACACATGCTTCCAACTAAATCAACACAAAAGTGATGTATTAGCGACACTCCTGCTCCAAGTATGAATGCATTTTAGCGGTAGCAGTAAATGGAGAGATAAAGTTAGAGCAACCGTATTGTTCGTCCCAGGGACATCTGTCAAGCTGAGCAGCTGTTTGCAGCAGCAGTTGAATAGCAACAGACGGGAGTTCAGAATTTTAAAATAGTCCTTTTTTGTTGTTATTTAGTTTATCATTCAAGTAACTTGGTGTTTACTTGGACCCTATTTTCCTGTTTTTGTGTCTCAGTGACTGATGGGAACAACAATCTTTGACATTGGTCCAGTATTAAGAGAGATCTCTGCAGTCGGCAGCGGTGAAACAAGCTACAATATAAGTTAATTGTCCAGCTTGTATTTACCTTCACTAAAGTGCTCGTTTTGCCGCTGACAGACTCAGATTAATATTCTAAGTGTCTGATAACATTATGGAAAGATTTCTAAGGAGGTCGACCTTTCTGTTAAAGAGTAAGATCCTTTTTTTAAACATAAAAACATACGCAAAATCGCGTTCACTAAAGCCACCAGACTCCATGTAAATAAACAGTAATTTTAGCATCGTAAAACACACTTAATTCAAAGTCGACAGAAACAAAATAAAACTATGAAATGTCGTTTTGGGTTGTCTTTCCACTTTTCTAACCATCACAACTCTAGTTTTGGTTGAAATAAACACATAGTTTACTGATTTACATGTGAAAATATGTTGGCTCTATACACGCTAAAAGTATTGCTTTTTTAAGTCTGGTGGGTTTAGCTCTAGCGACTTCAGAGCTGTTTCTGGTTAAACAGAAAGGTCTCAGAGGTTTTAAAGGTTTATCTCTGAAGGGATCCTTTCTATACTTTTGTAATTTTTTTTTTTTTGTAATACTATGTCATCTTACAGCTCTGCAGTCGAGCTGCTGCTATTCTTGGTGCATCCCATACAGACGCTTAAGGGTGATTTTTGCGTAGGTATATCTGACGCTGAGAACCACTGACCAAGCTTCAGTATTTTATGAGTTGGGAGTGAGAATGGGTTGCAGTTACAGGTTCTGGCACTGGACATAGATGACACAGGTGACCAGAACTCTGCTTGTTAGTTGAGGAAGCCTTTACAAGTGCTTGTTCACTTATAACTGAACTTGTAATTAAAGTGTTAATCTATACAAAGCACAAATATGCTCCAAAATAAACTTCTTCCCCCTGCTTCACACCAAACAAAATAGCCTGCAGGTGTGATCACACTCTGAAGTGACTGATTGTGTTGCTGTCTTTGTGTCGGCTCACTTGTAGTCCTGTTTTCCATGTGTGAAGAGGTCCTGGCTGTCTGTGTCTGTGGTGGTGATGTCCAGAGACGCGTCCATTCCTCCGCTGCTTGTTAGCGCCCCCTGGAGGCTGGCGCTGTACTGCTGCAGGCGGCGCCACAGCTCGTTGTACAGTCGCAACAGCTTAGGAAACTCTCCTTCAAACGCCTGCTTTAGGAAGGACGAAGCTAGAGAGAAAAAAACGGCACACACACAGGCAGTGAGGAACCTGCTTATACATACAACTAGTGCAGGGCCCGTTCAAAACGTGCCTGTTTGGAACAGGATGATTGCTTGGCCTGTGGTATTAATGCTTAGCTTCCTCCAAAACCATTGTACCCAGAAATAAGTTACAGAAGGACCCCTAAGCAACCCAACAATTTGCCTTGGTGATAGGTGCATACACAAACAAACAAACAAACATATTAGTAAGAAATAAATATATACAGAAATAAATACATACAAAATAGCTGTTTAGTATAAGAGAAAGGAGGGTGGATGGGTTTAGTGCAGAACGCAAAGAATATGATGCATTATTATGCATTAAACTATTCAGCATTGTATTAGGGTTGAAAGCTCCACCTTGAACAGACGTTAAATATATGTAATTGTGCTGATATAATGCCTCTCTTTTCACTTGAAGTAATTATTTGAATGCAGGACCTGTACTGTGCGGTATAGTTAAACTATAAAATAGAAAACAATTTTGAGTACTTCTTCTACCACTGCTAATACCAACATTCCCAGTAAGAGAAATGGTGAAAAGTAAAGCCAAGCGCTGTTTGCCTGGGGCCCCTAAATCACCAAATCCCCCCCTAAAAAACACACCCAGGTTAACGACTCAAAAACACTCAGTGAAATACACTCAGTGGAGCAGTGTTCATTTTGAAAGCTATGTAAGATTTAGTCTTAGTCCTTCAAAATGCTTGCTAGTTTTAGCCACATTTAGCTAATTTTACGACAATTTAGTCTCGTCTTTTTTCGTCCATAATAATATTGTTGATATCATCACAGTTGAGTTCCATGGAAAAAAGGTTGTTGACGAACATATTACGTCTTTATTATTGTTAATGAAATTAAGTGGAGGTATTCATTTCCAAACAGGCTTAGTCGCTTGACATTACCACCGCGGTTATAAAGTAAAATTAAGTTGAGTTAGTTTAATTTCTTTGACACAGTTTATGCGCCACGATTTGGCTCCCAAACAGACAGGCTATTTAGAGCACTTGTAGCAAAAATTATCAATTTTTTTAATTTTATTTTTAGAATAGATTTTTAGAATATCTAAGTACACTCATCCCTGTTTGTTATCAAAAACATCTGTATGACATCTCAAAAGATGTCATAATACTAAATCGTCGGAACACCAGGTCAGCAGCACTCGGATCGATGTTGTTAATGATGGATCTATGTTGTAAGTGGACAATTTAGCCAAATAGCCAAGCCAAACTGAATCTTTGCCGAGTTTGTCTCGATATGGTATTCTCATATTTTGCCTCTTCAGTTTGACGATTTAATGGGTCGGATAACGTTATTACTGGTGTTGTTTACTGTACCGCTTGCTGTAGCTTGCTGTAGTTATACCACCATAATGGTGACATCACAGACAATAAACACACGTGACTGACAACAACCAATTGCCGTCATTTCAACAGCTTGGCTACAGCCCTGATTTAGACCAACCATGTATATTCCACTTCTAGACAAAATAGTGCCTAAAATTGTTTAAATGTTGTTTTTGTCCACACAGCTTGTGCAGGAACATCACATCATGTTAGCAAAATCAAATATGAAAAATAACCACAATGTATCATTGAAATGGTCTATGTGTAGCCCTATATTTGACTGACTAACCCTACAGCTTAATGATTAATGCATTGCATCTTGTGCGTTGGATACATACACCAACAGAAATTTGAAAAAGCTACAATTTGTGGTTTTAGGAGGACTAAGGTGCTAGAACAACTTGTTTCAAACAACATTTGTTTCCATCAACCCAGCACTTCTGTACAGTGTCTCCTGTAGGTTGCCAGATATGATGGTACCAAACCTGGCAACCTCACTGCAATGACAAGACTCTAGGAAGCCGTACACAGTCACTGCACCTGACCTTTATCAGCAAGAAATAGTGCAACTCCCCCTTAAACCACAAAAGTTGGTTTTCCATTGCTGTGTACGGATTAAACACGAGATACTGAGTAGATATGATAACTAAATGTGTTAATCGGTGAACTTTAGACGTGTAGGTGTATTTTTGAACTTTGGAGAAAGAAAATGGAAACTAAGGACAATCAGTAATCATATATTAAAGCCTCTATATTACTCACATATTAACAAGCAAGTATGTCATCCTTTTGCTTATTTATTTTTGTTCCAGAATATCTTTAGCACACAGCTTGCGTACACACACACACACACCCACACACACCAAACCACCCACACACACCAAACCACCCACACACACACTTCAGTAAAGTGCCAGTTAGTATGTTAGCAAGAAGCCAAATCCGCCTCTCCTGTTCTCACTTTGTTATTCTGTGTAATCAGACAACTCTCTACTGAGATGCCTTCATAATGATCTGTGTGTCTGTGTGTGTGTGTGTGTGTGTGTGTGTGAGAGAGAGCGAGATGTCGTCATTAGCATTATTAGCATATTTCTTTTTCCCTACTCTTAGAAAGATTCACTCATACAACCTATGTTCATTTATATATTTTTTAAACTTCTCTGAAAAGGGGTAATGGCATTTTATTTGTTTGCTTTATTTCACAATTGATTGCAGAGAGACTCCGGTGAGATGGAGGAACAAGAGAGGGATGATTAGGGAGATGAAACAACAATCAGCTCCCATTTAGAACCCGTTCCAAATTGTTCAATTCCTGAGAGGCACTTAGCTTAACAATGATCATTTTCTCTTAATGATGCCTGTGTGCTACAACTGACTTAGCTTTTGGATGCACACGCTCTCATTTGTTTTCATGTTGGACTTCAGCAATTGCAGAAAAGAAAAAGTTGGAATGCGTGGATGCAAAATCAGACTTATGTCTCAACAATTTGGGTGGCGGGGATCAGCCAATCAGCGCCTTTGTTTTGGGGTTGCGGAGAGGACACCTGCATGCTCTGGCTGATAAGTTTCATTTTTGAGTTAGTGGTGAGAGTGGCTGAGAGAAAAGCATCGTAGATATTTCTAAAGTGTATAGTTGTCGTCTGTGTCGTCATCCGTGCATGTGTGCGTTCAGAGACATTTGAGTACACTGGTGTGAAATGTATATGTGTATTTCGGGACCTTAGGTTTATATTGATGTTGTATGTTCTGGGATATTCAGTTAAAATGCACTATGTTAGCATAAAGTTAGCCAGCTGCATGTTAATGCTTAGTATTATAAGTATTACACTAATACTGTGCTTGTGTGTACTTACATAATAGTATGTCATTATTATTGGAGTTTTCACAATGGTTGGGTAAGATGGAACTATGTTTTGAGTTGCTGTTACTGAGACAACGGCAACAAGAATGTTTAATCTAATAAGGAGCTGATGTATATAATTGTGGTTATTTGGTTTGGTTATTTGGTATAAGCAGCTAGTTAATTAAGTTAGGTATATAATCATCATTAACTAGCCTTAATGATTGCATCCTGTCAGCACTGTTGTCTGTACTTGTATGCTGATATGTTCTTTTCACTTGTATTTTTGTAGAACCACACACAGACAATTATCTGCCTGCTGTCAATAAATCTATTGAAGATATCATCAGAGCATCCGACTGCATTTCTCACATATTCCCAACCAGCTACAGTCCGAATTATCAAGTCTCCATTACACACAGATGATCTTTCTCAAGTAGAATATAGTGACAGTTTGAGCAAGTATGACAAAAACATATTTTTTTATAAAAGCTACCAACTGTAGCTTTAAAAACACATTTTTCTGATTTAAATCCAGCTCTGTGTCATGTTAGTGTGGACAGAGGGTGTTTGGCTTCCCTCCGTGGCGCCAGTGCACAGAGGTCCCGATGCAGCAGAGCAGCAGAAGTCTGCCGAGAGCCGCCGGATGACGGGAAACGTATCACGGAGGGAATCCGAACCCTGTTCATCTAAACACCCTGCCCACATAAAAATGACACAAAGCTGGTTTAAAATCCATATTTACGGCAGTGGTGTATAAGTAATTTGCACTCTGGGACTGTAGGGCCGCCAAATCGCAAAGAAACACCAATTCTTACACAATTTTGCAGGCCAACACTGGTTCAATAAGATTGCTGTGTGCTCTGATAGCTCCATGATCAACAGGCCTTCTATTACTTGCAGCCCCATTGATTTCCTGCTGATAACTGAGCTCTTGTCACAGCCTGATGATTATGGCTTTCTAAATGAGACCTCCCACTAGTTGTTTGTGCTGTTGCTGGTGAAGCAGCTATCTACTGCTAGTCTTAGAGACCTTTTAAAGATTGAAACTCTCTGAGTAATTCATCTTCCCTTTGAATTGGCAGCTTTAGCAGTCTTACCTTCAGTTGCTCTGTGAAACTCCTCACTAAGTGTCTTGGTTACATCATTCCAGAAGGTGTAGAGGATATCAGGCTGACCATCCTGTCATCAGGAAGAGAGAATAGAAAAACAAGAATTATGGTGTATCCTTGCTTTGTGAGTGACATGAGCTGGTGAGTTGATAGGAAACACCTTCTGTCTAATTGCCTATTTAAGTTTCTTTAAGTAATAAGTCTATTGAAGTTGTGCTGATGATGGTCCTATGAACAAGCATTCAATTTTCTTTCACATTTCTCAAACTTTTGAACATTTTGGAGATGTAATAAATTGATCCCTTTTGTACCCCCCCCCAAAAAACTTGCAGACTGGCTTCAAACATCTGAATGCAGATATGAATGGAAGGAAATTAGCAGTTGAGGTGGAGATACAAGCAGAGAGCATTTGGGTGTTTTGTGTTGTAAACCAAACTGAAATGTGGTCTCAGGATGGTAGCTGCACTCCAAAACAACACAGCAATGATTTTTTATAATTTGAAAATTACAAAACAATAATAGCTGAAGTTAACGCTCTAGAAAATGAATCTTTTGTGAACTGAAATTTTTGTTGATGTGCAGAAGTGCAATAAAACAATAATTTTGAAATTGAGACAAATAATCCTTCATCGTTGCAATCACAATATTTAATAAGGTTATTAAAATGACCACTATACATCACAACCATCATTAATACTGCTATTACTGTGGTAGTTAGTGCAGACATCCTTCATACAATATTAAGACATACCAAACTCAAAGCCTGTGGAAAACAGCTATGTGTAACTACTAATAGAGAAGAAAAGGAGCAGTAAGTGTTGTCATACACACAAACACACACTCACAGTTCAACACACTGAGCCTGAAGGAAAGTTCTTTAATTATTTAATGGGATTGGACATGTGTGTCTGTGTATTCCCCTCTAGTCTCACTTTGCCAGACCTTCCTCCAAAGCGCTGTGGAGAAAGGTCTGGCTACTGCACACAGCATTCCGGGAGCATTTTCAGCATTTCTTTAAACCAATCACAATCGTCTTAAGCACCGAGCGGAGCAACGGTGCCTCTGCAAAATAGTCTCAGGAAGGAACTTGTTTTGGTGGAACATGTGTACGTTCAAAAGTAGTTTTAGTCGTCCAACAGAAAACTCCGATTGGACAGATAGTCTAGCTAGCTGTCTGGATTTACCCTGCAGAGATCTGAGGAGCAGTTAACCATAGTCCTCACAAATCCACCAGAGGTTAGAACGCCAACACAGAGAAAGAGGAAGGGGACAGATATCCGGCCGAAATGAGGGACATCCGGCGGAATTCCCGGTGGCAATGGAGCAACGCCGGAAGTGGAACGTCGTGGATTTAGACTAATTCTATCAATCAATCATTCCACCACATCGTCAGTTTCTACACTTTCACAAATATGTGTGACTGCATTTTTCTTTCTTGATGGACCGACTGCATGTAAGTGAAATAGAAAAGAACAGAAAAAACAGCTTTTGGTGTGGGGCTTGTTAGTTCCAATGAAGGGGAATGATAATGCTACTGCACACCATGATGTTTCAGAAAATCCTGTGCTTCCATCTCTGTATCAACAGTGTATCCCTTTTCTGTTGTAACATGATGATGCCCCTGTGCACAACGCCTGCTCCATTAAGAAATGCTTTTCCCAGTTTGATGTGGAAGAACTTGAGTGGTCATGCTCTTGGGCCTGAATGGGAAAATCTCTGCAGCCAGTTTCAACATCTAGAGGAAAGACTGAAACCAGAAGAGTGGAGTCTGTTGTAGAGGCAGAGTAATGCTTTTGAAATGTCATGTAAGGCTACATTTACAGTACATTGCTGCATTTTGGTTTATAAACGAATATCTTTTGCAACGTTTCCCCCTCTCATTCCCCCTGCTCTGGCGTTTCCCCCTCTCATTCCCCCTGCTCTGGCGTTTCCCCCCCTCATTCCCCCTGCTCTGGCGTTCCCCCTCTCATTCCCCCTGCTCTGGCGTTTCCCCCTCTCATTCCCCCTGCTCTGGCGTTCCCCCTCTCATTCCCCCTGCTCTGGCATTCCCCCCTCTCATTCCCCCTGCTCTGGCGTTTCCCCCTCTCATTCCCCCTGCTCTGGTGTTCCCCCCTCTCATTCCCCCTGCTCTGGTGTTCCCCCCTCTCATTCCCCCTGCTCTGGCGTTTCCCCCTCTCATTCCCCCTGCTCTGGCGTTTCCCCCTCTCATTCCCCCTGCTCTGGTGTTTCCCCCTCTCATTCCCCCTGCTCTGGTGTTTCCCCCTCTCATTCCCCCTGCTCTGGTGTTTCCCCCTCTCATTCCCCTATCTCTGGCGTTTCCGAGCCCCTAAACCGGAGACATTAGGAAACACTTCTGACCCGTTTTGGTTTGGAATCTGCGGGGTTGTGTTTCAGTCTCAACGGCCGCAAATGGAGACCTTTGGCAAAACAGACACTGACGCCAATATTTCGCCGCTTAAATGGGTTATGTTGTCTCGTTCTCTGAGACTAAGCTACTAACGTTACCATGGCAACTACCAGCAGCGGGCGGAGTATACATGCTGCCTCCTGTTTATGCCCAGTATACCAGAATGTTGATGAGATATGAGGTTTGGGCGTGTTAGTTCAAACGGAGATTAGTTCTATTGGAGATAAAAAAAACTTAAAATTCTGCTTAAATACCAAAACGTAATAATGTAGCTTGTGAATAACATATGACTGGAATGTTCAGCTATTCACATTCTTTATGGCATGTATGGTTGCTTCAGAACAAAACAGAATAATTAACTACTTTATTATAAAAACTCTTGTCTAAAATAGTTTTACAATAACTACATCAATGTAAGAATAAGAATAAAAACACTAATTTAGAATTACTACAGATGAGGGCCCAGACCTTAAAGCAAGAAATTAAGCAGCTTTTAGACTTAAAGTTTTTAAGCCGGCATCTGATCACACTATAGCACCATGTGGTGTCGACCAAAACTTTTCTTTGAATGCGCTAAAAAAAGCCTGTTATATAGTTACTTTTAGAGCACAAGTTGCCGTTATAATAGATACTGTGAATAATACTGTGAGGCTTTTCTGTAAACATTGATTCGCAAATTTCAGTTTGATGTAAACATTGTTCATGTTGTTCATTAACATCCGAAAATGTAGTGAAACTGACAGGAAACCAGAGCCTAGTAGCAGGGACTGGAGTAATACAGTCTTATCTCTGGGAGCATATTCTGCATGAGCAGTAGCACATGAGATCTTTCTCCTGCTGAGAGCTGAATGACGGAAACAGTATTCAAACCAGGAGGAAATAAAGTAGGAATGATCTTCTCCAGGTCTGTCCACCAGAGTCTGTTTGTCTCTCCCTGTAGAATGAGCGGTGACTTAATTCCTATTACATGAAGAAACCAGGATCGAGGCGAGGACAAAACAAATGATACCCGGACTGAGGAGAGAAAAGGTGCACAGGAGCGTACAGTACTGACCTGTGTAAGTAGGCATAAAAAATCCCTGGGGATGGGTGGGTGTGTTTACGCTACACAACACTACCGACTATATAATAATATTGTCTTCCTCATAATGAGTTAGAGCTCATCTCAGGTGCTTCTCTTTATCTCCTTCTCCTCCAGTGTAAATATATTTATTTTGATGCAGCTACTGTAAGATGTGACCGCTGACAGTAGAACAATGTGTTTGTTCAGTCGTTCTTCTGTGGACACATGGCAGAGTGATAGTGCATCTGCCCTGCTGCGGAGCCTTGCATTTAGACATGTCATTAGGTCTCCAACTCACACCTCCGTCTCTGGGTAATTGGTGAGAGCTTTGTTTCCATAGTAACAGTCTCACGCTCTGATTTGTACAACTAGGTTTCTGTGAAGGTAAGACAGTGAGACGCTGATGATAGTCATGATAATGTGTTAATGGCTGCCATGATTACTATTGATACTACTAGTACTATTAAGTGACTGGCCTGTGGGATGGGAGCCTTTCTGCTTTCTTTCTTGCTGTTTTGCTATCTTCCCATTCCCAAAAAAGTACAACATTCATCAAAATTGTGAAAGCAATTTCATGATTGGGGTACTTGGGGTCCATAAAATCATCTCTCAATGCAAATCAAACCAGCTATTAGGCTAACTGAAATAAAACCATGCCAATCTCTAGGTATGGTGAAGGGTATGTGATGATGGGGGGGCCAAGGGAACTTTATCAGGATGCATAGTATCCTGGATCCATGAAATAACTGGCCTTTCAAAATAAAAGTCTGCCTGCCTCTATGGGAATTTAACATAGGGGTGTACTGACTTATGCCCCCTGTATTTTAAGGAAGAACATTTATTTATTTATTTTACATTATTCATTCACAAAGAAAATTAGTGTCCTTAAAGATTGGATTTTTCCTCATTTTTTTAATTAAGGCATTAAGATCAATTTCCTAAAGATGATTTTTTTATTCTTCTTTTTAGTAAACTTTAGCATGGGTGTGCCAACTTCTGCACATGACTGTATTCGATACCAGTACCCAAAATTTCCCCCTTTCTTGTCTACATATCCCTGCCTCTGCTGAATTCTTTTTACCCCCGGTGGGGACAAAATGCCCCCCCAAGTGATCATCTACTACACCAATAGACCATATATTATATACCTAAAATAGAAGTATTTTAAACTAAGTATAGTGCTGTAACGTGAACAGTCTATAGTACCATAGAACGATATAATCTGAGCAGCAGTTGCTGGTTGTATTTAGCCTCTACAGAGCTCCAGGACGCCGGCTACCAGCGCTGTTGTTTAGCTGCCAACAGGTGACTGTGAGCCGGCTACAGGCACCGCCAGATGACGGTGCTTTCAGGGGCCGTGGTAGTGGAGTTTAGACAGAAGAAGTGAGCATCATGTGGAGATGACAGTTAAGTTTAGGCACAAAAACGACTCGTTAAGTTTAGGAAAAAGATAGTGGTTTGGATGGTGGTTTCCTTGGTCAAAGTCTTTTGTTTTCTCCAGGAAGTGAACTCTGCTCCCCAGCTTGAAAGCGCTGTGTTTTATGTTTACACCACGTTGTGCTATTTCATTTTCATACATATTGAAGTGCATATTTAAGGCTGGCTGAGTGGCTCTATATCCATGGTATTGAAAGGGGGATTTAATTCTTGCATGTTTTGTTCCGTTGTGCATGATAAAAAAATAAATAAAACATTAAAATCGCTCCCTGCCGATACCAATACAGTGACTTCAATACCAGTTCCTAAACGATACTTTTTTTGATACCAATTTTATAAAACAAAAATAAATTACAACATTACACAATACGGCACAAATCTTTTCATGTATTTTCCAGCTCCTACTACGTGAGCCCTGTCTCTGTGTAACAGAGTTTTTCCTGCGTGTCTCTACGACGTGTAACGAGACAGCCAATCACAGACATTATTAGATCTTGGTAGAAGCATTCTGCATGCTGATTGGCTCACTGACGCTGATGAGATTTACTCCTTTGGTATTGAAATTGGTTATTGAATGACGAGGCTCATTTTTCGATGCTCGATACTTAAGAGGCAATTCGGTCGGTGCCTAAAAAGTATTGAATTTGGTACCCAGCCCTAAATACAATATTTTCAAACTTTTGAGCTTTAGCCCCAACAGTGACAGTGACATCACAGAGATGTTAAATGCCTGTTAAAAGTTTAAATTTCTAATTTGTCTCATTAATTTGTACGAATACCAGTGATAACTTCTGTTATGATTTGACACTATTAATGGACACTTGCCAAGTGACTATGAAGCTTTTGCTTCCAACGTCGAGCTTGTATCCTCCATGTTTCAGTTTATAAAATGTCTGTTTAAAACAATGCATTCTAAAATGTGAAAGCAACCTTCTTGATTTGAACATTTTCATTAAAACTAATTTGATACTGAAAGCTATTTTAGTTTAAATTGTGCATACTTTGTCTAACAAAGTTGTGCTTCATCAAATTAACACATATAATAACCTGGGGTCAGGTAGTATTATTCCTGCCTAGGAGTACTGGTCTGATCATATAATTAAGCTGTCATGTATAGTCTGCTGTGTAATGTGTACTAGATGGGGACTTAGAGGTGACAGCAGGCATGAATGTGTGTGTATATTTTACATTGATTGTGAGAACTAATTCATACTAAAACTTGTATTTTCTATTATTTAATAACTCTGTGGCCAGACTGGAGCCTTGTGACTGACCTGATTGCAGCTATAAATATTACTATTATACCAAAACCAGAGCAGGGCTGCCCACCCACCTTGATGATCTCATCGATGAAGCACACGTGAGTTACAGGGTCTCTCTTCTTCATCAGGACCTTCTGCAAATGTTGCACCTGGAAAATATGTGGAAATGTTATTTCTATCTCATCAGTCCTGCTGACTGCTTTTGTTTTTAATGTGCTTAAAAACGGGTCTCAGGGAGTGTGCACCTGTCTGCACGCAGCACATATCTGGTCCATCAGTTTCTCCAGGTTGGTCCACAGAGCAGCACGGAAAGCTGCTGTGTTGCCAGGTGTCGGCAGCACTGCTCTGCCTGGTGCACCTGATGGGACAAATTCACTATGTGTAAGCTTTTTGTTTGTTTGTTGATATGTGATATGATTCATCCCATTTCCCAACTTAACAGCTGACACAAAAAAGCATTTATGATTCTTCGTACAATTGCAGGAGCCAATAAGAGGAGCTTTTCTGTCATGACTCAGACCGTGATACATTTATTCAATTGCCAATTTCATAGCAGAAAACTGGTGTTATTCTATATTTTTCTTATCGTCATCAAATCCAAGGAAAATACCAAAACCAACAATGTTAATCCATCTCTCAATTCTTCCCAACTTTCCTACCCTAGCAAATGTTGAGGGAATGATGTCTGAAATTAATTCCAGTTCTTTGTATTGTCATTTATCAACACCCCACTTTTAACATTGTGTTTCATACAGAATTGTCTGAATTCTTAGCCTCTGTGGTAGGACAAAATTATGATCTTTGGGGATTTTAACTTTCATGTTGACAACACCTGAAGTCGTGCTACAACCGAGTTTCTAAATGTTAACGAGTCCTAAAATGTTGTCCAACATGTGCACAATCCAACCCATACACACTAGACCTATAATTCACACTTGCTTTGAATCTAGACAGTCTCTCCATTAAGGTTAACTGTTTCTGACCATACAGTTCACCGAGCTACCATAAAAAGCAAATGCTACAGTTCTGTGTTCTCAATAACAAACAGCTCAGTCCTTCTCTTTACTTTTTAACACAGCTAGTGACAATTTGTGACAAAAATGTCTAATACAAATGACCAATTATTAGCCTTTAATCCATAGGTGCCCAAATTCTTTCACATGAAGGGCCAAAATGTATCTGAATTGAAGGCCACGGGCCAAAAATATCTGTGATGTTGAAGAATACCGTAATTCTTGTAATTCTTCTTAGATAAAACATAGGTATGTAATTATTGGGAAGTTTAACAGCACTGTGCTTTTACATTGCCGTACAACGCAGATTAAGTACTTTTTAGCTGCACAAAATGTGTATGTTTCGGAGTCACTACGGTTAGGATTTTACAGCACTTTCAAAATAAGAGGAGAATAAGCATGACCATGTCAAATGCTATGGCAGGCCAAAACAAAGGGAGGATAGGCCAAACTTGGCCTGCGGGCCCCAAATTGGGCGGCCTTGCTTTAATCAGATATGCCTATCTACACTGGACGTGGTTGCTCCTTTGAAAACATACTTACATCCACTGTCAAAATAATCCCATGGATGTATAAGGAAATTTGTAGCCTCAAAAGAACCTGTAGAAAGGCTGAACATCCAGTAAATTGCTGGAGGATTATTTGATGCTCAAAGAACTACATACTTCATACAATTACAAGGTAAAGGAAGCCAGGGACCAGCATAACCCGAGAATCCTCTCAATACTATCAATCAGCTTGTAAACTCTCCTCTCGCTACTGCGGACGTTTCTTCTCTAGCTGACTGTGGCAAAATTCTTAATTTTTTCATAGTAGCATTTCCTATTTCATCCTTATAGACAGACTAAAACAGTGGGCGTGTATAACTGTCCTGGACTGGTTTTCCTTGTCTTAGCCAACAGGAAATGTTTGGTTTCTGTTGGGGGAATTTACTTTGTGTACTGCTCAGACTTAACATGGAATACCACAAGGATCAATCTTGGGACCAGTTTTGTTTACCATGTACATGTTACCCTTGGGATAGATTATCCGTCATCACATCATCTCATTCCGTAGCTACGCGGATGATACACAGCTGTACCGGTCATTTAAACCTTCTGACACCAGGAAATTAGCTGTACATAGCTGCCTACATGACATAAAAAGCAGGATGTCTCAAAACCTCCTTAAATGTAATTCTGACGAGACAGAAGCTCTTTCCATTGGCCCAGAACACGTCTCAAAACAAATACAGCCACTCCCTTGCCCCGTCATTCCCAACATAAAGTCAGCTACAAAAACTCTGGGTGTTATCTTGGATAATAACTTGAGCCTGGAGCAACATGTAAAGAAAGTAGTCCCGTCACCTTTTTAATAAAATAATTCTTATATCCTCCCACTCAGTTTTTATCAACAATGGAGATCTATGGCACAATAAGAAGATATATCAGGCTGTGATACACACGCAATACTTTTTAGTAGATACATTCACTGGTTTGGGTCTTTTTATGATTTTGTGAATTGTGAAAAAAAATATAGAATCACTTGAGTTTTTGTTAAAAAAAAACAAAAAAACATTACACATTTTTTGTGTGTGGTAATTTTACATTTTATTAGTGATATAATCCTCAAAAATAGTCCTGAAAATGCCAGGGGAAAAAACCTTAGCCTAATCAGGGCTGGTTATCTGAAAGTATTGTGAGCATTAATTAGAACAATGATGTGTCGCTACATCAGAGCCATAAAAATAGCACACGCCTTCCAGCCAGAATTGACTATTCTCTGTGGCCATGGTATAATAATCTATTTTGGAAAATTATAAAATGTCATTGTCTTTTGCCTTTTAGAAATGAGGGCAATGTATCCAGTGTGTGAGTGTCGCTCTGTGTGTACTGTATAAGCAAAAATTCTGTAAGAACCATCCTCCTTGGGTCTTACCTCTGGGGTTGGTGGGCTGTGTCAGGCCCTTGATGTCCAGAGCACTAGTGATGTTGTCCTGTATGGTGGTCTTGTAACCCCCAACTACAGAACTGATGGTCTCTTGTAGAGTGCCCAGATTATAGAAGACCTGGAGGGCTGTGCCAACCTGGGTCGGATTCTGACGGAAAAAAGGAAAGAGGATGACAGAGGGAAAGAGAGAAGTTAAGTTGGCAGGCATCTGTGGTGCGGTTTTAACTGCATAAAATCAACTTAATGGGTCTGGTAGTTTCACACACTCACATTCAGTTTTCCAGTGAGTACAGAGGTGACAGCAGCAGCTAAAAATACATCTTACATTGATTTAATGAGAGAGAGCTGTGAAAATGTAGCAGGACAAATTCAAGACAAGAACAAAACTGAGAAGAGGAGAGGAGGAAACAAGAAGGGGAGGAAACAAGAGAGGATAGAAGAGGAGAGAATAGGAGAGGAAACAAGAGAGGAGGAAACAAGACAGGAGAGAAGAGGAAACAAGAGAGGAGAGAAGAGGTAAAACACAAATTACACTTTGCACTGACTGTTTATATTTGTGGACACTATATGCTTAAAAGCATACGTTTCCTTGAGATGAATATCTTTGAACATATTTAGATTTTGTGAAATATTTTTTGATATTTTAAAGATAAAACAAGTAATGGGTTAATCAACAAAATAATTTGCTGATTAATTGATAATGAAAATATTTATATTTTTATTTATTTATATATTTCTATTTCTGTTTCACAAAACAGAACCGTAAGTGGTGTAGGAATTACACATCAGTGTTTCCCTTCAAAACTCACTGGATTTTGACAAATGTTGGTAGAATGATGAATCTCTCTCGTTAACTCTCACAGCACAGGTAAAGACCTGGTTTCTCAAACTATTTCTTGGGTGAAAAACAGTTTGGTTCAGAGTTACACATCACTATGAGGTGCTTTGACTGGATGTGCCAACGACTCCCAACGACTTTCTACTACTCCTAACGTCTCCCTACGACTATCTACGACTCCCAACGTCTCCCAGCGACTCCCAAAGGCTCCCTACAACTCCAAACGACTCTCTACGACTCCCAATGACTCCTAACTACTCCTTATAACTCCCAACGTATCCCAACGACTCCCTATGACTCCCTCCGACGCCCAACAACTCCCCACGTGACTCAAGACCCTCAGGTGACACGAGCCACCGGAGGGTAAATATCTGGAACTTGCCACTCGTCAGTCAGAACAGAAGAAGCCTTTTGGATGAGAGGCGGAACGTCGAGTTGCCTTTGCTTATCACAGAGAACTACAAGGTGCCAGGTAACAAGTAGAGATGCTCCAACAGAGCTAAGCTAACCACACATGAGATTGATATCCATCTTCTCACCTCACTTTTCTCAGCTCATTTCCTGAATATCTCAATATTCCCATTTTTAATTTTATTTACATTTTTTTATTCATAACTTTTTTTTCGCCTGGTAGGAATCGGCCTCCATACCATTTCAAGTAGGTTGTACTGTCTGAAATGTACTTTTTTCACTGTGTTTTTTTTGGACTGCATATGTTATCGGCCACTATTGAAATCTATGGGCTAAATGAAGGAATAATATTTAGGTAATTTAGACAACATTTACAAGCCCTATTTTTTTGGAGATGGGAAGGTACTGTACACACAAACACACCCCCGCATTCATGAATGCAGTCGCCTATGTGCTAAAATATACTATCATTACATTTCAATCCATACAGATAATATTTGGCCTGGGACAACAAATAAACTTCACCCTTGCAATGTTTTGAAGCAGGCCATGTGGAATTGACTGGGTCTTAAGGAGCTGTAGTGTTTATTAATGGACATACTGTAACCTACACTGTACAATTACTACCACAAGACTACAAGGCCAACAGCTGTCTGCTCTGAGCCAATCCACATCAATCTCTCTCTCTCTCTCGCTCGCACAGACTACGCACTGAGCTATTCCTTCAGACAAACTGATACGTGAGCTTGTGAAGTTAATACAGTATTGAGTGGGCGTGTACGTGTGTGCGTGCGACTGTTTAACAATGGTTGATGGTAAGAAATTGATGAACTTCGATGGTCAATCTAAACGAATAAGGCTCTACAGCCAATAGCGTTGCTCTTATATAGCAGTTTTAAACAACTTTAAAATGTGTAGCTCTATCCAATTACACGCAAACCTTACCTTGACGATTTTAACCACATAGCGGGCGCACTGGCGGGTGGTAATTTCTGACCTTGAGTTGTAGCCTATAATAGATTAGATCAATACTCCTGACCTGGAGAATGCACCACTATTATGACTCGTATTGTTTTTTTGGGGTTTTTGAGTTCACCAAATTAAATTTAAGACTTTTTAGACCCTTTTAATATCCTTTAATACCTGGAATGCACTTCAATGCCTGTTTCACGCTCATGCTGTATGAAAGTACAATGGAAAATCCGTTGGTGACGATATAGCCTCGAATTATTAATATAGCAGGTTTTTTCAGTACCTCTCCAATAATTGGACCCAGATAAGCGACACAAAATGGATGGAAAAATGATTAACATAAGTCAATTTAAGCTTTTGGTAAAACAGACACTTATTCCCATTCTGAGATGATGAGCTTCTTGGCTGCTGTAGCTAGCAGTAGTGACAGCTCTGATGGTGCTGCCCACTTTATATAGTTGCTCATTTAAAAAGGGACTTTGGAGAGGCAGCGTGTTACATCGTCTGAACACTGCCTAGAGTTGCTGTTTGGTGCAACTTTTAGCCATTGGGCTCAATTGATATTATGTCATATTTCTGAAAAGATGTTGGAGAGGAGAGAATTTTTTACGTGGGTCATGTGAGTGGACAGAACAGATGGGCTACATGGTCTTTGCTGGCACAATCACAGCGCTGAGGTGAGGCTCCCACACAGCCCAGGCAGCATGTCCAACTGCTTACATAATAAAAAACACAATAAGCAAATGCCTGATATGTGTGTGTGTGTGTGTGTACATATATGTGTGTCTGTGTCTTTAGAGCCCCATATGGCCACACACATAACACAGTGACAGAAGTTGTTAGCCGAGGCTGCTCCAGCAGTAGTCAGGCTAAAAATACTTCTATTGAGGGTGGAATACACAGGGGAGAGAGAAGTGTGTGTGTGTGTGTGAGTTTCTGTCCAATTTTTGGAAAAAACTGTTCTCTAGACGTAGGAGTGAAAAAAGGTATATCTGCTTTGCCCAGGGGCCACTTTTGCAAAATGACAGGAGGCCAAGAGCCAATTAATAAACAAAAAAAATAATTACTATTTGTTATGTATTATTTAAAAGGCCCCTAACTTATTTTTCTTTGAAATTCAAATTGGATTTGAGGACATGCAGGGCTTAGGCTGGACCTTTGAACCTCCCCTTGCACTTTTTTATACACATTGAGTATCACTGCTGTAGAGTCCCAGTATCCTGCTACTTCACACAGTACCACCAGCCACACACACACACACACACACACACACACACACACACACACACACACACTTGAGGCTGCCATACAAGGTGCCACCTGATTCCTGATTCAGCTGATTCTTCAGAGGACAATGATATGGACATAATCAATAATCAAAGTTATCCATACATAAAAATATGATTCTCCAGCTTGTACTTGTTTAGTGATGTAAATATAAAATGGACTGTATTTATATAGCGCTTTTCATACACTGTGGCCGAGCCTGCCGTACAAGGTGCCACCTGCTCATCAGATAAACATTCACACACATTAGTGTTAAGCTACTGGGAATTAACTCAACACTTCCTGCACAGATGTTGTATATTAAAAAACCCCAAGCGGCTAAAAAGGCTTTTAATATAAAAAGATCTGCATCAGTCAAGTTTTTTTCCTCAGTAAACGTTAATTAAATTAATTAGTGAGTGAACACACTATTAAACTCCATCTGTCCATTCAGTTGTCTGAGACGAACGGAATAGCGCTGCGGAAACTAGCCAGCGGCTAGAGGACTTAGCTGCTTAATCCCAACAAAAAAACACGGTGAAACTGAATGGACACACATTTTTTCAGGATTCATTTTATTTCATTTTCTTTTCATTTTTTTGAGGATTCGGATATTACAGTATTGAACGAAAAAGAAAACAACAAAAAAGTGAATATTCAAATCCCAAAACTGAATACCTACCCAACGAACGACTATCCGAATAGATGAATATTCGGGTCCAGCCCTACCGGATGCTGCGGTAGGTTTTTTGTTTTGGGAGTTAGTGGTGAAAGTGGCTGAGAGGAATAACGTTACATAGTGGATATTGTAAATTGTACTGTCTGTGAGTCATCCATCCATGTGTGCGTTCATAAACCTTTGAGTCGACTGGTATAAATATATATAGATATGTATATAGGTGTGTTAGGACTATATTTACGTTTTTACCAAGATGTTCATTTAGAATATACGACATTAGCATAAAAGTCATCAAGCCGCAGTATTATTGTGTTGATGTTTACTCACGTAATACTGTTTATGATTATTATTGGAGTGCTCCCAATGGCTGTGGACCTATGTTTGATTTACTGTCTCTAAGATTACAGTAGCAAGGAGGCGGTTTCATTTAACATGGAGCTGATGTTGTTATTGGATTATAAGTGGCTAGCTAATTAAGTTGAAGTTATACCATATAAGTTATTATTAAACTGTATACTTTACAGCATGTCCTATCTTTGCTATTCCCTGGTCACTTTTTACATAATCCATATTTATTTGAAGGCAGGCAATGCTTCTTTTATAGAATTGGCTTATTTTAATTTACAATGGAAAATTAATGTGTTTCCATTAAATTAATATTAACTGTATATCAGATGGAATCGTATCTCATCGAATAGCACAGAATCGATTCAACATTGAATCACACTGAATTGTCCCATATTAAAATGCATTGTCCCTGAACTGTATCGGAGAGATGCACACCCCTATGGGACTGTGGGAATTTGAGTGTTTTGAAAAACCTAGAACTATTCTATAAAAATAAATACCTATAAATATAATCAACATTTGATTTTGCCACTTAAATTGTGTGTTGTGTTGCTATTGCTGGGTTTAAAGGTCATTTAATTAAAGGGTGTATTTTTTAATTTATGTGCACCCTTGTGGAGTTTGATTTAAATATTCTAACCAAAAACTACAAATTACATAAAACATAACATAACTTTAAATGAAATGAGAAATCTTAAACGCTGGGAGAGAAACCTGGCTGGCACCCCTTGACCACATAACCACATTCCCTTCCGCTATCTGACACAGCGCCGTGGATAGGTCTGGCAATGCGAGACTACGGTTTAAATAACACAAAACCGGGCGCCTGGGTAGCTCACCTGGTAGAGCGTGCACCCATATATAGAGGCTCAGTCCTCGACGCAGCGGCTGCGGGTTCGGTTCCAGTCTGTGGCCCTTTGCTGCATGTCATTCCCCCTCTCTCTCCCCTTTCATGTCTAAGCTGTCCTTTCAAAAATAAAGGCCAAAATGCTACAAAAAAAAGTTAAAAAAAGAATAAATAACACAAAACCAATGTTTTTTCAATACCTTCATGCTTAGTCTGACTTGCCAATATTACTCATATAACTCATGTAGCAGACTTATTTTTATTACTAATGATGTGTAGTTCATTTATTTGACATAATTTACATTGCGCGGCTGTGGCTCAGGGGGTAGAGCGGTCATTGGTGTGTAAACGAGTGAATGTTTATCTGATGAGCAGGTGGCACCTTGTATGGCAGCCTCGACCACCAGTGTGTGTGTGTGTGTGTGTGTGTGTGTGTGTGTGTGTGTGTGTGTGTGTGTGTGTGTGTATGTGTGTCAAGTCAATTTATTTATAGAGCACATTTAAAACCAACCTATGCTGAATAAAGTGCTGTACAAAGTTATATTATGTTATAAAAACAAAGGAAGACAATAAAAAATATAGACACAATGAACATCATACAAACAACACACTTCTATACAAATGTCCATAAACTAAATCATACGCCAAAGAATAAAAATGTGTTTTAAGACGAGACATAAAGATCTCAGCAGTAGAGGAGGACCTAATATGAATGGGAAGTTTGTTCCAGAGTCTCTGGGCCACAACGGAGAAGGCACGATCACCCTTTGTTTTCATCCGAGACTGTGGAATAGCTAAAAGGAACTGATAAAACGATCTTAGGTTCCTGGAGGAATGATGTAGGGTAAGGAGATCAGCAATATAAAGGGTCCATGCTTAAAATCAATTCTATATTTGACCGTTCACCAGTGTAGAGAAGCCAATATCGGGGAGATATGATCCCTCCTTCTGGTACCAGTCAACAATCTAGCAGCCGCATTCTGGACAAGCTGCAGACGTGAAAAAGATGAATGGCAAATCCCAGAATACAAGGAATTGCAGTAGTCAATACGAGACGAAATAAGAGCATAAATAGTCTCCAAGTCCTTATGACAGAGAAAGGATTTTAGTTAAGTAATAGTCCTAAGATGAAAAAAGCTACATTTAACAACAGAACAAATTTGTTTGTCAAATTGTAATGCTGGGTCAAAGATGAAATCTAGATTTCTAGCAAAAGGGCACACACTTGGGGCTAAAGTCAACAAATTTTACGAAAGATCGTCAACTGAAATTGGGGGGGGCCAAACAACGTGACTTCCGTTTTACTCTCATTAAGTTGGAGAAAGTTGTTAGCCATCCAGCACTTAATGTCTTTCAGGCAGTGAAAAGGGACTTTAAAGAGTTGGTATCACCTGTTTTTAGAGGCAGGTACAGCTGTGTGTCATCAGCATAACAGTGATAAGATATGTTATGTTTGTGAAAAATGGAGCCCAATGGGAGCATGTATAAAGAGAATAAAATTGGCCCTAAAATCGAACCTTGAGGTACACCACATGTAATCGCTGCCAAAGAGGAGGAGATATTTCCTATTTCAACAGAAAAGGTTCTATTTTTTAAATAAGAACTGAACCACTGTAGAGCAACAGCCTGGATCCCTACCCTATGCTGAAGGAGATCCAACAAGATGGCATGATCAACAATGTCAAATGCAGCACTAAGGTCCAGCAAGAGTAAAATAGCACAATTTCCTCCGTCACCGAACAGCACAAATCATTTAGCACTTTGAGAAGTGCTGTTTCTGTGCTATTTTGTACTCTGAAACCAGACTAAAAATTGTCCAAGACATTATTTTCACTTAAAAATTAAGAGAGCTGAGCAAGAACAAACTTCTCCAAAATCTTTGACATGAACAATAATTTAGACCTAAAGCTGTTACAATCAGTAGGGTCAAGGTTGGGTTTTTTAATTAGAGGCTGAACCACAGCATGTTTAAAGCTAGATGGGACTATGCCATTCATAAGAGAGATATTTATTACAGATATGGCTGGGACCAATAGTATCAAATACCTCTCGAGAGAGGGGACAATATCTGAAGATGAATAGGTAGGTTTCATGTGTGATACAAGAGCCATCAATGCTGACAGGGCCACAGGCACAAAACAATTCAGAGAAGCAGGGCATACGATTGATTTAGAAGGGTCATGATCAGTAGGTGAAATACAAGATCTGATAGTGTCAACCTTGTTGATAAAAAAGCTCAAAAATTGTTCTGTGATTTCAAACGTAGCATCAGGGAGTGCAATAGCATGATTCAGTGCAGTATTTATTGCACTAAAACAAAATTGTAGGGCTATGTGCATTTTTAGCTATGATATCAGAAAAATGCTTTGCTTTAGATGCTTTGACAAGGCGTTGGTAGGATACCTGGCGATCTCTAAGTATCTCATAGGCCACCTGCAGTTTATCTTTTTTCCATTTCCTCTCTGCTTTTCTACACTTTTGTCTAAGGGCACGAGTCTCACTGTTAAGCCAAGGTTGGGCTTTGATTTTGGGTCGCTTCAGTTTAAAAGGGGCAACAATATCAAGAACATCTGTGACAGTGGTATTAAACCGAGTTACTAGCTCATCTGTAGACAGAGAGGCAGAGGTTATCTCTGTAGGGCTAGCAAAAGGAAAAGCTATGAAAGCATCAGAAAATTGCCTAGCAGTGGACGGGTTCAGTGCTCGGATGTAGCGATCTGGCAAGCAAGGTTTAGGTAATTAGAATTAGAAAGTGATGCATTAAAAATCACAGGTTTATGGTCAGATAGACTAGCAACATCCAGCTCAATAGTTAAAACAGGAAAACCTAATGATAAAATTAATTATTTATTAATATAATTTATTATTATTAAAATCACCAAGGATTAAAATCTTCAGAGTTGGGCACAATCAAGGATAGACACTCTGTATGTGTGTGTGTGCGCGCGTGTGAGTGTGAATGGTCCCGTAGTGTGTAAAGCGCTTTCAGCAGAATAGAAAAGCATTATATAAATGCAGTCAATTTACATACATGTAAAGAATGCAAGAAAATAATGGCATTTGTTTTCAATAACTTCCATGTAATGTGTCCCAGTAATTTAAATTTAAATATAATACCAAAATGTATCCCTACACTGGACACAAGACCCACCTCATATAGAATTTTAGTGCTTTCCCTTATTTTTTTATATTTTTATGAAAAGAAATTCAATTTTTCTTTTCAGTAGTAGATCAAAAGTAGTTTCACTGTGCATTACTGTAATTTAGGCCGGATCTGGTACAGGTAAAAGATGTTGGTGCATGTCATTTTAAAAGTTAGATGCACCAGTGCATGTACAAAGAATAATGTTTTTTTTAAACCCGGCATGGTATTATGGTTAGGAGTTGTTTTAAAAACTCTCCCTGAGGGACAGATCTTCTATGATCGCTCATTGTCTGTCCTCTGAGTTTTTGAAGCACACAGATTTTCAACATTTCACTTTTCAGAAAATGACTCAACTACTTTATCACGTGATAACTGATAATGTAATTTTCACTCAAGTGGTAGGTAATAATGTAAATTACACACACTTTGAAAAACATGTCAAACCACAATTATAGTGTGTTTTTGTCTTCTACATCAGGGGTCTTCAACGTTTTTTAAGCCACGGACCCCTTATCTGTGAGAGGGACGGAGCAGAGACCCCCTACTACATATTTTATAAAGTTAAGTTGCATATTAAATCGGGCCTACAATAACGTGTGGGCGGCCTAAAGTCTTTATACATACCTTTTAGTGCATAGAAAACTAAGCTATGAAAATAATTGTTGTATGATTTTATAAATCATGTTTTAATGTTAAACATACATGTGTCACAGTGAAACTTTAGGATTAACTGCATCTGTGGATGGTTACCTTAGTGACTACCTTACCTTTACACCAGTAGGCCTATCAGTAATGTGTTTTTCACAAATAGGCTGATTTATATTTGCTAATAATATGTTGGATTCATGTTAAGACATTTGAATTTTTGAAAAAAACTTTCACAAGTTGTAAAGGAACTCCATTCATTTTGCCAGATGATGGTCTAGTACCGAAACGTTGCCTACTATTACATTTATTTTTTGCAAGTTAGACAGTATGAGGGAGTTTCTTCCGACGCACCTGTCTCACGTTATAGATGCGCAAAGTAGGGGGGGCCGGTTCTATTTATTTCATGTGTACTGTTGAGCAAAGCAAAAATGTCTATTTTGAAAAGATTTTTTGTTTAATTTAGTTAGTAACAATTTACTAGTTAAATATTAAGTTATTTAAAAAAAAAAACTATTGCACAATTTTTGTTTATGTATTTCTTCTTATGCTCATTTAACGTTTTATGTTTTAATACATACAGGATTTTGTGCATTTTCCTTGATAATCAAGCAAGTAGACTCATGATATCTTCATGATATATTCTATCGCAATCACAGTCTTGTAAATCACAATCGTAATATGACTTTTTCTCGAAATCGTGCAGCCCTAATTAAATCGCACAAATGTTGTGACATCGCGATTGTGGTTAGATTAATTGTGCAGCCCTAGGAACAAGGATTCTGCTTTAAAGGTCCTATGACATGCTGCTTTTTGGATGCTTTTATATAGGCCTCAGTGGTCTCCTAATACTGTATCTGAAGTCTCTTTTATATAGGCCTTAGTGGTCCCCTAATACTGTATCTGAAGTCTCTTTTATATAGACCTTAGTGGTCCCCTAATACTGTATCTGAAGGCTCTTTTATATAGACCTTAGTGGTCCCCTAATACTGTATCTGAAGTCTCTTTTATATAGACCTTAGTGGTCCCCTAATACTGTATCTGAAGTCTCTTTTATATAGACCTTAGTGGTCCCCTAATACTGTATCTGAAGTCTCTTTTATATAGGCCTCAGTGGTCCCCTAATACTGTATCTGAAGTCTCTTTTATATAGGCCTTAGTGGTCCCCTAATACTGTATCTGAAGTCTCTTTTATATAGGCCTTAGTGGTCCCCTAATACTGTATCTGAAGTCTCTTTTATATAGACCTTAGTGGTCCCCTAATACTGTATCTGAAGTCTCTTTTATATAGACCTTAGTGGTGCCCTAATACTGTATCTGAAGTCTCTTTTATATAGGCCTTAGTGGTCCCCTAATACTGTATCTGAAGTCTCTTTTATATAGGCCTCACTGGTCCCCTAATACTGTATCTGAAGTCTCTTTTATATAGGCCTTAGTGGTCCCCTAATACTGTAGAGTACTGGAGATTCCAGATCAGTCCATCTGAGCTTTCATTTTCTCAAAGGCAGAGCAGGATACCCAGGGCACGGTTTACACCTATCGCCATTTCTAGCCACTGGGGGACCATAGGCAGGCTGGGGGAACTCATATTAATGTTAAAAAAACTGAAGTGAAATGTTCATGCCATGGGACCTTTAAGAGTACAAGCAGAAACATGAAGCGGAATCAAATCCAAGCATCTAAAAATAACACTTGAAAAACTCAACAGCAACAACTCTTTCAGGATAGGCCACAAACCAGCTGTCAACACTTTGACTGTTTTCATTATGTTTTCTCCATTTCCTGCAGTAGGTGGAAATGAAAGCTGATCAACAGCATGAAGAGAGGTGTAATTAGAACATGTGAGATGAAGGTTGTGACATGTGCTCTTAGTCATAGAGAGACTAACTTGATCAACATTTTATCATCCCTCCATGTCGGCGAAGAGCTAAGCAGAACATGGCTGCACCACCACTACAACCCTCGTCTGGGCAATATGCCATCATGGACACTGAACAGACTGTCACATACACACGGAAGAACAAACTATCTTTAATAGGACACTGTCCCCTTGAGAAGAAGGCTTTCTGGGGCAGATGAAGGTTAGCAGAGCTCACATGTGCTCCCTCTCTCACATGTTTTACAGGACGACACATATAAAAAGTGCTTATCTCTCTTCTTCCTTTGTCCTTCTATTTTACTCAGAATCAACAACTTTTTTTTTTTAATCTAAAAGCTCAAATACACACAAAAAAAGTATAAGACCTAGGAAGAATTGAAATACACAACGGGCATCTGTGATATCACGAGATATTCACTAGTCTGGAAATAAAAGATCACAACAGCAAATAATAAAAATAAACAACTAAATGCTTTTTAGTTATTATTATTATTATTATTCAACAGTCCTCAAAGTAAGCCAAAATGTAGAAGAGGTGTATGTCTGCTATAATTAGTTATTATTTTGAATTGTCTGATATAGAGAACAAGCATGAACCTGGCGTGTTTTTTCCCCCTCTAATTTTATTTGGACTTATTTAGTCACAAATATTGAAAGTTGCATAATACTATCAGCTGTTTTATTAGTCTCAAATAATAGCTGGAGTGTGTCCATCATCAAAACATGAAATAAAGCCTAGGTAAAAACAGTAAGGCAGTAGGGATTATTCCGTTTTAAAGGACAATTCCGGCGCAAAATGAACCTAGGGGTTAATAACACGTGTACCGAGTCCAACGTTCTCTGGGGTATGTTTTCATGCTAATCGAGTGAGTCTCTAGCTTGAAACAAGCTACTGCAAACCGGTGGTTAGCTGCTAACGCTAGCTTTCTGGGCAGATGGTAAATCGCTATTTTATACCACTAACAAGGCTCAAACTAGCACCACATTTCCACAGTAGCATAATGAGGGTCCCTACATGCAAACCGAAGCATTGAGAACTTTGTAAGTGTACAGACAGCTTATTTAAAAGATATATTATAAAGACATTAGCGTTAACGTTTACATGAGGGCGCCATCTTCGATAACAGTGCCCCAAAAGCTAGCGTTAGCAGCTAACCACCGGTTTTGCGGTAGCTTGTTTAAGGCCCTGTTTACACGATGACGCTCGTGGGTGAAAATGAAAAAATATTTTATCGGATGTCCCCCGTTTTTGGGGCTTAAAAACGCAAAAAGGTAAAACCATCCTCCAGAGTGGAAATCTTAAAGGGTAAAAAACGCAAAAGTCTGAAGACAGCGGTGTGGAGAGAGAAGAGGGTCTGCTTCAGCCTCCTCTGCCCGCTGCCTCTCGCTCTGTGCTGTGGCTTTTCACGGTCGACTGTGCTGGTCATCATCAGACAAACATGCAACTCCACCTCCTCGTCTTTCCAGACAAGCTTTTATAGTTCGCTTCGACATGTTTTGGTTTCCCGCTACTAAGGAGAGAAGTAGAAGGAAGGTTCTACGTAGGCGAGCGGCCTTGGTGGTGTTGTGTGGCAGTGCCACCTAGCCGCCTGGCGTGCATACTACATCGAATTTCACACACTTTTGCGTCACCATATGCACGCAGATTTACCCCCAAAAACTCTTGTCTAAACACGGAATAAAAAGTGATAAAGCAAAGTCACTTTTGTGTTTTCTCTTCAGATCGTAAACATAGCCTAAAGCTAGAGACTCATTTGATTAAATGAACAGATCCCAGAGAACCGTCGACTCGGTACACATATGTTATCAACACCTAGGTTCATTTTGCGCCGGAATTGTCCTTTAATATGAAACATCTGAGCACAAAGTGTTGTATTGCCAGTAGCTTCCCACCAAATGAAAAACAAAACAAAGAATGCACTACCACATTACTGTGAATGTTACAAGACTACGGGTAAACATGGAGGAAATGTTGACTTTGCATCTTCAGCAAACTAAAACAGAAGTAGATTAGCACACCAGTGATGAAAAATGCTGGACCAGGCCACTATTTGAGGGTTTGTAGATTTGATTCCAAAACTTCACAGATATTTTAGTTGTTCCTGAAAATGAATACTAACAACCAACAATTGTAACCAAAAGTAAATAGTTCAGTGTTTTTTGTATGAGTGTTGTGTATGTACCTGGATCTCCATGCCCTGCTCCAGCAGTCTCTTGGCCTGGTTCTCTACCTCCAGCCTGGCTCTGCTGATCAGCAGCAAGTCATTCTCAATCACCTCAATGCCGCTCAGATCCACACCTTGTGACAGATAGTCTACACACAGACAGACAGACACACACACACACACACACACACACAAATATCCAGTATTTAATCCTCGTTTTTTCCAAACAAACAAAAGTTTTAGGATATAATTGGATTAACTAACTGAGACTGAGACTTCGACTGAGAGTTACGTCTTATTTACTGATTATTTAGGGCATTTCCCGCAGAAGCAGCTACCAAAGCTTTATATAGCCGTGGTTCCCAAGCATTTTCTGCAGGGCTCCCCTTTTGCAGATACAAATATTCACACGTTACACAAGAATAGGACGGACGGACAGATGGACAACCGAAAACATAATGTCTCCGGCCACAGCTGTCGTCGGGGCATAGGTATTAAAAAATTATATTTCTAGAGCTGCAAAGATTAATCGATTAGTTGTAACAATTAAATTAATCGCCAACTATTTTGATAATGAATTAATCAGTTTGAGTCTTTTTTTTTGTTATGAAAGAAAAAAGTTAAAGTACTCTAAATTCCACATTCTTAAATGTGAAAATGTTCTGGTTTCTTCAGTTACACTTTACTTGAAGGTATCTACATAAGAGTGACATGACACTGTCATGAACGTGTCATAAACATTATAAACAAGTCATAAACGTTTATGACATAACGCTTCTTTTATTAAGTGTCATTCGGTTTTTGTCATGACAAGTTAGGGTTCATGTGTCATGACTGTGTCATGACTGTGTCATGTGTTCATGACAGTGTCATGTCACTCTTATGTAGATACCTTCAAGTTTTACCGTTTCTTTACTCCTCAGTGACAGTAAACTGAATATTAGGAATGCACCGATTGCAAATTTGGGTAACACTTTATTTGAAGGGGTGTGCATAAGACTGATATGACACCGTCATTACAATGACATGACATCTGTCATGAACATGAAGGAGTCTTTTTGAGTGTTCATGACTGTTGTCATTAAGTGTTATTCGGTAAATTATGACACTTTTAATGCAAAGTTAGCATTGTCCGAGATGTCTTTGTCATGACAACTTGACTTTAACTTAGACAACAATCTCTGTGTTATGACAACTTGACATTAAACAAGACAGTACAACCTGTCAATGTCTTTGTAATGATTATGTCATGACAATTATCCCAATTATCAAATTTTGAACTGCAATCGCTGTCGTCAACTTTTAAGACATCTTAATGACAAGTCCAAATGGTTCCACTTTATTTGAGGTTATGTATATTATTCATGACACCGTCATATAAGCATTTTATGATGAAATCAAACTTCATGACAGGTTCAAATTGTTTCACTTTACTTGAGGAAGGAAAATATTCATGACACAATTATAATGCTCTCATGACAGCCAATGTAAAAACCAACCTTTTAATGACAGTTTGTGTGTAATGTGATGACACATAAAGCTAAATAGTTTATTAAAGTTTGATAATTGGGCCTTTCATGACATATTTATGACTATTATGTTGTCTAGGTTAATGTCAAGTTGTCATTACAAAGACATCGATAGGTTGTACTGTATTGTTTAATGTCAAGTTGTCATAAGATGTCAGTCTTATGCACACCGCTTCAAATACAGTGTTACCCAAATTTCCGATACCGATGTGTAGAATTTTAATTTGGCCGATGTCGATAACAATGACGTTGTTTTGTTATTTCCTTTTTGGCCAGGTAAACAAATAAATTGCATTATAACACAATATATTGAACCAACTTCATCAAACTAACTAAAAATGTCCCACCATTATGCTTAGCCTGCACCTGAAGGTAGCATGAAGTCCGGAAGGAGCCCACATGCTTTTCCTTCATTGTTTGTTTCCATAACTCACTCATAGGGAAGGAAAAAATGTTGCTACAACAACAACTCCAGGGAAGCCGGAGGATTTTCTGTTGTTTCTCCGTCAGCTCTGACTCTGGCAGTGGCCATGGTGTCTGGAATGGTCGAGCTGCAGGCTACCAGTAGGCAAATGTTACCCTGTGTCTTTAGCTGCATGTTACCAGCCGGTAAGCTACGCTGTCCGTGGGGAATTCACCTTCTAAAATGTTGAGTTGTTCTGTCAGTCTATGCTCTCTTGGCCTCCAGGTCATCTCTCCGTTTTTTTATTAGCTTTCAGCTAGTCTATTTCCACAACGTTCCACTTCCGGGATTGCTCAAGGCAGCCGGAAATTCCGCTGGATGTTAGCTTCATCTTTCTTTGTGTTGACATTATAAACTCCGGTGTGAGGACTATGGTTAACTGCTCCTCAGATCTCTGCAGGGTAAATCCAGACAGCTAACTAGACTATCTGTCCAATCTGAGTTTTCTCTTGCCGACTAAAACAACCTTTTGAACGTACACATGTTCCACCAAAACAAGTTCCTTCCCGAGGCTATTTTGCAGCGGCACCGTGGCTCTGTCCAGCGCTTAGCGCCACCCATGACGATTGTGATTGGTTTAAAGAAATGCCAATAAACCAGAGCACGTTTACGTCCCGGAATGCTGTGTGGACTAGCTAGACCTTCCTCCACAGCACTGTGAAGGAAGGTCTGGTAAAGCAAGACTAATTTTAAGCTAATCGTTGTACACTTGAAATGTCACAGGATCATTCTTTTTTGAAGCTGGGTAGTCTGACTAACAACATTAAGGCAGCACAAAATGGATAAACATCGGCTATTGCCATCGGCGCATGTCACCTTATTTGTCGATTCCGATGTCCAGCCGATGCATCCCTACTGAATATCTTTGAGTTGTGGACAAAACGAGACATTTGAGGATGTCATCTTGGGCTTTAGGAAACACTGATTGACATTTTTCACAATTTTATGATATTTTATAGAGAAAACAACTAATGGATTAATCGAGAAATCAGAAACAATAGTTGTTAGATGCAACACTAGACATTTCATAAAAGACATGCAAAAATCATTTTCAAATCTTCTATGTTTTTTCAATCACTTTCCCAACAGCCCAGTCAGTCTAAAACTTCATCAACACATCTTCTTTGTGATAAAATCATATTTCTGTTATTTAATTTGCATACCGATGACAGAAATGATGACAGCGGGACTAGTCAGCTTGACAGATTTGTCAGCAACACTTTCAAAGAAGTACATAGCACTTCTGACTGCGTGTTAAACATTTCCATTCTGTTTCTCCCCTGCATTGTTTGTCCACCCACCTGCTTTAGAAAGCCTGGTTGTGCATTAGAGGAAAAAACAACAAAATTGCAATTGAAGTAACCCTGTCAATATGTGTGATTTTATCCAACAAATTCTGAGCACCTTGAACAAACATTCAACCATTCACAGTCATTTACAAATAGGCGAAACAGTAAAACAAACTTTAATAACCAGTGTGTAAGGCTTTAAGTGCATTAGAAAATGTGATGGATAATGCTGTTTTTCATAGAAAATATGAGGAGGATCAGGCGAATATCAAGTATCTCTTAAGAGTTTGGACTTGTGTGGGAAGTTTATTAAGTTAATAATTTAAATTATATTAATATTAATATATATATAAGGGCTGTCAAACGATTACATTTTTTAATCGCGATTAAACGCTGAAGTTCTATAGTTAATCGCGATTAATCGCATGTTTTATCACAATTAAAATTCTATTATTTTGCATTGTTTTTAAGTACATAATAACAATGGAAAGCAATTATTACCAGTGTATCTTGATTGGGAATCAAATGAATGCAAAGAAAGTGACTTTATGAACTTGACTATTATTTATTTACTGTAAACAAATGTGTGAATCTGTCATTATTACACAATTCTTCCAAGTACCTAACTGAGATGTAACACTAACACTTTGCTTATACAGTACAAACAAAATGGTCCAAAAACCAGATGCCACAGCAGGACATTTAACCTTTACATTTTTAACAAGGATTGAGAACAATTGACTGAGATGTAACACTAACAACCACAAAATACTGCTTTGCCTGAGCCCGCTAGCATCAAACTGCGTCACGTTAATATGCTTAGCTCGTAGCTGGTAGCTCAAGCTTGACGTGCTTCGTGATATTTTAATTTGGCTTTACACAATGTGCATATGGCTTTCGACTTGTCTACAAGCCGTCTGGGAGTTTTTTTAAAAAGAAAAGCGCCATTCAGAAGTGTGTTGCTGCTGTATTTCTCCATGCTGGCAGCCTGCCTGCATTCTGCAGCAGAAGATGTGTTATGAAGAAGTACGGCAGCGCCAAAGGGTCAAAATAGTAGCCGTGAGGCACGACGCAAAGCCGAGTGAAGTGGAAAATAATCGCAATTAACGCGTTAACGCTGACAACCCTAATATATATATATATATATATATAGTGTATATGTATAGCTACATGGAACCATTGACAAGCGCGCTGAAGATTTGACAAACATGAACAAACTACATTTTTCTTTGTACCTGCTGATTACTCCCAGACTAGTTAGAGTTTTGTCTAAACTCGACTTACAACAACCTGTACAGCTGTAACAATCTGTTTTTCTCTCACTGTTTTTTATGACTGTAGTTTGGAGCTAGCTAGCTATGAAGGAACAGGATGTTCTCCTTCATAGTCCTAATCGTAAAGCACCGATTAGTTGACTGGTTTTCCAACCAGGGAAACAGACATCATTGTCAGATGTCGGAAGCAATTCAGAGGTCTGGAACCAGGCTAGCTTTCTCCCACTGGGTGGCACAAACTGAAATATCTATAAGGGTTCTTCCATACACATGTGCTGGCCTGGCTCAGTGCCTCAGCCCAGCTTGGCAGGGATTTGCATTTCCATTAACACAGGGCCACCCGCTTGAAAGTGTGTCTTCACTGCCGGTGAGTCGGTATTTATTCAGTTTAGGGAAATCCCACGAGAGCACATACTTTCAGAAATGTCTTTTTCTGCACATACATGAGTTGAGTCACACAACATTTGAGGGGGGGGGTCACAGGTTTGCCACAACATCACCGTAGCCCGCTTGAAGCGGGTCAGTTGATTTTGGACCTACTCCAAGAAGGTCCATCTTGGGCGTGACACAGCATGATTTGGATCGGCGCGGAAAAAATGCCGATGGAAAAACCCCATTTATCTATATCTGAGGAATCGATAGGTTGGTATTTCACCAAGCAACAAAATAAACCAACATTTGCTGAAAGCATAAACCACCTTTGGGTTTCCATACACAACTTTATTAAATGATGAGATGTTGATTGGTATTAGTATATGGTTTATTATATGGTATTTATGGTAAGAAAGTAAAACAAAAAGAATTCTGTTTCACACTTGTTCATACTTTAGCTGGACATGCTAGCCATAACTGATTCTGGTCAGGGGTTGATGTAAAGACTGTATAAGTCAATCAACCCTGGTGGCTGGCTGCAGTATAGGTCATACATCCCTACCCCAAACCCATAAAAAGTCAAAGTACACATCAAATAAATTTTCCCCAAAGATGGTTTCTGTCATTTTAAGAAGTTCTGATCAACCTGATGTTTGTTCAAGTGTTCATTTTATGATAATTTATATTTTATTAGTTAAAAATGGGAAACATCATGATTGACTTGGTCAGACGGGTGTATGGGCGGGACATGATACCGCGGCCCCAGTGCCAGAACACTTCTGCACAGACTCTGGCTCCAAAATTACAAGATGGCAGCTCCCGAATTGAAGAACACTTTTTTTTTTTTTTTTTTTTACAGTCTATGATTCTGCTGCATTATGACAAGAGGCAAAATCAAGAATGCTACATACCATTCTGCAGTGTATGTTTGATGGACTTAAACTTCCATGAAATTATTTTCACACAGTAAAACTAATTACATTTTGATCACAAGTGTGACTGTGGCCACACTTCTAGGCTCTAACTCTGCTCCACCATAGTGTATAAACACCATATGGGCACTGTGTAACTGGCTCTATGAGTGGAAGCACAGGAGGTCCTACCCTCACTTTTCAACAAGTATGTTTCTTAACAACTCTCCGGTTCTTATAAATTTGGTATCCCTGCCAAGTGTGGAGTGAGAAACATTAATTTGGAGGATAAGGGCTAAACAACAACTTACCAGCGCAAGGCTTTGTAATAAGACAGCACGAGGGTCAGCATGCATGTCTAAATCTTTAGGGGAAGGAGTAAGGGCAAGGGATGCAGATTTAAGCTGGTTATATCGACACATATGGGTAGACAAGCAGCTGCAAAGCAAGCAGTATTAAAGGAGGATTAATAAGTATATACACTAGGGCGCAGATCAGGACCTGCTTGAAACAAAGTAGCTCAAAACAAAGTGTTGTCGGACCACATCTGCAGGTCTAAGTGTTTGTAGTAGAGTTGGGCGATAAGGAGAAAATGAAATATCACAATATGTTTGGCCAAATACATCGATGTCGATATTGTGGCGATATGGTAGGGTTGACTACTGGGGCTTGAACAAAATATTTGATAAATAATCACCAATAATGTGGATACAATGACTAAGTGGGTAAAGGCATTTGCACATAGAACAGCTATTAGGTCGGGTAAGTTAGTAAGAAAATGCAGCCATTAAAACCAGGAAACGACAACACTTGTGTCTAGGCATGGGCCAGTTACCGGTTTCAAGGTATACTGTGGTTTGAAAAAGTTTTATTTTTTACCCAGACGTAAAAATTTAAAAAATTTCAATACCGTGATATTTTTGCTGAAGGTTATCATACCGTCAGAATCAAGGTGCGGCAAAAAAGCCTGTCCTCACAAAGATGGGCAAGACCTGATAACTGTTCAAATAAAAGAATTGATAAAGGCACACACTTTGTCCTTGAATGCATTTATAAAATATATTTTTTTAATCTCCACACACCTGGCTGATCGCTGTGTCAGATTGTTAGTTTGAGAAATTGTCAGACTGGGCTTTAAGTAGATTTTTCCATAGGTTATCTTTGCCGCAACTTTGCCGTAGTTTGAAGTTGATTTTATATTCATGAATAAAACTATGTTTGGACTGTGGGTGTTAAGGTGAATAAAAAACACAGTCTTCCATTATCCTGTTCTTTCCTGTCTTATGATATGACATGAAAAGCTGCGAGCTTAATTCCTTACATTGTATGCCATCATCCCAACCCGCTTTTTGATTACTTACTCTTTTGCTTAACATCTTTCTGACAGTCACATGTTTTGAAGAATCAGGATGACAAAAGTAGAGTGAAATCAGCTGCTCATAATGAGAGGAGAGGCGTACTGGTGCTGGGTGTGGGGACTGATGTCAAACCATTTCAGATTCTTTTTTTGTCTAGAGCTAAAGATTGTCAGCTCTTTTTCCATAGAGAGAGAGAGAGAGAGAGAGAGAGAGAGAGAGAGAGAGAGAGAGAGAGAGAGAGAGAGAGAGAGAGAGAGAGAGAGAGAGAATTACCAGGCAGGTGGCTGGCTGAGACACAGAGAACCAGGGAATTGGCCAGGAGCCACATTCAATTCAAAGTAATCCGCTCGAAGCCTCATTACTACAAAGCCTGCCAGAGACCACGATCGAACAGCTGAGCCCCGAATCTCTTTGCTTGTTTAGATATGTGTGTTTGTGAGAGAGAAAGAGGGAAAGGAAGGGGTTGGTCTTTTCTGACTTTTGTCATAAAATGCTCAGTGGGCTGTCTGAAATGTAATGCTTGAAGGAAGGCACGCACGCACGCACGCACACACGCACACACGGCACAGGCCATTAGATATTATGTGTTTGCTCCCAGAGGATAAGCTGTGCTCTGGCACAGATGTGCCCTGGCTTCTGTGCTGGCTACTGTGATTCAGCTCATTCTTCAGAGGACAATGAGATGGACATAATCAGTATTCAAAGTTATCCATACATAAAAATATGATTCTCAACAGTGGAATTTAACACAGCATTGCAACGCTTCAAATTACTGGCATGGCAGAGTGTAACTCCCTGTAGCATCACCTTAGTGATGGAGGTAATCAGCAGAGGGGGTTGTGGAGGGGAACAGGCAGCAGGGATGGATCTGCTTCCTGCTTATCAGAGCATATTTAACAGTCAGGAAAAAATTATCATTGAGCGCAAATTAAGAAGGCTGAGGTGTAGGTGAGAGGTAGACCTGAGAGGGATTTAATGAATGAGGCTAAAAACAGCAGCTTGTCAATCAAAGTATTCCTTCATTAAGTGCTACAACATATAACTCTGGGTAAAGGTCTATAAGCTTGCCTTCACGCACACACAGAATCAGTAAGTCGTCAGACAGTCCCGAAAAAAGTCAGGTATCTAAAAATTGCAGCGGCATGCGCAAAAAGTTTAGACCGAATCACCCTGCGGTGGCCAATCATGTAACCGGCGATCAGACTTGTCAGTCCGTTTTGAGGCGGTGTGAGAGCCCGGCAGAGTAAACAGGAAACCTCACTGCCTCTATGCCACATGTGGCAGGGTATGGAACGTTAACACAGTAGCCTGCCTGGAGCAGATGACCATATATATAAACCTGGCTCAAAATGATATGATACAGAGCCGAGAGTAGAACAAAAACTGTTGAAAAACAAGCGTTCAGAATGCTTGATGGTGTTTTAAGCCCCCAACGTCTCCTTCCAGGCAGCGCTGCGACCGTTGACTTCAAGGGACCTAACAACTAACCATAACCATTGCCTTATCCTAGAGACGTTGGGGGCTTAAAACACACCGATAAACGTTCAGAACAGTGGGAAATCTGAGGTTTTGGCTTAAAGGGATTTCTTTTAAATATGTTTACCTCATTATTGGAAACTTTGGCCACGTTTAACATGAACATCCAACATTGTAATATTATAGAATATGACATAAAATACACAAAAGCATAATAGGTCTCCTTTAAGTAATAGCTCAGTGTGTAGTGTGGGTGTAGTAAGTGTGTGGTCGAGCGGGCTTAGAGCAGACAGGTGTCTGTAAATGTAAAAGTAAATGTACAGTGTAGGTTTCAGTTTGTCAATACTCAAGACCCAAGAAAGTTCCCACTTCTTACTCCCCAACTTATGGGTTAAGGGAAGGGGGTTATGGCTGCTCGATTATGGAAATATGGTCAATATTGAAATCAATATTATTTAACACAATTACTCATTCACTTTTGCAAAGATGTTGCAATTATTGATCTTAAAAAACTGTGAAAAACAAATCAATGTTAAAAAAAAACTGAACCGACATTTCCCTTGATACGTTTCTCATTTGAAAAAAATGTTTTCATTCAAAAAACCAAGACAAAATAGGAGTTTACTTACAAAACGCAATGTGCAAAATAATAGTTTTTCTCGATGATTCTGTTTTTGTGATCATTAGGAGCCAAAATCGTAATCACGATAAAAAGTTTGATTGATTGCACAGCCCTCATTAGGCCAGAATGAGCATCAACTTAAATGACAAGGAATGCATAGGTGCAGTTGAGCTGTGCTAACATAGCTTGTTAAAAAAACGTGAAAATAACTATATTACCATAATTCTTCTATTCAACATAGGGATGGAAAAGGACAGGAGAACTCAGGGAGGAACAGAGGAGGAGAAAGAAGAGGGAAGGCATGGAGAGGGGAACAGGAAACTATAAAAAAGGGGAGGGCAATATGGCACTGAAATAATACCACGATATTTTAGGGTATACAATTATATTCTCGACAATGTCAAAATACTGAACAATATTTATTTTATTATTAATTTCAGAACATACTGTTGAAAATAAGTGTTCAAATAACAAGGTCACATGACACACAGCCATCTTCTAACCGTATATAAACTGGGAACTATATTCTCAGAAGGTGAAGCTCTGCTACTTCTGTTACTTGGGCGGAGAAGCCCCGAGGTGAGGAGCAGAGAGTAACAACTGTGCTTTTCAGGTGTTGCACTAACACTCCGCCCAAGTAACAGAAGTAGCAGAGCTTCACCTTCTGAGAATATAGTTCCCAGTATGTACACGGTTAGAAGATGGCTGTGTGTCATGTGACCTTGTTATTTGTACACGCTGTGACTATACAAATCACAACATGTAAATAGGAACATGTTGGTGTTGTTTTGTCACTTATTGGGAGCAGTAGGCTAGATGGAGCCGGTTACCTCCAAGATCTATGCTAAGCTAGGCTAGATGGAGCCGGTTACCTCCAGGATCTGTGCTAAGCTAGGCTAGATGGAGCCGGTTACCTCCAGGATCTGTGCTAAGCTAGGCTAGCGGTGGGTGCATCAGACAGAGTTACAACACACAGAGATGAGAAGGGTATGTCTGGACTTATCTAACTGGGGGATACGGGGAATAAGACAAAGTCCCAATAAGTCGGCGTGTTCCTTTAAAATACTCCCTCTGCATCCTAATTTTGAGTACTTGAACTTTGCCTCAATCCAACAGTTGCTGATTCATGCGTTTCTGACTATGTTTATATGGACATAATATTCCAGTTTTTGCCCTTCTTCTGAAAAAGACAATATTCCGACTAAGCTGTTTACATGGCTAATGAAAGTAAATATTCCACAAATAGCCCCTTTTACATGTAGCTGTGCAAAACACGATTTGTCGGTGGGAGACTTGTTCAGCCGAGCGATCACAGCGTCCCTCTTTCATTCCTTCAGCCACCTTTATGAAAAGGTCGCAGTTGTAATGTTTGTGCATATCCAAAAACCTGTTGATACCCAAATCTTTCACAATCAAGGCATCACTTAAATAGGAGCTGCTTGACACAGTGTAAGGTCCACCAGAAGATCCTTAAAAGCTACACATCATGCCGAGACCCAAAGAAATTCAGGAACAATTGAGAAGAAAGTAATTGAGATCTATCAGTCTGGAAAGGGTTATAAAGCCATTTCAAAGCTTTGAGAATCCAGCGAACCACAGTGAGAGCCATTATCCACAAATGGCGAAGGCATGGAACAGTGGTGAACCTTCCCAGGAGTGGCCGGCACCAAAAATTACCCCAAGAGCGCAGCGACGACTCATCCAAGAGGTCACAAAGACCCCACAACAACGTCCAAAGAACTGCAGGCCTCACTTGCCTCAGTTAAAGGTCAGCGTTCATGCCTCCACCATCAGGGAAAAGACTGGGCAAAAAATGGCCTGCATGGCAGAGTTCCAAGGAGAAAACCACTGCTGAGCAAAGAACATCAAAGCTTGTCTCAATTTCTCCAGAACACATCTTGATGATCCCCAAGACTTTTGGGACAACATTCTGTGGACCGATGAGACAAAAGTGGAACTCTTTGGAAGGTGTGTGTCCAAGTATATCTGGCGTAGAAGGAACACTGCATTTCATAAAAAGAACATTATACCAACTGTAAAATATGGTGGTGGTAGTGTGATGGTCTGGGGGCTGTTTTTGCTGCTTCAGGACCTGGAAGACTTGCCGTGATAAAAGGAACTATGAATTCTGCTGTCTACCAGAGATCCTGAAGGAGAATGTCGCTACCCATCTGTTCGTGTATAGCTGAAACGAACTTGGGTTCTGCAGCAGGACAATGATCCTAAACACACCAGCAAGTCCACCACCCAATGGCTGAAGAAAGAAACTAAATGAAGACCTTTGGAGTGGCCTAGCCAAAGTCCTGACCTGAATCCTATTGAGATGTTGTGGTATGAGCCCTAAAAGCCGTCTCATGCTCGAAACCCTCTAATGTAACTGAATTAGGACAATTCTGCAAAGATGAGTGGGCCAAAATTCCTCCAGGACGCTGTAAAAGCCTCATTGCACGTTATCGCAAACGCTTGGTTGCAGTTATTGCTGCTAAGGGTGGCCCAACCAGTTATTAGGTTTAGGGGGCAATCACTTTTTCACACAGGGCCATGATGGTTTGGATTTTTTTTCACCTTTAATAATTAACACCTTCATTTACAAATTGCATTTTGTGTTTACTTGTGTTGTCCTTGACTATTGTTTAAATTGGTTTGATGTTCCGAAACACTTAAGTGTGACAAACATGCAAAGGAACAGGAAATGAGGAAGGGGGCAAACACTTTTTCACACCACTGTACATGTAGCTGTGCAAAACACGATTTGTCGGTGGGAGACTTGTTCAGCCGAGCGATCACAGCGTCCCTCTTTCATTCCTTCAGCCACCTTTATGAAAAGGTCGCAGTTGTAATGTTTGTGCATATCCAAAAACCTGTTGATACCCAAATCTTTCATAATGTTTAAAAGTAGCTGAGTTTCTCGTCCCGACCAGAGCTGTGGCTTTTCTTTTAGGAATGCAGCTCTACTGCAGCCTTGCAAACTTTTGGATAGTTGGGTTGTGTACAACAACCATAGCAACGCATAGCTGACCGTAAGACATAAACAGGTAAGAGGCTGTAAACTGGGCGTAAACTGCAGTAAAAACCCTGATTGTGATGCATATTCTGAATGCGCTGTATACATGTAAGAATGCCTCTAAAACCTGAATAATACCGGAATATCCCACGTCTTAATCGGAAAATGCTATATTCAGAAAAAGGCTTCATTTGGAATATCCAAAACGGAATATGCTGTTTACATGACCTGAATAAAATTTGGGATATTGTCACATTCGGACTAATAGTGGACTATGAGTGGTTTAATGGATTCTGTTGGTTGCTTACCCTATGTTCATTTAGACTACTTTTCAAAGGTGTGCCATTTCTAAAGTTTTTAGTTATTAGGTCTTGACCTTGCGTTCGCAGCTATTTCTGCTACCGGACCATCATCAAGACATCAGCATTTACTGGTGTGGCATTATTTCCCTGGCTGATCTGTCACCTTGCTCATACATGGGCATCCCTTTACAGATATACTTCATATAAATGCAGCCAGAGTCGGTTCTGGAACCTGGGCGTTTCGCCACAAATTGTTAGGCATGTTGACAGTAGTAGGTGATTGGCTGGTTGGGTTTATGTAAAAGTTTTGCGTGGTTAAGGTTAGGGTATGCCCACATCTTTCAACATGTCCCACACTTTGGCTGCAGGCGTTTCATCTCCCTTTGTAAAGCCTGTTTATTTGAATCAAACGCTGGAAAATGTGTCACCTGTTCTGAATGACAGAGCATACAGAGAGCGTCTAAAACCAAATCAACCCAACATTTACTGGTGTGGCATTTGTCCCCTAAGCACAGAGTCCTCGAACGTTCTTTCATAAATACAAAGCACACACAAAAACACAGCCCTGCACGTGTATTCCCTTGTATGTACCTCTGTTTGAAATAGCACAGCTGGGGACTAGTCAGCAGCCTTCAGGCTAGCCAGCAGACAGTCTGTATCAGTTTGTAATATCAATGCATTGATTAAATATGGATGTTTTGATGTACTCTACTGTGCTTACAGCAATTTTTTCGATGTGAGACTAGCCTATCATTGTCATCTTTGCTGAGAGAAAAAAAAAGTCTTGTAACGGTCTGTTTTTTCTCTGTCTCGGAGCTGTCTACATGTGCTATGTCTGCCTCACTCGCATATCATGCTCATGTTTGCTCAGAAAAAAAAATGTCCGCAAGTTCTTATTTTTTTCCTCTCCATAACACAGCTGTCTGCCATCTCTCTCTCTCTCTCTCTCTCTCTCTCTCTCTCTCTCACACTCAAGACTTGTATCTGGGGGAAAACATGCCTCCCACTGAGTTGCACATATCGGTAAAACAGGTGGACTGGACACCATCATCTTAAATAAACACATGTAGAGTGAGAGATGAAGAGCTGAGATACAATGACCAGATCATAACTTCTTGTATTATTAATGGAGAGGTGTATCCCGGAAGACAGCAGACAGGCCCTGATTTGAATTCTGATCCATCAGTCTGTGATCGCTGTGGCCGGGGGTGCTGTTGTTGCCATGCCAATGCCCAGTAGCCCTAATTAGTCCACTCACTAGCTACCTTCCAGATATGATGGCAAGGCAATAAGGGCAACGCGGCGACTGTTCCAATGAAAGCCAGATTGGGACAATTAAGCATGTACTATCCGGCAGGTGCTATGCAAACAGAAACAGCGGAGGAGTGGCCAAAGTCCTGAGAGGAAGGATGCTGCCATTAGTAATGTCATGGCCACGGTTTTTCTTCCTGGGCTTTTTAATGTGGGTAAACAAACAAGGGAAAGAGAAAAAGAGAAAGACAGAAGTACTCAAGGATAAAAAAAGATGTGTTGTCCCTGCATGCTGGAGTTTTCCCTGCTTACATAAGGCAGCACAAAGATAACAGGAAAGGAAGAAACATACAAAATGAGAGAAATTATGAGAAGAGTGTTACATCTGCTTTTTGAGTCCAATTAGTCAAGCGCAGAGGTGTAAAAGGGGAAAAAAGAGAAGGAGAACACAGTTTTAGAAAGGGAAGAAGGGGGAGGGCGAGTAGGAAGGGCTACTGAAGGCAGACACAGAGAGGCAGGAAGCAGGACAGAGAGACAGACCGACAGAAAAAGCAGCACAGCAGAGAGACGAGAGGCGGAGGCAGAGCGGAAGCGTCAGTATCTCTCTTGCTCCCCGCAGGTTCTGTGGCTGCATGCTTTTTACCAGTCAAATTTCCATCCTGAAGGGACTAACTAACAAGCATCCTTAAATGATGGACTATTATCCTAAACTTCAGCAAATCAGAGTTAGCACCTGTGGGCTCTACGCTACCTTTGGGGACTGAGATTACAAAGCCCTACAGGGAAGGAAAGCACTTCTGCAGACCCAAGGATGGCCGGGGAATGGTCTTTGTCTAGAGGTAAACTAACACACGGCACAATCATGTACAAACACTGTTATCGTGTTCTGATAGCAAGGCAATGTGAATATGTTAGACGAAGGCACTGTAAAATCAACACACACAGCCTGCTGACATGTTGTTGAGCCTGTGAGTCACAATTTTCAAGCAGTGACTATTTGGAGTGAAGAATAATTAGACAAAATGAGTGGCTGTCAAACAGCAAGCAATATGGGTCTTCACAAACTACGGTGAGTTCACTGCCTCCCAAAGAGACCAGCTTTCCTGTTGTAGAGAAGCTCATACAACACAAAACTAATCAGAATTTGGCCGCCCACAGGACATATATTTCATGTAATGGAAAATACAGCTAAAAGATGAGCCAAAGCCAAAGAATTAAGAAGCAATTTTGCACATTTTGTGCAGTTAAAAATATTATGAAGACTATACAGCAACAGAGCTAGAGGTGACGAACAAGGTATCAGAACAAGAACCAGTCGAGAAGAATACAAGACATTGAAAGCTGAGAGCAAATGTAGGGCTGCACCTAACAATCACTGTCATTGTTGCTGATTGTTTTTCAGCTATTTGATCGATTGTTTAGTCTAAAAATGTCCGAAAATATTGAAAAACACCCATCAGGTTTCCAGAGCCCAAGCCGGCCTTTTTCAAAGAGCAACAGTCCAAAACCTAAAGATATTCAATTAACAATAATGTAAAACAGAGAATTGGGGCAAATCCTCACATTTGAGAAGCTGAAATCAATACATGCTTGACATTTTTCTTAATATATGATTAACCAATTACTCAAATTGTTAATTGTAAATTTTTCTTGACAGACCAATGGATTAATCAATTAATTATTTCCTTTGCTAATCTGGCACCTTGTTAAGACATGGGTATCCCTTTACAGATATACTTCATATAAATGCAGCCAGAGTCGGTTCTGGAACCTGGGCATTTCGCCACAAATTGTTGTTCTCCACCATACTTACGGATAAATTAACAATATAAAAAGGTATTGTGTGTAGTATGTATTTAAATGTATTATTATCATGTCTCATGTGGAATGGACCATTTTAATGATTTAACAATTCATTCATTCACATCTTGGACTCCACACCGATGACTGAAATAGTAAATACCTTGGTATATTTCATGTTACTACAAATTATAATTGGTTACAGTGATTAAGACAACAAAATGATCTGCATTCTGTCTCATTTCAGCACGTTCTAACTGAAACTGGCTTTCAAAGTAAAATGAAATGTTTTAATATGGCTAAAATAAACTTGTTTTTTTCCAAGACAGAAAACAAGTAAGAAGAAATATATAAAAATAATTACCCGTGCAATAACTTCACAGGTCTTCATGGATTATGACATTTATACCATGAACCATGTGCACAAAATATTTATTCATATTCTGGGGCTCTGGTAGCCCGGCTCCGCCCTCCTACATACTTCCGCTCAATTTTCATTTTCCTTCAATACGTCGTCTGGGTTTACGGTATATTCTTGGGTTTTTTCTGGCCAAATGAGTGGCTGAGAACGATGACGTTGAGGTTGTGTGCTAGTTTGAGTTGTAGTTCCGTATTGGCAACCCTGCCGAATATCCAGAAGTTAAAGCCCGAGCAAGAACAATCTTTGCTGAGTTTTGTTGGTGGCCATGATGTTGTGGCCCTCCTCCCCACGGGGTTCGGGAAAAGTTTGAATTTCCAGCTCGCTCCGTTAGTGGTGAAGGAGTTGGCTAAGCCTAACGCTAGCGATGCTAAGCCAACGTCATGACCAAACGTTAGCAATTGGTTATGGCAGATCCAGAGTGGCTCTGGGCAGATCCAATAGTTTTAAACTTCAACAGAGTACCCGCCTTCAAGGAAGTTAACACTTGTCAATGGAGAGTGGCCAGACTCTCTGTACAAATGAAATGGACCAGAGTCTGGTAGGACCAGGCTAGGGCTCCAGGACTCTTTAAATGGAAACGTGCTGGCAGTATCTTTGCCAACCTTCAAATAAATGTTACCAAAATAAAAGCAGCAGAAGCCGTAGCCTATGTACAACTGAAGCCAACTAGTATTGATTCAGCATGCTAGGTTTGCTACGTCAGAGCTGTGCAGTTATCTAAAAATGGCCAATAATAATTCAGTATTGTCCATAGTACAATTGATTACACACCTTATAAAATTACTCGGAGCACATGAGTTAGAAAATACAATTGAGCATCATGTGGCTTGTCATAGTGTTCAATTCGCATACCAAATCTAGAGTCACTTTCATTACAGATATTACCATATGTACTGTAAATAGAAATTGAAATTAATTCCTGATTATAAAGCATTCCTTTTGGTGGGTACCAGTACAATATTTTTGTGACACTGTATTTGGCATTCTTCTGCAAAACCGTTTATTTCATTCAGGTCTCAAATGTGGTCTAAACACAAGCAACCTTAAAAGAACATATTGCCTGAATAGAAATAGTCTGAAACTGGCCACATCTTAATCTATATTAGGAACTATCTGATCTAAGAATAAGTCAATATGACTCTGAATCTGACCAGACCTTTAATGCCAGCTTTCAGTACTTGATATCCCCAGCCACTCACACTCAAAGCCAAACGAAAGCCAAATTTAAAATCTCAAGACAATCAGCTGAGTCCTGAACCGTCTTAGAACTAAATGAAACAGTGTGTGGCCCGTTGTTGTGACAGTAAGTCAGCATATCATTTGATACACTAAGACAGTCTGCAGAGAACCAGTTCACAGTTTCCATTGCTCATTTGTTCAACAACACATGACAAGACCCATCAAAGATAAAAGGCAAGGCATCAAAAACTGATTAAACACACATTGCAAATACAGAGACAGGCGTCCAATTAGCACAGAAAGAGCAAGCTACTGTATCTGTCAGGGGATGACAAATGAGTTGAAATTAGGTAGGAGACATGATGCAACATGTAGACCAGGGAGAAAGAACTGACATCTATGTAACACATTTTCTTTCTTTAAAACTATTACTGAAATCGTCCATCCTTTCTCTTTGCAGGATCAGAGATGAAATGTAAAGGCAAGGGAAGGTGATGGCAATAATGGGACATGGCATCATTCTCAATCTGTGGCAGTCTGTGAAGGATAGAGGAGTATGAAGGCTGTGAATATCCAAGAGTCAAGGGATCAGTCTCTTTGAGTGGTCTCCAAAGACCATATGACCCATATCCGGGTCTCTGACCTTTGAGTGCAGAGGTACAACCACACAACCTTGTTTATATTTCTCTTGAAACGTCTCATCCATTCTGTCACCTATACTTTCAACCTCCACTGTTGTCTGAAATATGAAATTACAAAACTTATGGCATAAAGTGCTGTGGGCCATATCAGGACGAGTGTGAAAGACATACAATACCTGAAACGTGGAGAGAAGTGGAGACAGGAGGATTGTACTGGCACTGGTATCATTTTCAAGAGGGAATTAGACTGGAGGCAACAGTCCAAGCACAACGGACAATGATGAGACACAGCCATGCATGAAAGAAAGCATTGATCTCAGTGCACCGCACTGATGTTGCAAACCACATGCCCCCCAACGAGTGGCGGGTGGTTGTTGCTCTCTGTGTTTCACAAACAGACTTTTCCCTTCGCCTGAGCGGAGCCAGTATCCCCAAAGCTAAAGCTCACAAGACTTGTCATTGTCCATCAAATTCCGATACGTTTACAGAGAGAATGCTGTAAGTCAAGTGGATGAAGTGAAGATTGATCTCGTCAAGTCAGGATATGGTGGGATAATTTGTTACATGCTCCACCAAGTTCCTTGTGGCCACTTCAACTGCTGCTGAGCTGGAGAGGACACTGCTGGAAGGGAGTGGTGAGTTTAGGCCTGATATTACACCTGCACACACACCTAAGCTAGAAATTAAATAGTTCGCACGACGTGGAAGTCCAAGCATCTGAAGGATCCTTTTGCCTTCAACCGTTTATAGCTGTTACAAACAGCCAAAGCAAAAAGAGAGGGGCACAACGACAATCTTTCCGTGAAGGAATTCATAGTGTTTCACACGGTGTTACACGTTAAAAGTGACAAAAGATCTTTAGAGATAAATTCAAATCCTGCATACTTTCTCGCCTCTGCACACCTGGTCAATCGCTGCGTGAAGGGGGTGTGCTTGTGGGATTGCTTGTTTCAGAAAATTCCAAATTCTGTTCGAAGCAGACCCTCAGTGCCAACATTGGAAAGGTACGGTAGGAGGGTATAGACGCTGTTTGGCCTTTGTACAATCTCCCTTTGTTTGAAGCTTCCTGGAATTGCATGTTCTTTGCTATTAACTCACCTTATCTGGTGTTAAAACCAATACGCCCTAACACAAACTGCAAATTAGTATAGCAATCACTTCCCAACATTGACAATATAGCACTTGCATTTGACAACACATGGTAATTCCAATAACGGTACCAGATTGTTGCCCCCTGTGTAGTTTCAACATGCGATAAAATTAGTTAGTATCCTGTAAAAGCACCTTCAAGGTTTTCATACCAGGTGATATTATTACAGAAAATGTTTTCCTTTAAAACCTCAGGGGTCTGGCTCAAACGTTATCTACAAACTTGTACTTCAGCATTCTGAAATCACCCCTTTCTGGAGCAGCAGTGTCAAGGGAGGTGAATGCCATATTATCAGTAGCCCATAGCCTCTTGTAGCCCTAATCCTAACTCTTATAGTACAATCTTCCCTAAAAGAAAAATGCAGCATCAGCTGCAAGTTCACTGGTTGAAAAAACATCTAGTAGAACTTCATATGCTTTTAATATTTATTGAATAGACCTTTTTTTTTTTTTGCATACTGCTCTCCAGACCTCTTCCTCCCATCGGGATAATGCACACATCTCCAGTGCTGATCTCTGCAGCCACCATGAGCAACATGACGGTGCTCGACACTGCTGACCCCTATGACATGGACATGACCTCAGACGGGCCTATCTACCCCATCAGTTTCCAGGTAATGCTGCAGCCTCACATCTCAGATGGCTTTCTTAATCAAATTAATGTGACAGCATGAGTCAATCCACAGAGATCTTAGGTATATGATACTTTCAGGAAACTGGTAACTGTCCAGCTCATTAATGGGTTGATACTAAAACCCATTGTGTAAGTAAGAAGACTTACTGGTTGTATAGTCAATGTTCACACATTTTTATGATGATGTATTATTATGACTACATTAAAATAACATTGTCACACTAAATGCCACCGTGCGCTCTCTCTTGGTAGGTTTCTCTGACTGGCTTCCTGCTGTTGGAGATAGTTTTGGGCTTGAGCTCCAACCTCACTGTGCTTGTCCTCTACTGTATGAAACAGAACCTCATCAGCTCCGTCTCCAACATCATCACCATGAACCTGCATGTGGTGGATGTGTTGGTGAGTCCTGACCTCTATCAACATCTACCAGTCACTTTTTTGCCAAGAGGGATTTAACATCAAGTGGTTGGATACTTCTGGTGCTACAAAAAATTACCCCTCAGCACTGCTACCATTTCAGAAAAATAAACCATAAGGAACACTATGCTTCCATTTTTAAAAAGGGCCACAACATCTACTGATGTGCCAGTCATTAGACAAAGTATATTAAAGCTGCAAGCAGTAATTAAAAGGCCCTTGTCCCTGCCGGCACGAAGCGCTATAGCGCCTAAACACACATAAACCAAATCACTGCATAGTCCCGCAATGTTTACTTTTTTGTCGAGTTTTCGAGTACATCAAGGGTATCAAAAATCCGTTCAAAAGCGCCAAGTAACTTGGGGCGCTATTTAGCAACCAGATTTTGAGGTTTTTTTTGCATCCTAAAGTCCTTTTTCATGTCAACGAAAAAAGTAAAATACCACACAAAATCCGAGATAGCTGTATTCCTGTCAGGTAAAGCATTTTTTTTTTTTGTAGTATGTTCCTAGAAATAAGAACAATGATCCCACCAAATTTCGTGAACATCAAACTTTATCCCAACCCTGGTGTGTGTTTGGGGTGTATGGAGCCCACTGGCCACACCCAATACCAATGACTGCAGAACTTTGCAATTTTCACCACATTTGTGTGTCATCATCAAGTGTGCCATTTTTTTGTGAATTTTCGAGCATCCCAAGTCCCTCAAAAATGTGATTGCGCAGCAGGAAAATAAAATAACCTTTTCAAAAACAATAGATTCCTCGCGCTTTCGTGCTTGGGCCCTAAGTACAGTATATCAAGGTTAATTATGTACTATACTAAGGATGTTACTAAAGCAGATCACTCCAGTACTAGCCTCTCTTCACTGGCTCCCTGTTCACTTTAGAATCCAATTTCAGACCATGTTGATCCCTTAAGGCTCTCAATGGTCGGGCCACAACCTATATCACAGGCCTAATTCACCAGAACTCAGCCACAGGTCTCTTAGATCGGACGACAAATCTTTCCTGTTCCACGATTACAACTAAAACTAAAGTGACAGAGCCTTTACAGTTTTTGCTCTACAACTGTGGATCCAGCTGGCATTAGATATCAGAAATGCTCCCTAAATCTCAGTTTTTTAATCTTGTTATTCACTGGCCTTTTTAGCCCAGCCTCAATCTGTTATCATGTCTATAATTCTGTATTTGTGAATTGCTGTTTAGGTCGACCTTGGTATATTCTCTTTGTGTTTTCTTTCTACTTTTTTTTTTTACATTTTAAATGTTCCTTTATACAGCAAAATGATTAAATGTTTGGTGATATTGCAAATGTTACAATGACCAATAGTCTTAGTGAAACCTCACTGATATCAATAATATACCAGGAAGAAATTTCATATTTTTAACGTCACCAAACGTAGGTTGACAGTAAATGATTGGCTTTTTCACTAAATGAAGCCATGCTGCTACTACTACCTCCGTTATGTTAGGATTGTTGGGTATTTAGGGTTACTACAAAGCCAATAATTCCTTTGGCAATTCAGCTGTGCATGACTGTAATGGTTACGTACGTCTGGATTGACACCATCATATTGTACTATTTAGAATCATATAGCAATCATTACAAGCATGCCAAACAACCAAACAAGATTAGATGAAAACAAACGTAATGCATTAGAGATGAGAACTGAATTCCTCTTGTTTCCAGGTGTGCGTATGCTGCATCCCGCTGACAGCAGTGGTGGTGTTACTTCCTTTGGAAGCTGACACTGCTATGATGTGCTGTTTCCATGAGGCCTGCGTCTCCTTTGCAAGCGTAGCTACTGCTGCTAACGTCCTGGCCATCACTGTAGACCGGTATGACATCTCAGTGCGGCCGGCGAACCGTGTGCTCACGATGAGCCGAGCTGTAGCTCTACTGGGATCCATCTGGGCTCTATCCTTCTTCAGTTTCCTGGTTCCCTTCATGGAAGTAGGCTTCTTCATCAACTCTGGTTCAGACCATGTGAACCAGACTGCAGTGCTCACAGTGGTTCATACAAATGAGTATTACACAGAGCTGGGTTTGTACTATCACCTGCTAGCACAGATCCCTATATTCTTTTTTACAGCTGTGGTAATGCTAGTGACGTACTACAAGATCCTTCAGGCACTTAATATTCGCATTGGCACACGCTTTCAGCACAACCTACCTAAAAAGAAGCAAAAGCGCAAAAACACTATCTCTTTGAGCACTGCGACGCAAGCAGAGTCGACTGACGCTTCACAGAGCAGCACAGGAGTCAGGGCAGGTGGGAATGCACCCTTGGGCATGCGGGCATCAGTGTCAGTCATTATTGCGCTAAGACGAGCAGTAAAGCGTCACCGGGAGAGACGGGAGAGGCAGAAACGAGTCTTCAGGATGTCTCTTCTCATCATCTCCACATTCTTACTTTGCTGGACTCCAATAACTGTGCTCAACACCATCATCCTCAGCACTGGGCCCAGTGATTTAACTGTTCGCCTCCGCTTGGGCTTCCTGGTGATGGCCTATGGAACCACTATCTTTCACCCGCTCCTCTACGCCTTCACTCGGCAGAAGTTCCAAAAGGTTTTGAAAAGCAAGATGAAGAAGAGGGTAGTGTCTGTAGTAGAAGCTGACCCTACGCCAAACAATGTGGTCATCCATAACTCGTGGATAGACCCCAGGAGAAACAAGAAGGTCACCTTCGAGGACACGGAAGCCAGACAAAAATGTCTATGCTCGCAGGAGGCAGAGTAGTGGGATTAACTCAAATGTAAATATGTCAAATATGTAAAGTAAATGGGACTTGGTGAAATTCCACTCATAGAGGTTAAGTAACTAAAAACTGTTGTTTTAGAGGAAGGTATGGAGTTTTGCTTATGCATAAATAGCATTTGGGGGAAAAACATGGAAGAAATACGACTACGTTGGGAAAATATACTACTAAGTCTAAACAAGCTAAACACACGTTCTCATTAACAATGGAGTACAGTAATCCTGGGCAGCTTACTAAATGAATACTAAATGGTGGCTTCAGAAAAGATGTGTTCCCTGAGATCGGACGAATATAGAGATAAAGGTGAGGAGTTTCCGTAAAATGAATATCACACATAAATGAAACTACGAGCAGCTGGATGTGGATGAGTTCAAGGATTGCATTTACGGTTGATTTTTTTTACTCGCTACAAAAAAGGTCTCAAAATAGGTGTCATAGACACAAAAAGAGGCTAAGTTATGCTTTTTATTAAGGAATGTCGTGGAGTGCTATCAAGGACAATTCAGTCATATCTCTGTATCTAAGCAGCAGTGTGTGTTGTTCCCTAGTGTAAGATGAGACAAATGTCAATGTACTGTGTCATAAAATACCTTGATATTGTTTATCTCCATTTGTAATAAACAACCAAAGGCACAATATGTGTCAGTATCCCTCTGCTCTCTTGCTTCTAAATGTGGAATCGGATGCAGGGAAAAAACAGGAGGAATTCACTTTCCTCAGAGAGGTCAACTCTGTCTGTTTTATCATGTAGTCAGCTTTTAACTCTATTGAAACAAATAGAAACACAATACAAACTAAGGCCCTGTGTACACCTACACAGATATTTTTGAAAACAAAATTTCCATTTAAAAATCTGTCCACACAACATTCATTTACAAAATACCTCCGGCCAGACAAGAAAGCAAAAACGACTCCAAAGGCTCGCCTGGCCAGTAGTTGGCGATAAAGGCTACGTCTACGATTGGCCAAACACCAGAGAATAAGATTCTGAGCATACATAGTGAGCTTATTTTCCTTTGGCGGTCAAATCAAAACATATTAGTAAAACAATAGTAGTGGATTCTTTATTTATACATATTATACTGTACGTACCTATCTTTTTAACATATTTCTGGTACACGTCCCAATGTGCTATAGCAAGACTGAAATGTGACTCATGGACGCTGTGGTGGAGCTGCTGCTTAGTGTCTCCTTACAATACAAGGTGAAGATAACACTGGGTTCAGCAGATGCCTCCGTTCATCCGTGAAGTGGTGCAGCAATACTGAGGGTACATCCACACAAAAACGTTTTCATTTTAAGACAAAAACGGTCTTCGTCCACACAAGCGTTTTAGCTCCATTAGCAGCAGTGATCTCCATCTATATTAACAAGTCTGACAACACATATCACATGACCATTCACATATGCTGGGCATGCGCATGCCGCTTTAAATGGGAAGCAGGTTGTTCGGTAAAGTTGAAAATTACAGAAAATACTTTAGAGAAAGAACAACAAGGGTGAAAAGTATGAGCAGGGATTTATTAGCTTGGACCAACGACAAGGTGGAACTGTTACTGAGAGGTATGTAAGCATACCTAACCGATAAGACTGACTGACGTAGGTCGTTGTTTCCCAAGGTCTCTGTTTGTGCCATCCAGACAACAACACAACCCTGGAGTTTTCAGACCAAAACAGGGGCAGCATTGTTTTCAAATGTCTCCATTTAAGGGCCTTGGAAACGCAGGAGTATGTAGTGTGGACGCGAGGTGTAAATGCCGAAAAACATAGTTTTAAACCACAACGTAGTAGTGTAGATGTAGCCTTAACATGTAAAGTAGTTGATAAATCTCGCAGTACTTACAAAATGGTAGTCCATTGCTGTTGTTAGTGGCGCATCCTCATTACACAAAGCAATAACGGGCATGCACGAATTGATGAGCTGACGTCATTGTTTCCCTAGTCTCGCTGTGTGGAGTAGTCTGCTGTGTGGAGTAGCCAGACCCTCCTCCAGCGTGCTTTGGATGAGGGTCTGGCTACTCCACACAGCATTCAGGGATGGGAGGAAAACGTGCACTGGTTTAATGGCATTTCTTTAAACCAATCACAATCGTCTTGGGCGGTGCAAAACTCCGCACAGAGCCGCTGCATAATAGTCGTGTGAAAGAAAACTGAAACGGAAATCCAACCCTGGTCACGGCTACTGCGTCCACTATTTTTACAGTCTATGGTAAGAACACAAAACAGAGCGTGTCAAAAAGCTAAATGCAGGTCGCAAGACTTGACATTTATTATTTGGAACTGAGAAATGCAAAGTGGCCCTTCTTATCTGGCATTATTGGCAAAAAATCATTTTAATGCACGTGCCTTGTTTGCTACTGTCAACAGGCTAACAAACCCTTCTATCCTCTAGGGCCCGTGTGAAATTTGCCTCCTTCTTTGCTGACAACATTTATAAAATTAGACAAGCAATCAGTGTCTCCATATCAGGTACAGGATATGTGTTGTCCCTGTGTCCGCGTAAAACCAATTCAAATACCATGACCCAATTTTATTCAATCAACCCTAAAAACCCGGAGGACATTATACTAGAGACATTAACTTCTGAAATCCTCCTCCTGCTGCCTTGATATTTTGCCAATAGGCTTTTTCAAAAATGTTTCAAACTATTTGGCCAAACATCTTGTACAGATTTTAAACACATCTCTTCTCACAACTCTTACCGGAAAAAAACTGCAGTCATCAAGCCACTCTTAAAAAAGAACAATTTATACACGTCACTAATGAGCAATTATAGGCCCATATACAAAACCTTCCATTTTTTAATAAAATCATTGAAAAAGCCTCTTGCCAGTAAACAGCGTGACAAGAGGATGATGACTTCCAGTGAGGTTGTCGATCACAACACAGCACAGAGACTGCTCTTGTTAAGGTCTTCAATGACATCCACTTAAATACAGACAGTAGCAAAAGTTCAGTCTTAGTATTACTTGATCTCTGTGCTGCTTTTGACACGGTCAAATTTCACATTGTTTTATCCACTAGCATGGCTAAAAACAGCCCCAAACAAGAAGCATGTGGACAGAAGTGTATTTCAGCTATAGAGTTATATATATATATATATATTTATTTATTATTGAAGATTTTCAAAATTTGGTAACCTCAGGGGGAAGAAAATAACAGTGACATTAAACTACTCTTTAGATGATCCTCTTTAAACCTCACTGAAGTGATTCTAGGACCCCACAGTGTGAACCACAACCAAACACAAAGAAGCAAAGGCCACTTGGGAAATGGTTGGAATTGTTGGAAGACAGCCGACTGGCACAGCAGAGACCAGAAGCCGACACTGTATCAACTTTAAGAGTTTGTTGCTGTGCTGCTAGAGAATGCTGAGGACACTGACCCCATTTTAAAGGTCTTTACAGCCAATGGAATTTTAGCTCTGTGTGTGTGTGTGTGTGTGTGTGTGTGTGTGGTCACAGGTTGCTGAAAACACTTGTCCTTCTGAACTCGTTCTGTCACCCTTAACACCTTGTGATAACTAAGGGTGGTATGGCAAATAGATAACCGTGACATTCAATGCATCAATATCACTTTTTGTCTGCTGACATTAGGTCACACAGTTCTCTGAACCTATCCAGTCAGTGTTAGACACATCAATTCTGACCAAGAAAATGAAACCAAGTTCTATGATGAGAGAAAGGGGTACCTGGGGTTGAAATGGGTTTCACTTTTATGACCTCATCATACGCCTCATCAGAAGGGCAAGATTACAGCCTTAAATCCATCCATCCATCCATCCATCCATCTTCATCCGCTTATCCGGGGTCGGGTCGCGGGGGTAGCAGCTCCAGCAGGGGACCCCAAACTTCCCTTTCCCGAGCCACATTAACCAGCTCCGACTGGGGGATCCCGAGGCGTTCCCAGGCCAGGTTAGAGATATAATCCCTCCACCTAGTCCTGGGTCTCCCCCGAGGCCTCCTCCCAGCTGGACGTGCCTGGAACACCTCCCTAGGGATCCCGAAAGATGATTCTGACAACGTGATGTGATGCCAGGCAATTGCAAACTAGTAATTAAGTTGATACAGTATATCAGTGGTTAAAGGTCCTATGAAATGCTGCATTTTTGGATGCCTTTATATAGGCCTTAGTGGTCTCCTAATACTGTATCTGAAGTCTCTTTTATATAGGCCTTAGTGGTCCCCTAATACTGTATCTGAAGTCTCTTTTATATAGACCTTAGTGGTCCCCTAATACTGTATCTGAAGTCTCTTTTATATAGACCTTAGTGGTCCCCCTAATACTGTATCTGAAGTCTCTTTTATATAGGCCTTAGTGGTCTCCTAATACTGTATCTGAAGTCTCTTTTATATAGACCTTAGTGGTCCCCTAATACTGTATCTGAAGCCTCTTTTATATAGACCTTAGTGGTCCCCTAATACTGTATCTGAAGTCTCTTTTATATAGGCCTTAGTAGTCCCCTAATACTGTATCTGAAGCCTCTTTTATATAGACCTTAGTGGTCCCCTAATACTGTATCTGAAGTCAGATTACCAGTTTCATAAAGTCAGCTAGCTCATCCCTGTCTTTCCAGCAGTCAGATAATCACTATTTTATGAATGAAATCATATGTCTGAGAAATGTAGAAGTGTTGATGACTCATCACTATCAAAAAAGAAAGCAAGGCTATATCTAAAGAGAGTTACCATAATTTTGGTTTTATTGAAGGACAGGACAGATCTCGGCCAGAAACAAAACACCAGGAGGCTATCGGGGTGGGGGGGCTCAGGTTTAAAGCTTGGCTTTAAGGAAAAAAGGTTGGGAACCACTGCAGTAATATCAAGGTTAAATGCAATTAGTTTTTTTGAGCTGGATGAAGAGGACTGACCCTGTTTTACTTTTTGAAACATAGTGGTTATTCAAACTTCTAAGTGCTTTCTCAAAGCATCTGCACAGACCCTTGCTGTAGCTTATGCATAGAGTTGTGGGTGGATGGCAGATGTCTGTGAGCAGCTGAGGAGTGGTAGTGGAGTGATCCGGAGTTTGCACAGAGGTTGATCGGTATGGAGACGTCAGTAGTGGACTTGTAAACGCTTTGAAAGGGATTAAAACGACGTTACTTTAACTGCCGCGCAACTGAGCTTGTAGCTTTGCCAATCCTCGGTACTGCCCCGTCCGTCTCGTTTTACTGAATGACTTATACACAAAAGTGTTTTGAAAACTGGTGCAAACTGGGGACAAATTGATTCGTCAGTCTGGAAAGGGGCGGTTCCGTGGGATTAGAACAGCTGGTGCAAATGGCCCACAATCTGGCCTTCCTCAGGTGTGGGCCGAAACGTTGCGTGCCTTATTAAAGCATTTTTCAGAGCATTGAGCTTTTCTTTACCTTCTTTCTACATTTATTTTTTTGTCCTGCACAATCAACTACATTGATGTGCACTACATCGTCTTTTCTGATATTTTCCAGGTTGTCACAGTGTGAGTGCCTGCGCTATAATATTGCTGTTAGCTATTCCTTATTCAGTGTTATGTATATTGCTTGATTAGTTAGTTTAAAGTGATCTTATGAGCTGTAGTGCACTGCCCTTTAGGGCTGAATGATTTTTGAAAATAATCTAATTTTTTTCAAAAATATTGCGATTGCGATTCAATATGCGATTATTTTGTAAGCTCTTTGTCTTCTGTATTATTCAACAAAGACAAGCAATAAATCATTGTATAGTATGAACAACACAAGATTAGATAGATTAAACTAAACTGTTCTTTCCTGGAGGCCAGGCCTGGATGTGATGATGAAATCAGGTGATGCATGAATTTATATGAATATCATCTTTTATTGAACTACTTCAGTCCCAGTAGTATACTGAGCACTGACCGCCTGCTGTAAACATTCATATGAAAGTCAGAAACTAATCACACAAACTAAAGGGCAGATTGCAGAAATATAAAAACAAACACTTAGTAGTATTTACATTTAACTATCATTTACTGTAATAAACATATGTAAACATGTGGATTGCACTTTTTAAACACTGTCTTTGAACTTTACTAGACAGTTAAATAAGTAAAAATATAGTATATACAGTATATACACAACGGTGTATTTTTTTTACAGCACACACAGAGGAGCTGCCTCCAGCCCCCCCTCCCCCTCATGAAGTTACGTGCCGCGTGCATGACAGCGTCAACGTTGCACTCAGAGACAGAGAGGCTATCGTTACGTTAGCAGTAGCATGCTGCTGCTGGTCTTGCCGTGGGATTAACTGTACTAATTAAACCGTTGAAACAACGCAGCCACGCTGCTGTGGAAGCTCCCTGAACGTCATTTATCAGAGTCTGGTTGTTACCCCTCCCGGCAGCAGTCTCCTCCACTCCATATCTTTATAACGGAGCTAGCTAACTGGAGCTAACCGCTAATCAGCGGTTAGCTAATTAGCTAATTGTTGCTAACCGAGCCTTCAGTTCTGCTTGCCTGTATCCATTAACTGCAGGTATGGACTCGAGCCCGAATAAAACCCTTCATTTTATTAAAATGGCTGTAAAAGTTTTAAACTACAACTCAGGAGTTGTTTGAATGACAGAAATCTGCTCAAGGTACGGCGTAGCGTTAGCGTGCTAAGTTGATGCTTTCTCTGCGGGTGCAGACTGATTTGCTCTTGCGAGTCACGTGAAATCGCGTCTTAACATATCGTGATATTATCGCAAATGCAATTAATCGTTCAGCCCTACTGCCCTTGCAGTAAAAGGTTAATAATAAGGTCTGTACAGTGTGTGCTCCAGTGCCTATCCACTTTGTTGTGAACGTTTAGTGTGCAATGGTGCGCATGGTGAAACTTTGAGTAAGTTGTAAAGCAGTGAGCAGCTAGGCTACTCATCTTTACACTGTATTATTATGAGATGAGCAGAGAGCTTACTAGGCAAATTTGTTTGTTTTATTTTTTCAAGTTCTAATTTACATATTTTTAGTTCTAACTGGCAATGACTTTCACAAAAAGGATTTTAAATGACCTAAAATATCAAACTGGTGGCCAAAATAAAATATAGTCATAAATTAAATGTGTCCACTAGCTGGCTAGTCCACACAGCATTCCTGGATGGGAGAAAATCGTGTTCTGGTTTATTGGCATTTCTTTAAACCAATCACAATCGTCATGGGCGGTGCTAAGCTCTGCACGGAGCCTCTGTAAAATAGTCTCTGGAAGGAACCTGTTTTGGTTGAATGTGTACGTTCAAAAGTAGTTTTAGTCGTGCAACAGAAAACTCAGATTGGACAGATCGGCCTGTGACCTTCAGCACTCACTGGATCGGTTCGCAGCCGAGTGTGAAGCGTCTGGGATGAGGATCAGCACGTCTAAATTGGAGGCCATGGTTCTCAGCAGGAAACCGATGGAGTGCCTTCTCCAGGTAGGGAATGAGTCCTTACCCCAAGTGAAGGAGTTCAAATACCTTGGGGTCTTGTTCGCAAGTGAGGGGACAATGGAGTGGGAGATTGGTCGGAGAATCGGCGCAGCAGGTGCGGTATTACATTCAATTTATCGCACCGTTGTGACGAAAAGAGAGCTGAGCCAGAAGGCAAAGCTCTCAATCTACCGGTCAGTTTTTGTTCCTACCCTCACCTATGGTCATGAAGGCTGGGTCATGACCGAAAGAACAAGATCAAGGGTACAAGCGGCCGAAATGGGTTTCCTCAGGAGGGTAACTGGCGTCTCCCTTAGAGATAGGGTGAGAAGCTCAGTCATCCGTGAGGAACTCGGAGTAGAGACGCTGCTCCTTCGCGTCGAAAGGAGCCAGTTGAGGTGGTTCGGGCATCTGGTAAGGATGCCCCCTGGGCGCCTCCCTAGGGAGGTGTTCCAGGCACGTCCAGCTGGGAGGAGGCCTCAGGGAAGACCCAGGACTAGGTGGAGGGATTATATCTCCAACCTGGCCTGGGAACGCCTCGGGATCCCCCAGTCGGAGCTGGTTAATGTGGCTCGGGAAAGGGAAGTTTGGGGTCCTCTGCTGGAGCTGCTGCCCCCACGACCCGACCCCGGATAAGCGGACGAAGATGGAACAGAAAACTCAGATTGGACAGATAGTCTAGCTAGCTGTCTGGATTTACCCTGCAGAGATCTGAGGAGCAGTTAACCATAGTCCTCACAAATCCACCAGAGGTTAGAACGCCAACACAAAGGAAGAGGAAGGGGACGGACATCCGGCTGAAAAGAGGGACATCTGACAAAATTTCCAGGGCAATCCCAGAAGTGGAACATTGTGGATATAGACTACGGGGAGACTACAGCACCAATTGTAGTTTTGGAAAAACAGATGTGAACTCTGGATAATCAATAAACATGCATGCCCTTACCTAGTTCATTGAGGCTCTGTGCAGCTTTGGTGATCTCCCTGCTGCCCCCCTGTAGCTGACCCTGGAGCCTCTTGCTCAGGTACAAGATACGAATGATCCTCCGCAGCAGGTCACAGGCCACCTGGAGCAGGAAGAGAGAGGGGGGGCAAAATGGTGAGCTACTTGAATGAAACTTCAACTAAAATATCCATGGATTAAGTAAGTGTGATGCCCTGCTGATGTGTGCTTGAGTGAGACAGTGATGCCCATCTAAAGGCTGTTGTTTTTTGTAGATGACTGACTGACCCTTTTTGAAATAACAGGCATGTGGAAAGAGGAAATACCCTCAGAAACCAACTAAGAATTACATTATATTACATCATCAAATAAACGTGAGGTTCATCTGGGAGTCGCACTTCAGTCACTTGGTTCATACCTGGCAGCTTCTCAGACTGAAAAAAATGTGCATCCTGCAAAAATAATTTAAGAAATCACAACCAATTCAAATCTTTGCACCACAATAGCTATATTGTCCACACCCTTTTACAATCTATGCTATTAATGTGTATTATACCATGGTCTGGGGGAATCCTCCATTCTGATTGGCTGCAGGGTGTCCATAAAAATGTATTACAGGACACCTACTAAAGGAGTTCCGGTGAAACTGACTGTTTACTGTTCTAAATGAATGTGCTACATTAAAACAAAAAGGAAATGTGAATCTGTTAATTTTAACACTGTGAAGTGCTTCGGTGCCTCGTCCTCTGAACACCACAAGATGGCGCTAACATCTGCAAGATGTAAGTTACACTGCCCCTCCGAACTGACTTTGCGCAAAGCCTGACACAAGTGTCTTTGACTGGGTCACTTTAAGACCAACCCAGTTGTCAATTTCCCGTCCAGCGCCCACGTCGTTTAAATAGCAAATGCACCTGCGCCCATCTGTGACCCATGGGTGGTCTTACAGGGAGGTGTGTTCAGGTGCATTCTGGGCGTGCTGGTCTTACAGGGAGGTGTGTTCAGGTGCATTCTGGGCGTGCTGGTCTTACAGGGAGGTGTGTTCAGGTGCATTCTGGTCGTATTGCTACCTCGAGGCAGCGGAAAGTGATTGCGCAATTGACCAACAAAAACCTGGTCTACAGTCAATAACGCAGCATTTCATTGTTTTTTAACAGAGCATTAGTAAAATGCGCACACAGGGACGCACTTTCAAATCTTTCCTTCCTGCTCAGCAAATCCTCCATCATAATAGCACCGCGCCGAGGTCCAAACGCGCCTGGCTTAAAAGCCAGATGACACTCCAATTGGTTTATTGCATGCCAAACCCAAAACACACCTATGATTAATTAAGTACAACCCTTATGAACCATACGCCTGGCGCACGGACCCTTTTTTCCCGGCGTTAAACTAGCAAAAGTGGATTCGTACATGCCCTAAACGCACCTGCACCAGGCGCTTCAGTGACTGATCACTTAATGTTTGAGTCACATCCAACTCGCACTGAAGAGAGCCAGAGAGAGAGAGAGAGAGAGAGAGAGAGACAGAGAGAGACAGAGACAGACAGAGAGAGACATAGAGAGAGAGAGACAGAGACAGAGCCAGAGAGAGAGAGAGAGAGAGAGAGAGAGAGAGAGAGAGAGAGAGAGACAGAGACAGAGAGAGACAGAGAGAGAGAGAGAGAGAGAGAGCGAGCGAGACAGAGAGAGACACACACACACACACACACACACACACACACACACACACACACACACACACCCATTAGCCCTGGAGAGAGACCTCAGAATCACACTGACCTCTTTACAGCCACAGTTTCATCAATATTTAATCATGATTTCTGCACAAACAGGAGAACTGCAGTCCAGTGCTCTTACTGAGCTGCATGCATGAACAAGCAACACGCGTGTTGCTTGTTCGTGCACGCACAGCAGCTTGGAGCTCTGCACACAACAAATCTCTTGCCTACATGTAAGCAAATGCTGAATCTCTCTCCTACACAGTGTCGATTTCTCTGTGGGTTTTGGAAAACTTAAATCGAATAATGTTCTTTGGCAAAACTGCCACAGTTTTTTTTTTCTGCCATCTCAAAAGAGAAACTGACTGATTCACACACAGCCACAGAAAAGTAAATACCATCATTATGAAGTGTGTAGTGGAGAGTTACCTGCAGCCTGGCAAGCTGTGTGATCCGGGCCACAATCTTGTTGTACGGGTCTACAATCTTTGTCCTGATCCTGAAGAGATGTACATGGTTTCATTAAGAACCAAAGAGGTGCATGTAAAAACATCATATACTGTAGAGCTTTTACACTGCAGAAACTTTCCAACCTGTCACCTGGGGCTTCCTATAACCTGAACCTTTAAAACCTAGAGAAATCAGTCATTTTAGTTAATGACATGACATTAATGAGTTTATCATTTGGTCGCCTGTCAATGGCGATTCATTCATTAGGTGCCACTTTGGAACAGAGTCAAACAGAAGAGACCTAATTTATTGATATGATATTTCAATATCGATCCAGGTTACTACAATGGGCTTCATTTACAAGTGGCTCATGCTAATGCAGGGGGTTTTCCTGCATACAGAAAGTTTTGGCACCCCCCAAAGAGGTTTTCAGCCAGCGCCAAAGGAAAACATTACACTCCATAACATTTTGTATTCATAACATGATTGTATTATTGTACAAATTAATAATAATACATTTTATTTTAAGGAGCCTTTCTCGGCACTCAAGGACACCATACAGGGATACATATTTAAAAGCAGCAAAAAAATATAAATAAAAGAATAAAATAGAAACAACAGAAAGAGGCAGAGCAATTGACATTAAGTGGAATAGGCAGTTTTAAACAGATGTCTTGAGTTGCAATTTGAAATGGGGGAATGAATCGATGTTTCTGCGTTGGGGGGTGGTAGTGAATTCCAGTGACGGGGAGCAGAGTGGCTGAATGCTCTGCTCCCCATGGTGGTGAGACGGGCGGAGGGGACAGACAGGTGTATAGAGGAACCTGGAGGAGATCAGACAAATATTGGGAGCGAGGCGAGGTTGTGGATGGTCTTGAATGTAAACAGGAAAAGTTTGAACTGGATACAGAACTGGACCGGGAGCCAGTGGAGCTGTTGGAGGACAGGAGTGATGTGGTGGATGGAGGGGGTTCAGGTTATGGTGCTATGATTAAATTAGCTACAACAGTGATTGCAGTTACCTAATATTAGTCACTCCTAAATTCATAAACATAGGACAAATACAGGCAAAATGTGCTCCTTGGAAGAAAAAAAATAAAAGTTACCATCAAGCCCTGTTCATATTACATTTTTTACACACCCAGGCCGCTGCAGGACTCGGCCAACAGCACGCTCTTACTGGGTGAGCTAGAGGCCGCCCCCCTGTTCATATTAATTAAACAAACTGGACTCTGGGACTGGGTCGAGCCCAGAGGGCATTAGAGCTGTTCTTCTTAAAGCCCAGGAACATCAAATGTCCAAAATCAGGGTGCTAAGTTTGGGAGGTAGGGAGAGTTAGAAAATAATATATCTTATTGTCCACCATGACAAGTTGTCTGTCTAACTTCAGACAGTGAGCTGGATTACCTTTACTCTTTTGCCCAAGTAAATTATATTTGTAATGTCAGGTATCATCCAGCAGAAACTATTTTAATTCAATAGCTGTTCATTTATTTGATCTGCTGCACTTTGGATCAATAGACAGATTGAAAATGATGTCTAAAGGAGGTTTGTTAGGTTGAAGTGATTCCTTTGCTGTCTCACACAACGGTCTAATAACGTGAGAATGAAATGCTTTCCTTCAGAATGAGAATTTCATCCTTTGACACCGGTTGTGAGTGCTTAAGGTCCTTGTTTCACAAAATTAATATTAAATGTACAGATTGGATGCTCTATATGTAATAAGTCTTTATAAAAATGAAAGTGCAAAGCTTGTCCTTTTGATGTACGGAGAGTTAGAAAATAAAATAAATTATTATCATTTTTTTTTGGTCAAGTTGATCCCTAGCCTACCGGTAATAAATAGAAAATAAAGTAGTTCTACACAGGTAATCCCGTTAGTTTAATTTATTCTTTTATGACTCAAATGTATGCTATACAAAAATGTGTTTATGGTTAAACCGCTTACAAGAACAAGACATGTTTACAAGAGCACAGATTCTACATACATCTAGCCTCTTATTTTTTGCTCTCAAAGTGCACCAGATTGATGCGTTTAACTTTAAAATGTATTTTTTAATTTTCCTGGGGGTATGCTTCCAGTATTAAGTAAGAGGGACAGACAACAATGGAAGAGGTGGCGCTGGCATCGTTATTGATTTTCTTTCACAATTACACCAATAAAACTGTGCCCAACATATTGAACCACTTTGTAATGTTTGTTTTATTTTTGCTCCACTGGGTGCATTGGGATCCTTTATTGATTTATAATATTGTTCCATCTTTATGTCCTAGTTTGTTCAACAAGTGCCCCCCCCAAGCAGTGCCAAAATGTTGTTCCATGAACCCATCCCCAAACTGGGTGGAAGGAAAAGCAGAACCTGTGAACCATTTAGGGTACGTTTTGAATTAGACACCTGAGAGGCTTAAAGGGTAACTACCGGGTTTTTTTTTTTTTTTTCAACCTGGACCCTATTTCCCTGTTTTTGTGTCTAAGTGACTGATGGGAACAACCATTTTTGACATTGGTCCAGCGTTAAGCGTGAACACTGTAACCGGAAGCCACAGACCGGGCTGCAATGTAACCCTATGGGACAAATGTTCAGCATCAATCAGCATTCTTGTTTTCCCGCTGACAGGCTCAGATTAATATTTTGTATATATGTATATATAAAATATAAGTGTCTGACAACCTTATGGAAAGGATCCCTTCAGAGATAGACCTTTAAAACCTCTTTAAGACCTTTCTGTAACCAGAAACAGCTCTGAAGTCGCTAACGCTAAACCCACCAGACTGAAAAAGTGGAAAGACGACCCAAAACGGCTTTTCATAGTTTTATTTTGTTTCTGTCGACTTTTAACAAAGTGTATTTTACGATGCTTAAATTACTGTTTATTTACATGGAGTCTGGTGGGTTTAGAGAACGCAATGTTGCAGATGTTTTTATGTTTAAAAAAAGGATCTTACTCTTTAACAGAAAGGTTGCCCTCCTTAGAAATCCTTTCCATAATGTTGTCAGACACTTAGAATATTAATCTGAGTCTGTCAGCGGCAAAACAAGCACTTTTGTAAATGTAAATACAAGCTGGACAACTGTCGTACTAACTCACATTGTAGCTTGTTTCTCCACTGCCGACTGCAGTGATCTCTCTTAATACTGGACCAATGTCAAAGATTGTTGTTCCCATCAGTCACTTAGACACAAAAACAGGAAAATAGGGACAAGGTTGAAAAAAACGGTAGTTAGCCTTTAAGCTCCTACTTACGATTTAGTCAATTTACGCAATCCTAATAAAATCACTGGTTTAATATTGCTGATAAAGCAACACAAATCTCCATCAAAGGGTTTTCCTCAAGATGTGATGATGGTCCTACAAGAAAAGGTGAGGCATCTTTGGGAGCTACATTCTGTTTCTACCATTCAAGAGAGACCATAAGTTGAAAAAAGGTCATATCATGCACCTTGAGCTAAGTTTCAATCAAAATGTGATCATAGTTGAGGCCTTTTGCTTATGTTGCCAGGCCACTGTCAATCAAATCTGATCAAACCATACACACACATACTTCTGATGAAGCAGATTAGCGACGTTGTTGAGTGTTATAATATAAAGTAAGGATGTTTGCTTATGTAGTCATAAATATTTGACTGAAAATTTTATTTTGAAACCACATTTTCAGGGGCTTTATGGACTTGAATCCACTAAAAGGCCCAGCTAAGAGAAGAAAAGAACAGAGACAGTGGTTGTAAGCAGGTGTGTGAATGTCAGGCAGCAGGCGCTGAAGCCAAGCATCTATGGGTAAATGTTGACAACAAATGCATCTAATCTCACTAAAGCCACGGGGAAACCGGTTTACCTGTCAACAGCCGCCTGCAGAGCACTGATTCTTGTCTGCATCATCTGAAGGACCCCTGAAAACAACAAAAACAGAATATATATTTCCGTCAGTACAATTCGACAGTGATTTTATGAGCTACTTTCTTAGCAGACTTCATTTGAAAAACGCTGGCCCACTCTTGTGGTTAAACCTGAGAACTGCAATAATTAAAAAAGACATCTTTAAAAACTGCTATAGCAGTTAATTATTTAAGCATCCAACACATATATCCAATTATCATTGCTCAGCAATACTGTGGAAAGATCAGGATGGGCTCAAAAGTCTTGCCATGTGCATTCATAGGCTGTTAGGCAGCTGTGGCATTTTAGACCTGACGGTTGGTTTCTGAACATTATCACATTGATGATGAGAACGTTGTCATAACATTAAACCGCTAGGACAATTCCAGGTAGGGTAACTACTGTGGCATTAAACTCATTGATTCTGAAGCAGGCTACAGAACACAGTATTGTAATGGAAGATTCTGACTATCTGCGTTTTTAGTACCATTACCACACACTTGTTAAAGATCTTTGGCAATTTCTGGGACCTTCTATGCTGAATATTGTCAACTGTCGTCCCACAGCAGGCAATGTTCCCACAAGCTTTAAGGCTGCTGTGGTTCAACAACTTTCAGGCCATATATTTAATAGTCATCTTTTTGAACATTTTCAGTCTGTGACACCCCTTCTCTTCATAGTCGTCAGATTCATCTACCAACCCTTATAGAACTGGCTCAGGTTTGCCTTGCACCAGCTCTTAATTATGCTGTTATAGTTTTAGACTGCCGGGGGACTTCCTTTGACACACTGAGCTCCTCTCTCCTCTCTCTTTCCATCTGTGTGCATCCATGTCCCAGAAATGCTTGTTACTAACTTAGCTCTGGGGAGCTTATTCCCCGGAGTCCTTGTGTTTTCTCGCCCCGCAGTTTTCCTTGGATTAGAGTGGCACCTAAATCATGGTTGCAGCTGCCGCCGCGGTCCTGCTCCGCGCCCTGCTACGTCCTGCTACACCCTGCAGTGGCCTGCTATGCCATGAACTACTACAACTACTATTTCTAGTCATAGTTCCATTATCTTTATTGCGACTATTATTGCTACTGTTCATCACACCCCCAACCAGCACCGTCAGACACCGCCTACCAAGAGCCTGGGTCTGTCCCAGGTTTCTCCCTAAAAGGGAGTTTTCCTTGACACTGTTGAACAAAATGCTTGCTCTTGGGGGAATTACTGGAATTGTTGGGTCTTTGTAAATGATAGAGTGTGGTCTAGACCTACTCTATCTGTAAAGTGTCTCGAGATAACTCTTGTTATGATTTGATACTATAAAATAAAATGTAATTGAATTGCTTTCGGGACCGGCCACTCCACCAAAACTGTGCTTACTGAAGTCGTAAATGGTCTTCTCATTAATAAGGATTCATATTCCATCTCTGTGCTTCTACTACTGGATTTTAGTGCAGCCTTTGACACTACTGATCACTGTATACTCCTTAAATCATTGGAAGAAAAACAATGCCTTCTCTGGCCTGGCTCTCACGTGGTTACAATTACCTATCCAAAACAACATGTGCGTTTCCTTAAATAATATAACTGATGACCTACAAATTTGTAAACTTCATACCTGTCTGAACCCCTTAACCTCAATACTCCAATCAGTGCTCTCAGAACACAGGTCTCCTTTCTGTCCCAAGTTAAAAAGAAGTCAGATGACATCCCTCTTTTTCATAAATAACAAACACATTCTATGTAACATTTTGTCATACTGATTGCATATACTGTCATTGTATTATATTGACCTATTCTGGGTGTCATATGCTGTACAGATTGTAAAGTCCCCTGAGGCAAATTTGTGATTTCTGACTTTGGGCTACAAAAATGTAGCATAATTTTGACCAAAATAAAAAAGAAGAATGTTGTTGAGTATAATTTTCTAATAGGTTTATTGCAAACCGAAGCCATTGGCTGCTAAGCAAGTAGTAAAACAGCAACATGATGCAACAGGAGGTAGAGTGGTCGTCTACCAATCGGAAGGTCGGTGATTTTGATCCCCGATCCCAGTCTACATGTTAAAGTGTCCTTGGGATACTGAACCCCAAATTGCTTCCAGGAATGTGCATACATGTTTGTTTCAGATTACCAGGTGGCACCTTGTATGTTAGCCTTGGCCACAGGTAGTGGTGTAACGGGACCATAGTTGACACTCATGGTTTGGAATGCATTTGAACCGCGGATCAATTGCAAAGTTCAATCTGGCGATACGATACATATCACGATACATGGGTCACGATTCAATATATTGCAATATATTTCGATACTGTGCGTAAGGCGAAATATTGGGAGTTTACTGTAGGTAAACGAGTCAGAACACAGAAAATCAAACTGCCAGTTTGGGATTGTGGTTCACAGGTTCTTAGTGAGCTAATGTTTAGATGCTAAAATAGGCCAAAGTTCAGCCATAGCTACATTGTTAGCTTAAGTCAGGCACTGCTAGGCCCTGTTAGACGAGGACACTAGTGGTGCGTCTCAGCATAGCCATCTAGCAGTAGGGGGTTTAAACACAACATAAACGTCAACCACTGTCTTACATGAATATTTTTGCACGTAAACTAAAAAAAATTACAAAAATAAAAATAAAAAAATCGATATTGCGTTTTTGAAAATAGATATGGTATTGCTAAATAAAATATTGTGATACTCAAGTGTATCGATTTTTTCTTACACCCCTAACTGCTGTTACTGTTGCTTGAAGTAGGCTGATAAATCTCTAAGGCGGGTTGCAGTCAAAAGATACAGGCAACGCAATTTTCTGTTCACGTGAACGGCACATGATAAAATCTGGTGCCAATATGGCACCGGTGCCTAAACGACTGGTGTCTACCAAACAGAATAGCAACGTGGATTTCAGTGCCACTTAAACACCTGCTCTGCTCTCTGATGCTCTGAAACAGACGTGGTTTTTGTGCTGATCCGAAAGTCGATCCGATCCATGACTCAAAACTGTGATCCGATCTGTGAGTTTGGTGATCTGTTGCACCCCTAGCCACTGGTGTATGAATGGTGCCTGTAGTGCTGAGCTCTCTGACTGGCCGCTAAGAACAGATCAGAATAGATAGCCCTATATAAATATAAACCATTTACTGATTTTAAACAGCCAAATCTCACACGAATACACCAACAGAGAGAGAGAGAGATTTCAAAAAGGTTACTTCTTACAGTTGAATCATAATGCTTTAAGAAAATTAAATGTTGACTATAATAAACCCCTTATCTGTAAACACGTGTCAGCAATTGATTTGCGTAGCGTACTAAAATGAACTAAAACCAATGGCAGTCAGGAAGGGTAAAAAAAAACATCCTTAAGCCCATGTGCATGTCCATGAAGCTGTTTAATTATAATGGCGGCATATATAAATGTGGCTCTTTACCTTCAAGGGACTCTATCCCAGTTGCCTGAGACAGTAAGTCTTCATGTCTGGCCACGACCTGGAAGGAAGGAAGGAGTATTAACAAATTGGGGTTAATATTATGGTTACATATTAGTGCTAATTCAGTGTTGATGGCAATAAAGAGAGTGGTCATTAGCATTTCACAGATATTGTTTACTGTTAAAAAAAATAAGGTTAACACAGCACACACCATATATTTGGCTATCTTTTGGCGAGTCAAAGATTTAATTTAGCTGTTCCTACTAGGGTTAGCATTCATTATCGATTAAGCAATTATTTTCTCGAATAATTGGTCTATAAAATAAAATGCCAATCAAGGTTTCCCAAAGCAACAACTTAAAAACTGTCTGGTTTTGTCTGAACAACAGTCCAAAACCCCAAAATATTCAGTTTACTACCATAAATAGACACTATTTACATAGGATGGGAGAAAAGCTTGCTCTGGTTTATTGGCATTTCTTTAAACCAATCACAATCATCTTGGGCGGTGCTAAGCACCGGACGGAGCCACGGTGCCTCTGCTAAATAGTCTCAGGAAGGAACTAGTTTTGGTGGAACATGTGTTTGTTCAAAGGTTGTTTTAGTCGTGCAACAGAAAACTCAGATTGGACAGATAGTCTAGCTAGCTGTCTGGATTTACCCTGCAGAGATCTGAGGAGCAGTTAACCATAGTCCTCACAAATCCACCGGAGGTTAGAACGCCAACACAGAGACAGAGGAAGGGGACGGACAGCCGGCAGAATTTCCGGAGTCAACGGAGCAATCCCAGAAATGGAACGTCGTGGATATAAACTACCCAATACCTTGACAGGCAGGAAGGGGGGAGAGACCACAGCGATGCAATGGGATTATGAATCCCACTGCTTTTCTTAAGCATGTGGACAGTGTTTGTGTAATTACTCTCACTGCCAGATTGGGGAGACAAAGGTTTCACTCTAGCTTTAATATAGAATTTTGATTTGAATTTGATTATGCACTATTTCATGTGAAACTCTTGAGTAATGAACCTTCATTTCACCATCTCTACTATAAGTTGACCCCGACTCTGACGGACTCCGACTCTACACTGGTCTGAGCTGCGTTCCAGCTGTACCGCTGTTTTGTTCCGTCCTCCGCCACACACCATACCACACCGGGAGCATCTCAGAAGCGGAGCGTCTTGCTGCCCGACTCACAGATTACATTGTCTCTACAAGTACTTTACAGAACACTCGCGTGTTTATTAAGCTAGCGTCTACCTTCCACTCCAAGCACACTGCAATTAAACTCCATGCCTTCATTTGGCTGTTGTGGTCCTTATAATAAAAAAACAAACAGGGGGGGGGGGGGGGAAGGGAGGGAGGGTGTCTTTTGGTAACTTGACTGGATAGTCTCGCTGTTTCACTTCCTGCCCGGCTGTCCGAACTCCCCGCGGCTTGCATGAAAATAGACCTGACGCGTGTCTTTAGCTGAGCGGAGTGTCACACACGCTTCTGGGACGCGCCACAGCGCAGCTGGTGGATTATCAAACATTGACTTGAATGGCTGTGATTGCTCGCGGGGGTCGCGACGCACCCGGAATGCAGCGCAGACACCCCTGGTGGAAAATTAGGGGTTAGACTCCCAGTGAGTCGGTGTGGCTGTATTGTGGTGTATTGGGTTTGTACCTGGCTGTGCAGCTCCTTGTCCAGCTGACTGATGCCCTGTGCCAGCTTGGCCAGCTGCTCAGCAATGACAGCATGGTGAATAGCCTGAGCTGTGTACGTCTTCACATCAAAGTCCTGTGCCAGGAAATCAGCGAAGCACTCTGTAAAAAAAAAACAGCAGCACGTCCTCAAACCATTCAATATACTCAATACAGTTCATACTATTCCTAAATGTCATTTTTGTGGTGTACTGCTACTGAAACAAAAAACATCTTCAATTAAGCATTTAGTCTGTTGTTTTCTGTTTAATTTAGAATAAAATATCAGATTTTATAAAAAAAAATAAAAAAATTTGTGCAGAAATCTTAATGTGAAAACTAGAGATGGTCCGATACCATTTTTTCCCCGATACCGATTCCGATACCGAGTACCAATCTGATACCAGTGTGTCATATATTTTATTATGTTTTTAAAGCAGTATACTACTATCCCTGTATGGATGTGATGGGATTGCTATCATTGGCTCAGGTTAAAGTCTTTGTGAAACATGAACAAACACAAACAATGATATAGCCATAAAACTTTCTTTTATTATCCAGTTTGACAGTCAGTCATAACGGAAAAAGAACTTAAACTACTTTAAAGTAGATTTTCTTTAGGACTTTATTACATGATATCAGATCGGTGCATAAACTCCAGTACTTCCCGATACCAGCATTTTAGGCAGTATCGGAGCCGATACCGATACATCTCTAGTGAAAAGTAACTAAAGCTGTAACAGATGAATGTAGTGGAGTAAAAAGTACAATATTTCTCTCTGAAATGTAGCGGAGTAGAAGTAGAAAGTGGCATGAAGAGAAAAGACTCAAGTAAAATACCTCAAATGTGTTCTTAAGTACAGCACTTGAGTAAATGTACTTAGTTACATTCCACCACAACCTGACGTCTCTCTGACCTGTTCTTTGTGAGCCGACATCTGACAGCCACCCAGCAAAATGTTTATATCAGCATTGGAAAACTTAAAAAAATATATATATCTTTTGGTGTGCAATGCTTTTTTAATGCATCTCATATCCAAATTGGCACACATATAGCAAGGAACATCACAAGGTATTTTAGCTTTGTCTGCATGGAGTTTGGAAAGAAAATTGACAGTAGTGTATACATCACTGGACTGTCATATCAGAGGCATGTACACCAGCGCAAAGTGGAGCAGGAAAATAGCATTGCACACCAATACTGTGCCAAATCGTACTTTAAATTACATAAAACTGTGTAAAAAAAAAGTAGAATCTGTTAAAAAAATATTACAATAATAAATAGGCCCTAACGTTACCTCATTGCACCAGAGATAATGCGATGCCGCACAGCAACCTTTTGTTTTGTTTTTTGTTATATGACTTCAGATTAAAAATAAATAAATCAAATCAATGTGTACCTTTGATCATGTAGTTGGCTGAATGAATGAATGCTTTATTTCGAACATCATATAATAATATCATAAAAACGAAAAGAACTAAAAGTTAAAAGAATCCAGTACATTCATTCAGTACTAATGCTTATTCGTCCAACTCCTATTGGAATTATCACTTGGCAAACAAAAGTCTGAGAACTCCGCTCCGCCTCTTTCAGCTGTAGTCTCTTTTAGTTTCTGTCACCACCAGTGTCATTTACAAGTTATAGCAAATATATCAACAGCTATGCAAATGAGCCGCACATGTATTCCGAGTGCCTGAAAACCATGGATGAATTAGCCTAAACCTCGGGTGATAACCACGTCACAATTACAAATTAAGATATGCAATATGTGGTTAGCTCGGAAGTGCTTTTTAGCTAACCGCGAAACGAAATTGGGCAACGCTTTTAAATATATGTTGTACAACTATCGATGAACACATTGAATAGGACACAGATCCCCGCTGCTGCTCATAAAGCGTTTTTTTACCATCTTTCAGAAGTGAATTCGTGGTAGGTTCTCTCCCGTTCTCCATGTTGATACTTCCGCATGTGACGTTTAAACTGAGAGACGAGCTGCACTGGACGTTGCACGAGCCTTAAAGGGCCACACACGTGAAATTCTGGACTGCTCTTTTTCATGTAGTCCCCGAGGCTAGCCGTGTATGACAAGCCATTTTAACATTTAATAGCTAGACTGGATATGTATTGCAGATATATGTAATTCAACTCTTCCTACTCAAAAAGAACAATTTCAGATATCCACAATGTCATTCTTTCTATCCACAATGAACATTCCAGATATCTGCAATAGAATTATTATTAGGAAGAACTCCCATTTCAGATATCTACAATACAATTGTTACTAGTCAAAACTAAAGTGAGCCATTTTGGCATTCGTTGTTATCTTTTTGCTTAATGTCACTGCGTCAGTTACTATTTCAGATATATAAAATTACATTCTGGATGGGAAGCATTTCTATTATAGATATCAACAATTGTATTTTTCCCAGTAAAATTGCAGTTGTATGTATCTGTAATGACATTTTTTACTAGTCAGAATGTATTTTGGATAATCAAAATTACAATATAGATATCTGGAATGTTTGTTTCATGTTGGATATCTGTCATTAGAGTTTTGACTAATAACAATTGTATTATATATATATATATATCTTAGATATCTGAAATGGGAGTACTTCCTAGTAATAATTTTATTGCAGATATCTGGACTGTTCATTGTGGATAGAAAGAATGACGTTGTCTGAAATTGAAAGCCCCAGACACATGAATGGGAAAGGTGATGTGATTTGTACTAGTAAGAATGACGTTGTAGATGTCTGAAATGACAATTATAGATAGGAAGAATGTCATTGTGGATATCTGAATTGTTCTTTTTGACTAGGAAGAGTTGAATGATGGATGAATGCTATTAAATGTTAAAATGGCCACATACAATTTTAAATGATTTTTATATAGCTTAAATTTAGTTTTGACCAGTAAAATCAAAGTTGTAGATATCTTGACATACACTTTTTACCAGTAAAATTCACATTTTGGATATCTCTATTGGCATTCTAACTAGTGAGAATACAATTTCAACGAGTATAAATGCTATTATGGATATCTAAAATGTAATTATAGAAGGGAATGTGGTTTGATTAAATGTTAAAACTGCTTGCCATACAACGTTACTTTTAATAACACTGGTACGGTAACAGTTTACCCTTATATTATATTAGTAAATACCCAGCATTTACTTTAAAAAAGATCATGCTGAAGGAAAATAATTCTGTAGGGACAACGAAAGTTTACACTACAGATTTCTATCTCAATTGATTTGTGCATTGTTTGTAGTCATTCTTAAATGTATCCAAATGTTCAGAATTGTATCAACCTTAATATGTATTTTGTAAATATTCATTGGTTCATTCATTCATCCATCTATTCATCCACATATCAGTACACCCATGTAATTAACCAGCTGGCAAGAAATTCTCCTTTCTTTTTGTATTTCTGTTATTATTCTTGTTCATATCAAATTATTTTAGCTGTTTAATAATGACCACCGGCCTGATTTGTATTTGTATTTTTCCTTTTTATTAATAAAATAACAAAAAAGACAAACATGATTCTTAAAAGGTAATGACTCATGTCACCCACTATTTGAGATTTAATTTAATTTGATGTAATCATGTATTACATAAAAGTATAGTCCTCAAGGCAAGCAGGCAAACTTCCTAGAGATAGGATAAACATCACAACACCTACATGAGTGTAAAAAAAATCAAACCATAACCAATCATAATTACAACATTGAGCAACAAACTGACGGACATCATAATAACGAGCACTCAGGGGTTTTTTCATCCCCGCCTGTGCATTGCCTTATGTTATTGTATATCTCTTCTTTTGGATATTTATTTCATATGCACAAATTAAGTTTGGGTGAGGAAACCCATAGTGACAGGGAAACAAACTTCTACACAATACTGGTATGGCTTACCCCTCTCATTACTTATTCCACACTACTAGCTAGTTAGCTAAATAGAAATTTAGATATATTTGCACTGATTCTTAGTCTATTTTTTGTATCAATATCCAACTTGCATTAGACAAGTCTGCAAATCTAACACTGTCTTTAAAGATCAGTCTACTATCACTTTGTGAAAGCGTTGTGAATCACAGACAACAAATTAAACAAAACAAAAACTACATTAAAATACTGAAATGTTTAACAAATAGATACAGGAAAAAATAACGTATGCAAGAGACTTTCAGTATACAGACAGTATGTCTTGAGGACATGGTTGCTAAAAGGAATAATTGTCATCACACATCTCTCTCACTCTATCCAGTTTAGCTATTTTCAGTTGATAAGGAAATCCTACCTATCCACTTATTGAAAATAAACATTTTGGCAACAGCAAAAGCTACAACTAACCTAGTATTCTTATTCTGCTTATCATTATTTATATATTGTTAAATAGACAGTCTCAGGGCTTTCGCTGCCCCTTGAACGGTAGAAAATGTGTTTGGGACATAGACTGTTAAATATTGGTGAAGCCATTGGTGAAGCCAATGCAGAAGTGCCTCAAACCTGCATCCTATCTAATTTCCAGCATTGGGTGACTCCAATGTTTGCAAAATTAATTTCTTTTTTTATAGAAGTCTATGAGAAAATGACCCTGATTCTCACTTGATTGATTACCTCAGTAACCTCACCTGGTAGAGCGCGTGCCCATATACAGTATAGAGGTACTGTATATGGAGCGGCCCCGGTCTGTGGCCCTTTGTTGCATGTCATTCACCCTCTCTCTCCACTTTCATGTGTTCAGCTGTCTTATAAAATAAGGCCCAAAAAGGCCCAAAAAATAATCTTAAACAAAAAAAACTGACAATAAAGCAAGGGATGCTACACGCAGACCTGTCAATCATGATAAAGGCTTTTAATGTAAACATGGCACTGTTTACATTAAAATAGCTGTGAACTTGTTTTTGGGTGGTGTCTGTGTTTTTATTTTAAACTTTGAGTTTTGTTCAGCAACTTCTCCCCTGCTGTTTGTATTATACTTTTGACAGCTAATACGATTAGAGTATTTTTCAAGTTTGGGATGCTATAACTTAATTAAGGAGAATTAAGTTATTGATGAGATAATGCAGAGGAAATCAATTGATATGTCTAATTTGTTTGGCATGGAGGGAGCAGGATCATGGGGGCAGCGTTTGTGCCACCACCATTCTTACAAGGACTGAAGTATGGGTAGATTTTCTCAGTGAAGGAGCAGCCAGTAAAGGAGTAGATCAGAGCTGCAGCATCTACGTCATAAAAGGAGACCAGACCTTCCTCATAATCCACAAACACCCCCACCTTCTGAGGCCGAGACTTCAGAGAGAGAAGGACACCAGGGCCTGCAAGAGCTTTATACTCATCTACATTTCTCAACCATATACTCCAAAAGCCATTCTTAGGGGACAATCTGAGCTTTCCCTTCCTGATGACCGATTCATTGGCCACCCCTAGGTCCCATTCAGTTTTGCCTCCAACCTCAACTTCGTAGTAAAATCTACCTGACGAGAAACTCTGTTTTCCTAAAACACCGTTACAGATGGAGAATCTCAATGGGTTGTCTAGGACATCATTTTGTATATCACTACACTTTACTTGTTTCCCATCATCAGACAGGATGAGATAGGAACTAGCAGTGTCAGGATCAAGAGTGACATCTACTACATATTGCTGAACCCTCTTCAGCTCAACATCAGCACACAGCTCCTTCATCTCTTTACTGAGTGTCTCCTCCAGCTGAGCCACAGCTCTCCCCACAGTGCCCTTGTATGATGACTGAAATTTGACATCTGTCCAGTCTTTGGTGGGTGGAGCAGGGATTAAGGATGGGAAGCTTAGAAGCAAATGGAGGTGGTCGTCAGTGTGTGAGAGATGCTCCACCTCGGTTCTTCTCTTCATCAGCTCAGAGATTTCCTGTTCAAGCTTTTCGATATAACCTTTAGCCTGTTTCTCTGCTTTTTTCTGCTTCTCTTCAATCGCATCCATAAGCTGAGCCAGGCCTCTCTCAACAGACTGGATCAGAGTAGTGAAGACCTGAACACCGGCTGCTGTCTCTCTGTCTGCATTATCCTTGCTGAGCTTCAGTGATTCTTTCATCTGCTGAACCTTCAGTCGCCTCTCCTGTATCATCTGTTGAATTTCAGCCTGTGTCTTCTCCAGTTTAACTTTCTTGTGTTTATATTCTTCAATCAGATGAACAATGGGATGTCTCTTGTGGTCTGATTCAGTGCAGAAGTGACATACACACACCTGATCTGTCTGGCAGAACAGCTCCAGAGGTCTATCATGCCTCTTACACATTCTGTTTTCCAGGTTCTCCACAGGATCAATCAGCTTATGTCTTTTCAGGCCTGTGATTCTGTGATGAAGCTCCAGGTGAATTTCACAGTAGGAGGTCAAACACACCAGGCAGGACTTCAGGGCCTTCAGTTTGGTTTCAGGGCAGACATCACAGAGCACTGAGCAGCTGCTGACTTTCTTTATGTCTGACATCCTGAAATGATCAGCCATCTCAGATATGAATGTATTGACCCGCAACAAAGGCCTTCTGTCAAAAAGATTTTTACACATGGGACACTGGCTTTGGACATTAATCTTCCAGTGTTCTGTGATGCAGTTCTTGCAAAAGTTGTGTCCACATGGTAGGGTGACTGGATCAGTGAACACATCCAGACAGATGGAACACAGAAAGTGCTCTTCAGAAAGGAAATTGCAGGCAGTAGACATGTCTAGAAAACAAGACCAAAAGGGAAAACAATTACTTTCTCACTCCTCTCACTACATACTGTTTTCTCATTATTAGCTTTGGGTCCCAAAGATTACCACAAAGAGTCCTAGCACACTTCCTATTCAAACTGCACAATGTAATGGTTTAAATGAGGTGTCGGTAAATCTCTCAGATTTTCTTTTTTTACAGCAAATACGTTTAGCCATGAAGAAAAATATCTTTTTGAAAGGTGGTAGTACTGTTAAAATAGTAAATACTGTGTTGAAAGAGAAGCACACAAATAATTTTACACAGTGTAATACATTTTACTGATAACAACAATAACAAAATGATTATTGCTTGAATGAACACAGCAGTTTTTTTATCAGTCACAATTCTTAGACAAAGTATAAAAAAAACAGAATAAAACTGTACAAGATCAGCTTCAAAGGCATTTATGTATAACAGTGTTATTAGAAAGTTAGTGTTTATGATATTATGTCCATCCCAAGCCCAGTAAAGACTATGTTGCTATAAACATGTAGTCTCTGCCATTCATTGAAGTTCTCTAATTAGGGTTCAAACCCCGAAGGGTACGGTGGCCGACAGGGTCAAACGCCCTGCAACTTAAGAAAACACACGCAAATAGACAAAACACAAGCAAATTAAGAAAACAACTTCATTAATTTGACAACACATGTGCAGCATTCAGCAAACACGCTGCAAATACACACAACACAACCAAATACATAAATGCACTGCAAATACACACAACACAACCAAATACATAAACGCACTGCAAATACACACAACACAACCAAATACATAAACGCACTGCAAATACACACAACACAACCAAATACATAAACGCACTGCAAATACACACAACACAACCAGGGTTCTAAATGAACTTTTATGATCACCAGCCAATGATTGGCTGGTAACATTAGAAAGTTACCAGCCAATCAGAATTTCCACTAGCCAAATTTTTTCCCATCCTTCTATCTATCTACAGTATCCATCTATCTATCTATCTATCTATCTATCTATCTATCTATCTATCTATCTACAGTATCCATCTATCTATCTACAGTATCTATCTATCTATTTACAGTATCCATCTATCTATCTATCTACAGTATCTATCATCTATCTATCTATCTACAGTATCTATCATCTATCTATCTACAGTATCCATCTATCTATCTACAGTATCTATCCATCTATCTATCTATCTACAGTATCTATCTATCTATTTACAGTATCCATCTATCTATCTATCTACAGTATCTATCTATCTATCTATCTACAGTATTTATCCATCTATCTATCTATCTACAGTATCTATCTATCTATCTACAGTATCTATCTATCTATCTACAGTATCTATCCATCTATCTACCTATCTATCTATCTACAGTATCTATCCATCTATCTATCTACAGTATCTATCTATCTATCTATCAGTATCTATCTATCTATCTACAGTATCCATCTATCTATCTATCTATCTACAGTATCTATCCATCTATCTATCTATCTATCTACAGTATCTATCCATCTATCTATCTATCTACAGTATCTATCTATCTATCTACAGTATCTATCTATCTATCCATCTATCTACAGTATCTATCTATCTATCTATAGTATCTACAGTATCTGTCTATCTACAGTATCTATCTATCTATCTATCTATCTATCTATCTACAGTATCTACAGTATCTGTCTATCTACAGTATCTATCTATCTATCAACAGTATCTATCGATCTATCTATCTACAGTATCTATCTATCTTTATCTCTATCTATCGACAGTATCTATCTATCTACAGTATCTATCTATCTATCTATAGTATCTACAGTATCTATCTACAGTATCTATCTATCTATCTATCTATCTATCTATAGTATCTACAGTATCTATCTATCTTTATATCTATCTATCTACAGTATCTATCTATCTTTATATATGTCTATCTATCTATCTATAGTATCTATCTATCTATCTATCTATCTTTAGTATCTATCTATCTCTCTATCCATCTATCTCTCTATCTATCTTTAGTATCTATCTATCGCTCTCTCTATCTATCTTTAGTATCTATCTATCTTTAGTATCTATCTATAGTATCTATCTATCTATCTATCTATAGTATCTACAGTATCTATCTATCTATCTACAGTATCTATCCATCTATCTATCGACAGTATCTATCCATCTATCTATCTATCGACAGTATCTATCTATCTATCTACAGTATCTATCTATCTATCTATCTATTTATCTATCTATCTATCTACAGTATCTATCTATCTATCTATAGTATCTACAGTATCTATCTATCTACAGTATCTATCTACAGTATCTATCTATCCATCTATCTATCGACAGTATCTATCTATCGACAGTATCTATCTATCTACTATAGTATCTATCTATCTACAGTATCTATCTATCTACAGTATCTATCTATCTACAGTATCTATCTATCTATCTATAGTATCTACAGTATCTATCTACAGTATCTATCTATCTATCTACAGTATCTATCTATCTATCTATCTATAGTATCTATCTATCTATCAACAGTATCTATCGATCTATCTACAGTATCTATCTATCTTTATCTCTATCTATCTACAGTATCTATCTATCTATATATCTATCTATCTATAGTATCTATCTATCTATCTATATCTGTCTATCTATCTATCTATAGTATCTATCTATCTATCTATCTATCTATCTATCTTTAGTATCTATCTATCTATCTATAGTATCTATCTATCTCTCTATCTTTCTATCTATAGTATCTATCTATCTATCTATCTTTAGTATCTATCTATCTATCTATCTATCTATCTATCTATCTATCTATCTATCTATCTATCTACAGTATCTATCTATCTATCTATCTATCATATCTATCTATATATCTATCTATCTATAGTATCTATCTATCTATCTATCTATAGTATCTACAGTATCTACAGTATCTATCTATCTATCTATCTATAGTATCTATCTATCTATCTATAGTATCTACAGTATCTACAGTATCTATCTATCTACAGTATCTATCTATCTTTATATCTATCTATCTACAGTATCTATCTTTATATCTACCTATCTTTATATCTGTCTATCTATCTATCTATAGTATCTATCTATCTCTCTATAGTATCTATCTATCTATCTATCTCTCTATCTATCTTTAGTATCTATCTATCGCTCTATCTATCTATCTTTAGTATCTATCTATCTTTAGTATCTATCTATAGTATCTATCTATCTATCTATCTATAGTATCTACAGTATCTATCTATCTATCTACAGTATCTATCCATCTATCTATCTATCGACAGTATCTATCCATCTATCTATCTATCGACAGTATCTATCCATCTATCTACTGTATCTATCTATAGTATCTACAGTATCGATCTATCTATCTATCTACAGTATCTATCTATCTATCTATCTATAGTATCTACAGTATCTATCTATCTACAGTATCTATCTACAGTATCTATCATCTATCTATCTATCGACAGTATCTATCTATCTATCTACAGTATCTATCTTTATATCTATCTACAGTATCTATCTATCTACAGTATCTATCTATCTATATATCTACAGTATCTATCTATCTACAGTATCTATCTATCTATCTATAGTATCTACAGTATCTATCTATCTATCTACAGTATCTATCCATCTATCTAGCTATCTACAGTATCTATCCATCTATCGATCCATCTATCTATCTATCGACAGTATCTATCTATCTATCTATCTACAGTATCTATCTATCTTTATATCTATCTATCTACAGTATCTATCTATCTACAGTATCTATCTTTATATCTACCTATCTTTATATCTGTCTATCTATCTTTAGTATCTATCTATCTATCTATCTCTCTATCTATCTTTAGTATCTATCTATCTATCTTTAGTATCTATCTATCTCTCTATCTATCTTTAGTATCTATCTCTCTATCTATCTTTAGTACCTATCTCTCTATCTATCTTTAGTACCTATCTCTCTATCTATCTTTAGTATCTATCTCTCTATCTATCTTTAGTATCTATCTATCTTTAGTATCTATCTTTCCATCCATCCATCTATCATTAGTATCTATCTATCTTTATATCTGTCTATCTATCTTTATATCTATCGATCTACAGTATCTACCTATCTATCTATCTACAGTATCTATCTTTATATCTATCTATCATTTGAATCACATGTCTTCAGAGCTCTTCTTCTTCAGAGGTGGTGCCATCAGAATCTGAGCCACCCTCTGTTCCTTTTGTTCCGTGTTTGCGCACAAAGTCAGGCCTGTCAGCATGCCAGATGTCAATGGCTTTGGTTGGATCAAAGTCTTTGATGTCAGGTGAGCACAACTGGGTTTTAAGGAGGTCTGAGAGGGTACAAGCGGCCGAAATGGGTTTCCTCAGGAGGGTAGCTGGCGTCTCCCTTAGAGATAGGGTGAGAAGCTCAGTTATCCGTGAGGAGCTCGGAGTAGAGCCGCTGCTCCTTTGCGTCGAAAGGAGCCAGTTGAGGTGGTTCGGGCATCTGGTAAGGATGCCCCCTAGGCGCCTCCCTAGGGAGGTGTTCCAGGCACGTCCAGCTGGGAGGAGGCCTCGGGGGAGACCCAGGACTAGGTGGAGGGATTATATCTCTAACCTGGCCTGGGAACGCCTCGGGATCCCCCAGTCGGAGCTGGTTAATGTGGCCCGGGAAAGGGAAGTTTGGGGTCCCCTGCTGGAGCTGCTACCCCCGCGACCCGACCCCGGATAAGCGGATGAAGATGGATGGATGGATGGATGAGAGGGTCTCACCTTTTAGGCGTGAGCGCCAGTCACTCTTTACCTGCTTCATAACACTGAACCCTCTTTCACAGTCAGCTGTAGTTGCAGGGATGGTGAGGAGAGCATCAAAAAGGTCAAGGACATCAGGACACCGATGGCGCAGAATTCTGTTCACAGTAGGCCAGGGGCCTGTTGCACAAAACCAGGATAAGGGATTAAGGCGGGATATTCAAGTTATCCTGGATGAATTTAGCTTTGATTTGGTTGCACAAAAGCAGGTTGAATTAAACTCAGCCAAGTAACCATGGAGATGTATTCTTTGCAGCTAGCCTGCTCCAGAGCAGGCTAACAGCCAGGCTAACAGCCAGGCTAAGATTAATCCTGGAGTCTTATGCGTTAAATCAGCTGCTGCTCTGATCCGAAATAAACGTGTTTAACAGTTATTCCGTTGTCTTCTGAATGTGTTTTTTTGTATTTTTATTAACATGCATTACTTGTCACTATTGCGGTCACAAGTTTGATGTAAATCCTACTATTGCAGTTGTTTGGATGGTAAGAAATTGTTGCACTATCACCGGAGATAAAGTGGGACAATGCGGAGGAAATGGGCTTTTCCTCCGCTGCTCTCCCCGTGAATATGCCCCGTGCAACATGGAGAGGCGGGGGGGGGGGGCAGGGGGATCCTCCCACACCGTGCAGCGGACTCTAAAGGAGACTTTTTAGCGTCAATAACGACGACAATGGCACCTGACCAAACGTCCGTATTTTTCGAGATGGGAGTGAGAATGTGTTGGAATGCCACAAAGCTTCTTAATCTTTTTATTTTGGTGCCGTCACGCATCTGGAGCTTGGGAGTGAGAAAAAAAACATGAATAATAGGCTATATTGTTTTACAGATATGCTTACAGTGTGTATTGAAGTCACTTACTTCTTTTTCTAGTTTTTGTCCAGTCATGTTTGTTCTGTATGAACATTAATTGTAGAAAGATATTTAGAATTATAGCTTATAGAGATTTGTGGATATGGTTGTAAAACATATTCTCTCATTATGAATAAGGGTTTGAAATTAAGCCTAGTCCTTAGGGTAAATTGTCCCGAGGAACATGAATTCCCTCTGCTCACTTTTAAGGCAAAGTAGGCTAAATAATAAAACATTTTATTTATATAGTGCTTTACAGGCTACTCAAAGACACTTTACAGTACAACCAGCACATTTAGCACATCAAAACAGATATAGCAATAAAACCAACACAAAACAAGCATATTAAAAGCAATTAAAACTTTGGTGGAGTGACTAGTAGGCCCTAAGTAGATCTTTTTAAATCCTTACGCATTGTTTTGTCTGTTGGACTTTTTCTCTCTGTCTGATAACAACAGCCGTATTTCCCTTTTTGCATATTATGTTTCACCTCCTCGTCATTTTCCATTAACAGCTGCTGCTCAGCGGGTTAAAGATATGCCGCACGCGTCTTCTCCATTTCTGCATCAGTAAATCTGTGATCGATACCGTGGTCTATTTAAGAAAGCCGTGAACGTGCACTTATCCCAACTATCTACACCTGGCTTGACATAGCTTCACCTTCTCATCCTGGCTCGGCAAACGTGCAACCGATTAAGCCGTGATGAGCGGATCACACTAAGTCAAGCTGCGCTTTTTCAGTTATCCTGGATTTCTTCATTCTACTTTTGTGCAACAGGCCCCAGGTCTTCTCAAAGGTTCCTGCAGCAGAGTGAGACAGCCAATATTCATTATGCATTTGCAAACAATTATACATTTTCAAATGCAACTTTAGTTATTAAAAGATGGCATCAAATTTGGATTGTGTCTTTAACAAATGACATTTACTCTGATTCCTGATAAACTAAATAAAACTGTCTCACAATATTAGACATTTCTATAGAGCTTGGGAACTTTTCAAGCACTTTTAACATGTTTAAAAATGCTACTGATAAGGTACATCAGCCACCAGGTTCCACCTACTCTGGTTGGCATCAAAAGCCTTCATGTGGAGCTCCCTGAAGTACTGCTTTAGGCTGGCCCTGTTCACTCCACTCTTATGATATCAGGTGTAGAGTCCACTCAACAGGTCCTCAACTTTCCTGGCCATCACATTTGTCCTTATTCCATCTGAAACGGCAAGTTCTAGCTTATGGGCCATGCAGTGGATCCCCAGCACATTTGGTCTGTCTGCACACAGTTTTGTAACTACACTATTGTTTACTCCTGTCATTACAGATGCTCCATCTGTGGTGATTGCCACTAGCTTGTTCTTCCAATCAGTGCTGACTCCACTTTCCATTATACTGCACACTGCTTCAGCTATATTTGTAGCATCTGGCTTTGAGACAGCTTTTACCCCGACAAAATCAACTTTGACCTTCCCCTCACTAGCACTCCTGATGTAGACCATTTCTTCTTCCATCACTGCACTGTCCAGGGATCCATCTGACATGACCGAGATGAACTTGCCATCTGATAATCTTGCCCTCATTTTTCTTCTCTCTTCCTCTGCTATGTAGTGAATGAACTCTTTTGCCTGGTAGTCATTTGTGTATGTCTCTCCTATCTTCAAGCCTTTCTTCCTGTCCACCCTGAAATTCATTTTTGTGTAAATGAAGCCACTGTTAGCACCTACAACACAGTAGCTACATTTCAGTGAGATTTTTTTTCTTCTTTTTGAAACCTCTTTTTGAAAGGTAAAGTTTCATCTGTGTCTATGGAAGCGCTCTGAATCGTATTAAATGCGAAGTCGGTGAAAGGCCTGCCCTTTTTTCCGATGGCGGGGGCATTTCGAAAAAGTAGCTGCATCTTCTCCAACTCAGACGTCTTCAATAAAGTGAGGCTCTCAATACGGCCTGTCTTGGCAGTTTTAATCCTTAGGCTCTCCTGATGACTTCGGGCACTCTCATGGTCCTTTACTGCCTCGACTTTAAAATTAGTAGTTCCTACCACGAAATTGTTAGTTTTGTCTTTTTCTTTTGCGTACATGCAGCAATCCTGACAAAACACGACGACATTTTCGTGATCAAACATAAGCCATTCACGACCCGTCAGCCATTTAGCATTACATTTTCTTTTCTTCGTTTCTCTGTCAATATCCTCATCCCCTGCCTCGTTCCTCTTCTCGCCCCCAGAAGTCTGTCCCAACCACCGCCGCATTTAGTTTAGCTAATCTTAACTTTATACTTTACTTTACTAGCTACTCCCTCTTCTTTCAGTCTGCTCCCTGCTCTGGCTCCGTTCGTTTCCATGGTTTCTCACGCTTCACTGCGTGTAGCCAATGGGCGTATGAAACGTCATCATGTAGCAGTGTTCTTGGGAAATGTAGGAAGTACTGCCAGGGGGATAAATGACTGAGAACAGAGCCTTATGCATCATGCATGTAATGCCTCGTGCATCACCGGCCAAACTGGCTACTAAGTTTTTATTAACACCCGCCAAAATTAATTTTAACCCGCATTTGGCAGGTTGGCGGCTCAGGTCAGGTGATACTCAATCAGCAGAGACGTCTGTAAACTCGTGGTGATAAAACATTTAACGTTGACGTTTCTTTAAGCCATGTTACATGAGAGGGTTTAATTTCGAGGTCTGAAATTACTGAAGTAGGCTATAGGCCTTCTCAAGTGTAATATTGTGATTATACAACAAAATAAGTGATCAATCTGTATTCATATTGTGGAGCAATTCGCTCTTGAAATACAAAAAACAGACAGGATTTCTAGTCCCTCCCTGTTTAGTAAACCAGCCAATTTACCATGGGATTTATCTAACTGAATAAATCCCACATATAAACACAAAACTGCTTTGCTAACTCCAACTTGTTGTAAGTAAGACATCTGCTGAAAAAGTTATTGTATTCATTAGCATGATTGCCGTACTGTTTAGTTCACAAACATCCAACACACCAAAGTACGAAGAGCGGCCCAGACGCAAGCTTTTGTTTTGAAAAGTCAAAGCTCGAGGACGGCACCAGCCAGGAGGGCGTGAGACGGGAGCATAGACTGTATATTATTAATATATTATGTTATTAATAATAATAATAATAATAATAATAATAATAATAATTTAATATACAGTCTATGGACGGGAGGGTATGAGGCGGGACTTCTCTTTTTACTATGCAGCCATACCCGACTGGAGAACTTCCGTTGTGTAATCTGGATGCTGCGTTTTTTTGTTGCATTTGTTTTCGGGGTTTGTGTGCTTTTCTTTTTGCATCGTTTTTTATTTGTAGTGCGTTTTGTGTATTTGGTTGTGTTGTGTGTATTTGCAGTGCGTTTATGTATTTGGTTGTGTTGTGTGTATTTGCAGTGCATTTATGTATTTGGGTGTGTTGTGTGTATTTGCAGCGTGTTTGCTGAATGCTGCACATGTGTTGTCAAATTAATGAAGTTGTTTTCTTAATTTGCTTGTGTTTTGTCTATTTGTGTGTTTTCTTAAGTTGCAGGGCGTTTGCCCCTGTCGGCCACCGTAGAAGGGGGTTTTAACCCTATTATTTTTCTCTCCCGGTTTAGTATTATTTGTCGTCTTCCGCCGCGGCTCAAATTCCCGTGATCTGGAATGAAACTCTGCCAAATGACTGGAAATTATGTGCATTCGGTTCCCAAGAAATATGAGAAGAATCTGCCACATGGTGGCGCTACAATTAACGAAAAAAGTAATTTTGGAAAGAAAACGCCCCTCAGGCTGTAAGTCTGATTGACTTCAAATTGCTCACACATATGCAGCTCAATGTGCTCTACAAAAAAGCCTTTGGACCATAGAGGTGCACAGTGATGGAATGTTTGGCTAATTTGCATAATGTGAAAAACATTCAAATGAATAGAACTTTGTCAATTTTGATCCTATCAACACCAGTCCTTGCAGGACTGAGATACACATTTCCACTATAAATGAGCAAGATTGGTGAAAAAACATGGCCGCCATCAATTAAAGAGTTGCGCCAAGGGTGGGGCTTAGCAGTAAATTGGCCATAACTCACTAGTGGTTAATTCAATCATCATAAAATGTGTAACATATCTTCAGTGCGTCATGAGGAATAGGTTGACGCAAGGATTTTGAGTTTAACCCATAGGGGGCGCCAGAAATACCACAACATTGTACCGCAAAACCCGGTAGACGGAATTTCACCAAAATTGGTACACATGGTCTGGGGGCGAGTAGTAAGTGTCATATTGATTGGTGCATGTGGGCGTGGCCTATTTAGTATTATATGCTAAATTATGCATTTTCTCAAGTTACTGGGGGCTGGAACGAGCTAGAGACATAAAAAAATGTGCTCATGCTTCCCAAAGAATATGATGCAATTCGGCCTGATAGTGGCGCTATAACTTAGGCCAAAGGTTTTAAAGGCCACGCCCCTCACATGGTGACATGAGATGTGAAAAACAAGTCCAGCTGAATCTGCGCTATAAAAAAAGCCTCTTGGACCATAAACGTCCATGATGATGGATGTAGCTAATTTGCATAATGTGAAAAACAGTTAAATGAATATATCTTTGTCAATTTTGATTCTATCAAGACCAAAATTTGTATATGGCCTTGTGGGACTGATATACACATTTCAATAAATGAGCAAGATTCGCCATTAAACATGGCAGCCATCAATCAAATAACTTCCTAAAGGGCGGGGCTAGCAGAGAATTCCCTATAACACCAGTTCTGCCCTAGTAATCTTGTCTAAAATGATGGAGACATTTAAGACCACAACTTGAAAGTACATAAGTGGTGAACCCGGCCACACGGCTTCACCACTTTTTTATAGAGCATTAAACCATCTGAATTGGTTTTGCTCAGTTTTGTGAAGCTACAAACCCACTCAACTCTGCTTGCGGCTTTGACTTTGGTGATTTGGCATCTGCTCAATGCTGCTTGCTGCTTTGACTTTTGGCGAATGGACTGCTTCCCAAGCCTGCTGTAGCACAGGCAGTAGAGCGTTTACCTAACAATCAGAAAGTTGGCGGTTCTGATCTCAAAGTCTATGATTGAGAATGAAAGGTAACTGTAACAAGCGAAATTGCTTTGAGAACCCAAAAAAAGGGGTTTGTACCTGCCACTTGCGGCCATGTTTTTAGACTTTTTGGTCCGTATCATCTGTTCATTAAATCATTTAATTCAATCTGGGTGAATCTATGAAAAGTGAATCAGAGATAAAAAACCAAGTTCATCAGTGATGACAGATGGACTGTAGCCTGTTATGAATGTAGGTGTGACCAAGTGCAAATGAATAGCGTTTCCTGCATTAAACCCCAGCAGTAAAATCATTTTTCATCCTCACCAGTATGTCCTGCTGTCTTCCTATCTGGTCTCTTACCACTAAGGAAATTACTGAACCAATAGCACGACTATACAATCGAGCTCTTAAGACCCACAGTAATCTTCCAAAGTGGTCTCACCATTGCATTGCACTTGCACGCTCAAACGCTCTGACTTACCAGAACTACATAAAACAGCCACGCTATTGCATTTTATTTTCAGATTCAAAATGGCACCTTACCAGCACTTGCTGCACTTCTCCCAACACACAATATGAGACCAGAACGCCTCACTAGGTCAGTCTCACAGGCATTCATTCCAGTTCCCTTATACAAAACAACTATGGCCAGAAATCCTTTTTTTATAGATACACCAAAATTTGGATGATGGATGAATGACATTCCCCATCACATTAGAGCACTACTATCCACATATTTCAAAAAGGTACACAAACAATTTCTTCTCAACAGTTACACTTGCACCAATTGATTGTTCATGTATTGTCCAAGTCTTGTTTGCACTGTCTGTATTGTCTGTATATGGCTAGCCCATACTAATGTCCTGTACCTATGTTTTTGTCCTCATGTGCTGTAACTGTATTGTTGTTTTAGCTGTCTGTATCGGTCTAGTCCATGCAGATGTCCTGTACAAATGTTTCTGTCCTTATGTCCCTATGTGTTTAATGTTTTATGTTTCTGCAGAACAGGAACCTGCTGGAAACCAGTTTTTAAACTGAGTCAGGCCCGTTTATTTTGTAACTTAATGTTACTTTTAACTTTCCTGTATAATAAATGAAAGAAAGAAAGACAAGACAAGACTTACTGCATGGTTTGATGATAGTCTAACTCTATGTCTTTTAAAAAAGTTAACCTATCAATTTTTGGTGAATCAGTTCTATTTGTGACACCCCAGACTCCCTCGTATGATGAAATCAGATAGTCCTCCATTGTCTTTCAATCGGCACATTTGTCTTGGGCATTTGAGAGAACACAGGTGATGTTACAGCACACATCCTCTGATATACACTCTAGTGATAGACCGATTTTATCGGCCGGCCGATATATCGGGCCAATATTTGCGTTTTTACGTGTATCAGCATCGGCCGATACGCGGTTGCTGCGTTCGCCGATAGTTTTTTCCAGCAGACCATGCACTGCCCCTCCTCCACTAGCAGAGTGCTGGTTCTGGAAGTCTTACATTACAAATCAAGCACTTTATTTCAATGGCTACTTTTCAGGTTTATTGTTTTCTTAAATTATTTAAATGTGTTGACAAAGGACACCTGATTATATCATAATGTCTTATAATATGTCAGCAAGCAATGCATCATCAAGGCTGTGTTGTAGATGTTGATGAAAGCCTTTTACCCTTGCACAGTTAACCATAGGCAGTGCACCCATCCATATGATGCACATTGCACACATCATTTGGGTGATATGAATGTAAGATGATCGCAGAAGCAACACCGATCTGTGTTTTTGTTTATTTTTTAAAGAAATGGCAGAGCAGATTCCGAAAACAAATCCAGTGTGGTAGGGTTTACATTTTTATGATGTAAATTGAGGGAGTAAAAGCAGTATCGGCTCAAGAAAATCAGCAGAAAGAATTTGTATCGGCATCGGCACTAAAAAATCCATATCGGTCGATCCCTAATATACACATAATCGTATACATGTGCAATCAAACTACAGTTAACATTCAGTAACACACACACAGATCCGTACACCAGAACATTAGGGGTGAAATTAATCATTTAATCGCTGCAGTGACAGACCATAACCGATTATTGCCTTCTGATGTTGCTTGTTGATTTTCCGGTCGCTGCTTTTTTTGTTTTTGCCTTGTTTTTGGGGAGTTCATATATATCTGAGTGCTTGAATTTGTTGATAAAAACCCTATGTAGCAATATATAATAATATTGGGTAGGGGTGGAACGGTACACAGAAGTCACGGTTCGGTTCATACATAACGGTTTGGTTCAATACAATGGAGGGAAAAGCATAACAGAAATGCAGAACTCACATTTTTATTGTGCATGTCTCAGGCTGTACCACCTAGTGTCATCCAGTCTGTCCCCTGAGCTAGCTGTCTCAGGCTGTACCACCTAGTGTCATCCAGTCTGTCCCCTGAGCTAGCTGTCTCAGGCTGTACCACCTAGTGTCATCCAGTCTGTCCCCTGAGCTAGCTGTCTCAGGCTGTACCACCTAGTGTCATCCAGTCTCTCCCCTGAGCTAGCTGTCTCAGGCTGTACCACCTAGTGTCATCCAGTCTGTCCCTGAGCTAGCTGTCTCAGGCTGTACCACCTAGTGTCATCCAGTCTGTCCCCTGAGCTAGCTGTCTCAGGCTGTACCACCTAGTGTCATCCAGTCTGTCCCCTGAGCTAGCTGTCTCAGGCTGTACCACCTAGTGTCATCCAGTCTGTCCCCTGAGCTAGCTGTCTCAGGCTGTACCACCTAGTGTCATCCAGTCTGTCCCCTGAGCTAGCTGTCTCAGGCTGTACCACCTAGTGTCATCCAGTCTGTCCCTGAGCTAGCTGTCTCAGGCTGTACCACCTAGTGTCATCCAGTCTGTCCCCTGAGCTAGCTGTCTCAGGCTGTACCACCTAGTGTCATCCAGTCTGTCCCCTGAGCTAGCTGTCTCAGGCTGTACCACCTAGTGTCATCCAGTCTGTCCCCTGAGCTAGCTGTCTCAGGCTGTACCACCTAGTGTCATCCAGTCTGTCCCCTGAGCTAGCTGTCTCAGGCTGTACCACCTAGTGTCATCCAGTCTGTCCCCTGAGCTAGCTGTCTCAGGCTGTACCACCTAGTGTCCTCCAGTCTGTCCCCTGAGCTAGCTGTCTCAGGCTGTACCACCTAGTGTCATCCAGTCTGTCCCCTGAGCTAGCTGTCTCAGGCTGTACCACCCTAGTGTCATCCAGTCTGTCCCCTGAGCTAGCTGTCTCAGGCTGTACCACCTAGTGTCATCCAGTCTGTCCCCTGAGCTAGCTGTCTCAGGCTGTACCACCTAGTGTCCTCCAGTCTGTCCCCTGAGCTAGCTGTCTCAGGCTGTACCACCTAGTGTCATCCAGTCTGTCCCCTGAGCTAGCTGTCTCAGGCTGTACCACCCTAGTGTCATCCAGTCTGTCCCCTGAGCTAGCTGTCTCAGGCTGTACCACCTAGTGTCATCCAGTCTGTCCCCTGAGCTAGCTGTCTCAGGCTGTACCACCTAGTGTCATCCAGTCTGTCCCCTGAGCTAGCTGTCTCAGGCTGTACCACCTAGTGTCCTCCAGTCTGTCCCCTGAGCTAGCTGTCTCAGGCTGTACCACCTAGTGTCATCCAGTCTGTCCCCTGAGCTAGCTGTCTCAGGCTGTACCACCTAGTGTCATCCAGTCTGTCCCCTGAGCTAGCTGTCTCAGGCTGTACCACCTAGTGTCATCCAGTCTGTCCCCTGAGCTAGCTGTCTCAGGCTGTACCACCTAGTGTCATCCAGTCTGTCCCCTGAGCTAGCTGTCTCAGGCTGTACCACCTAGTGTTATCCAGTCTGTCCCCTGAGCTAGCTGTCTCAGGCTGTACCACCTAGTGTTATCCAGTCTGTCCCCTGAGCTAGCTGTCTCAGGCTGTACCACCTAGTGTCCTACAGTCTGTCCCCTGAGCTAGCTGTCTCAGGCTGTACCACCTAGTGTCCTACAGTCTGTCCCCTGAGCTAGCTGTCTCAGGCTGTACCACCTAGTGTCATCCAGTCTGTCCCCTGAGCTAGCTGCAACAGCCTTTAGTGTGTAAAGTAAGATGTAAACAGTAACAAAGAGTACCCCACATCATCTCTAGACTCCATCTGGAACTTGTAATCAAAATAAGACAATCAGCTATAAAACTGGAAATACAGCATCTCTTATTTATGAAAGTGCAAATTACATATATAAACAATAATAACAACAACAACAAATATGTGGACGGGATGGCATGTTGTAACGAGGTTCGAGCACACCCTATTTGTATTTGTATTTAAAGGCTGGTTAAGCACTGTAGGGAGGAGAAGTTGGACAGTTTCTTTGTCTCGTTCCAGCGATTGGTACAGCTGGGTGATACATACATACCCAACAACTGCTGAACAACGCTGACACACTTATCTTATCCACCACTCTCTCGCCTGTACTACTGTAACTGACCCGAAGACCGAAGTTTTTGAGGCCGGGACGGCACCAGGCGGGAGGGCATGACACGGGAGGCTTCAGGCTTCATCCATACAGTCTCGAAGTTTCGTGCTAACCCGGAAATGTTGAGCAGGATGAGTGTAACTAAGCCTCTCTAAATCAGAAGAAACTCTTTTAATCTTTATGTTCGTAAAATATGAGATCGTATTCCGAACGAGCCGCCATTATGCCCGGTTGAAAAATCCGGGAGCAACCAGACCCACGTGACGCATTCGTCCAATCAGCTGCCGGTTTTAATTTTTTGGGCGACAATACAGATTAGCGCCGCCTGCTGTTATGGAGACGTATTACACGCTTTTACAGGCTTTATACCTTTTCGCTCTGCGCGCTCCCGCAAAGTGCATGCAGCGGTCACATTCACCGCATGCACACAATGGAGAAAAGAAAGCCACAAATCTGAAATGATTTCTGACACAGAAATTAGACTTGTTTTTTGCTTTTGGGTTTCTTGATTGGCCGCTTTAATATGAAAACAGGAAAACACTAGGCCTAAACACTATTTCCTTTTTAATGCACACAAATAAACCACATTTTGACCTGTTTTTCAGATTGATTGAATAAAATAGCCTTAGTAAACGGAGCATACAAGGACGGACCACAGACCCTTTTCCTTTGCTTTTTTTAGGTGAGAGTATTTTGAATGGCAGTTCAGATTGTCCTACTGGAGCTAATAGGAACATCTGACTAAGTTTAACTGCACTTCACCAAATCTTTTCAGCACTATACAGAAGGGTACACTTTATAGTTGTTGATCTCTGTTTGTAACACACACACAAAAAAAATATCATCCACGTACTCACCCGTGGGTCTCTGATGTATGATGTAGCCTATCCGGTAAACGTAAAAGCTGTAAGCTTTGATAATAGAGAACACCAGACGTCTCTCTGCAGCAATGAGTTTCTTTCACTTTTATTTCGGGATTGTGGCGGCAAAACAGTCCTGTTCCTCCAGTGTTGCTCCGCCTCTCATATTAATACTCTGTAGATCTAAAATTCCTTTTTTAACGTGATTACTGTGCCATCATTTAGTCCAAAATGCTCAGTCAGTAGTGTTTTTTTTTAAATCACAGTGAACACGTTTTCACCAACCTTTCAGCAAAGAGAGAGAGAGAGAGACACACACACACATTCTGAACATGATTGGGTCCACATGGGGAAAACAAGTATTTAAATTCTGACTATAAAGTCAGAATTCTAAAGGGAAAAAAGGTCGTAATTCACGACGCTGAAGTTGGCTCCACATTCGCCTCCGGTTCTCCTTAAGTTTCGATTCCACCTTAAGAAAATGCCTGTTTCAGCCTTTGGGTGGCAGTGTTTATCACAACATCGAGCCATTCTGCAGATCAGTGCAGATCACACAGCTTTATCTAATATCTAAAATCTGCTATTATATAATCGATTATGCATCAATTATTGTATCTCCTTTTCTTTTGCATTAGTCATTTTCTAATGGTTTAAAAATGTGACGGCACACCATGGGCCCTGATTTGAATGACTGGCAAAGAGTCAGTAAATGAAGTGTGCAATGTTGGGGAGTAACGGAATACATGTACCAGTGTTACGTATTCAGAATACAAATTATGAGTAACTGTATTCTGTTACAATTTAAATAAGAGGAGTTTAGAATACAGTTACATTGTTGAAATCAATGGATTACATGAAGATACTTCTGTTTCACAAGTTTATTCACTCTCTGAATAAATTAAGGCAACTCCATGCATTTCCCAGAAGCCCCAATATGAAAACGAAAAAATTTGCTATTTGCATGATCAGTCACAATGGAGTCGGAACCGGCACAACAGAGCCAGGGCAGGAATGCGTTTCTATCTGGGAAATTCAAACAGCATTTCACATTAAAGAAAGAACAGGGAGAACGAAATATAACTGTTGTTATGGTGTCTTTTTCCTGTTTTATTTTGGTAGTCTGGTTTTCTGTCTTGATTTACTTCCTGTCTTTTGATTTTCCCGCCCTTGTGATTGTCTGATGTCTTTCAACTGTTTCCCAGCCCTTGTGTCACCTGTTTCTTGTTACCCTGTGTATTTAGTCTTTGTGTTGCCCTTGTCTTGTGTCAGATCATTGTATTGTATTCCTGTTTTGACAGAGCCTCAACTGATGACCAGTCTCCCAGAGCCTGTGCCATAATCCGGCATCTCAGAGACTATGCCGTTGTCCGGCATCTCAGAATGTGCCGTTCCCCGGCACCCAAGAGACTGTGCCGTTCCCCAGCACCCAAGAGACTGTGCCGTTCCCCAGCACCCAAGAGACTGTGCCGTTCCCCAGCACCCAAGAGACTGTGCCTCTCCCAGAGACTGCTGTGCCCAGTGTTTTGTCGGCGGCCCAGTCGACTTCTGTTCCCTGTGTCCTGTCAGCGGCCCGGTCGACTGTTCCTGTTTCCGTGTTGCTGAATGCTGAATCCTGGTCCAGCTGTTCCGCCTCAGGACCCTGTTCCAGTTACCCTGTCAGCGGACTGGCCGACTCCTGATCCTGTTGCCTGTTACTGCTCCTGTTGCCTTGTTGGTGAACCCTGGCCCAGCTGACCCTTGGCCTGGCTCCTGCATAGTGGACCCTTGGCTTGATTGAATAAAATAGCCTTAGTAAACGGAGCATACAAGGACGGACCACAGACCCTTTTCCTTTGCTTTTTTTAGGTGAGAGTATTTTGAATGGCAGTTCAGATTGTCCTACTGGCACTAATAGGAACATTTGACTAAGTTTAACTGCACTTCACCAAATCTTTTCAAAAAAACAAAACGATTTAACATGTCTCTTAGCACATCATTCACCATTGGAATATAGCTGGTGCATTTGAGAGTCCAAAAGGCATTACCAGATATTCAAAGTGTCCAAGTGGTGTATTGAAGGCTGTTTTCCACTCATCTCCTTGCCGAATCCTTACGAGATGCATTGCGCAGATCCAGTTTAGAGAAGACAGTGGTGCCCTGAAGTGGTTCAAAAGCAGAATTGATTAGTGGCAAAGGATATTTATGTCACAGTCTGTCAGGAATGGCTTCGACCCAAATGCAGTTTAGATGATTTAATAAACAAAAATGAAGTACATACCAAAAGTGTCCAGAAAGCAACAGGCAAAAACTAATTCCAGAACAAACAGAACAGGATCTCAAAAACCGGAACTCAGAGACGAAAGGTAGACTCCAGCCACGAACACACTCACAGAACACACAGCAACAGAATACACGGCAAACAGAATGAACAGCAACAGAAACGTAATGCTCCCACACAAGACAAAGACAACACAGATACTAAATACACAGGTTAACAAGGACTAGAACAAGGAGACACAACAGGTGAAACAAATCAGGGCAGAACAATCAAACAGGCGGGAAAACAAAAGACAGGAAGTAAAGTAGATAGGACAAGGGAGACAAGATAGACTTCAAAATAAAACAGGAAACAGAACATCACAATCATGACAGTACCCCCCCTCCATGGGACGGATCCCAGACGTCCAAAACCAAAAACCGAACAAAAGTCAACCCAGAGAGGGCAGAGGGGGACCGGAGGAGGGACGAACGGAGGAACAAAAAAGTCAAACAGGGCTAGAGAACAGAGGATAGTGGGAACTGGGGACCGTGGGCACTTGGGAACTGGGGACAGAGCTGCTAGGCACTAGGGCACGGGAAACTAGTGGGCAAAGAGGCCTGGGGGAAACTGAGGGCCACTAGGGGAAGCAGAGGGACCACTCGGGACAGGGAACAGAGAGGCACAGCACAGATGGGACCCCTCTGGCGGTCAGTGGTGAAAGCGGTGTCCCTCTGGTGGTCGGTGGCGAAGGCAGAACCCTTCAGGCGGCCGGCGGAAAAGGAGGTGTCCCTCTGGCGGCCGGCGGCAAAAGCGATGTCCTTCAGGCGTCCGGCGGCGAAGGCAGAACCCATCAGGCGGCCGGCGGCGAAAGCGAATCCCTTCTGAAGGCCGGCGGCGAAGGCGAAACCCCTCAGGAGGCCGGCCGCGAAGGCGAAACCCCTCAGGAGGCCGGCCGCGAAGGCGAAAACCATCAGGAGGCCGCCCGCTAAGGCAGCATCCCTCAGGCGGACAAGCAGGACGGTTAAGGCTGAATCCATCAGGAGACCTGGCGGGCCATCGCAGACTAAACCCCTCTGTGGGCCAGGCAGGCGATGGGTCAGCCGAGCTGAAGACAGGCGACGGGTCAGCTGGGCTAATGTCTGCCAACAAGGTAACAGGAACGGGAGTAGGCGGATCCGCCAACAAGGCAACAGGAACAGGCAACAGAATCAGAAGTCGGCAACTCCACCGACAGGGTAACTGGAGCAGAAGTCGGCCGGACCGCCGACAAAACACGAGGGACAGGAGTCGGCTGGACCGCCAACAAAAGCAAAGTCTCAGGGATGCTGGAGACGGGCGAAGTCTCAGGGGTACCGGGAAAGGGCATAGTCACTGGGGCAATCTCAGGGACAGTCCCAGGAACGCCGCAACCGAGCAAAGTCACTGGGGTGTTGGAGACCGACAAAGTCGCTGGGAGGTCAGTCGACCTAGACTCTGGGAGAGCGGTCAGCAACGACTCTGGTAGAACGGTCCACTCTGGCTCTGGAAGACTCGACGGCTGGACGTCTGCGGAGGTTCTGGAAGGCTGCTCGGCAACGTTAGAGAGCACGGGCTCAGGTCCATTGGACAACTCGGACTCAGGTCCACTGGAGAGCGGTTGAACCAGTGCATGGCGTCGGGGACCATGTCGACCACGTCCTCTCTTGCGGCCTCCACGGTTCCCAGAAAATATGGCCAGACGGGTCCCCAGTCAAAAGACTGCTCAAGGGAGCTGCATGAAGGCGAACTGGACCGTAGATCACCAGCTAGTAATCTAGCGGCTTCGGCCTCCTCAGTCCGTCTAGCACATTTAGCTAGGTACTGGAACAAAGTCATATAAGTCTCTGGCTTTCCTCCAGGTGGAGAAACTTCCTGACTGGGAGAAGCAGGCAAAGGGGTAGGCGGGGTCAAAGACAGAGAACCTGTAGCCACAATGGTAGCATGCCTAGAAGCAGGCAGGCTAGTGGGTGCTAGCTGACTTGGAATCTGATGAGGAGCTGGTACGTGATTGAGTGAAACATTGGTGGAGTTAACAGGTTTGATTGAACACAATCGTTTAGTAAGTGGAGGAGCTGGAGCAAAAATGAAGCTTGTAACCTAGTTAGGAATAGAGTCCTTTAACCAAGGTTTTTCCCAAAACCTTCTTACGAGCCAATGCCAAAATTGCCTCCTTCTGGCAATCATCGTTAGCCTTCCTTCACCAGGCTTTGAGTTCCATAAGTTTACACATAAGGTCATGAAGTTCATCAGAAATCATCTGTTTCATCATGTTTGGTGGGAGCATTCTGTCACGGTCTGACAGAAATGGCTTGGACCCAAATGCAGTTTAGATGATTTATTAAACAAAAATGAAGTACATACCAAAAGCATCCAGAAAGCAACAGGCAAAAACTAATTCCATAACAAACAGAACCTCAAAAACCGGAACTCAGAGACGAAAGGTAGACTCCAGACACTGAACACACAGCAACAGAATACACTGCAAACAGAATGAACAGCAACAGAAACGTAATGCTCCCACACAAGACAAAGACAAAACAGATACTAAATACACAGGTTAACAAGGACTAACAAGAAACAGGAGACACAACAGGTGAAACAAATCAGGGCAGAACAATCAAACAGGCGGGAAAACAAAAGACAGGAAGTAAAGTAGATAGGACAAGGGAGACAAGACAACAGGAAACAGAACATCACAATCATGACAATTTATTTTTTACAGTAACGTTGTTCAGGCCGCAAAAAAGTCTATTCAGGGGCGCAGCGTCTTGTCCTTCTTGTCCACAAAGAAGAACCCCCGCCCCCACAGGTGATGATGGACGAATGATCCGATATATTTCTCCATAGCCTCTCTCTCAGGTCTGGACAAGTTGTAGAGTCAGCTAGCAGGCAAGGGAGCTCCTGGAAACAACTCAATCTCACAGTCATAGGGTCTATGGGGTGGCAGAGATAATGCTTTCTCCTTGCTGAACACTTCCGCTAAATCCAGATATTCTTTGGGAACTGATGACAGATCGGCAGTTTCTCTGATACATAAGGGGTGTTCACGTTGGGAGGAATAGCTGAACCAAGACACGAGGAATGACAAAAACTGCTGTTTTGTGTTGCCAGTCTATTTGAGGGTTGTGTAACCTGAGCCATGGAAAACCCGAGAATGAGAGGGGATGAGGAAGCTGACACTACTTTAAAAGTGATTTCCTCTCGATGGTTACCGGAGAGAACAAGTATAACTGGGATGGTTTGTTGCGTAACTTTAGCCAGTAGCTGACTGTCAATGGTTGTGACATTGATAGGGGAGGGGATGGGAGTGATTCGAGGAGAATGTCAGCCTGCTTAGCCAGATTAAAGTCAATGAAGTTATCTTCTGCCTCTGAATCAATAAGGGCGGATAACGGTAGTGACAGCGTACCCAATTGGAGAGTTGCAGGGAGCGACAGACGAGGGGATGTGGGCTCAGTTACAGGAATGGGACTCGCTAGTGTACCCACTCTCAGTAACGAGCCTCCTCTTTTGGGCGTATAGGACAATTAGCGAGAAAATGGGAGGAGTTGCCACAGTACAGGCATTCACCTGCCTGCGGAGTAACTTGTTCAATTCCCCAGAGAACGGTTCAGGAGATGTCACAGGGGGTTCCCGGAAGAATGGCGCAGATTCCATGGCAGAGGACGCTGACTGAGTGGGAGGAGGAGCAGGTAGGGGTGGAGCACTAGGAGTACTGGGAAGACAGTTGTAATTTGAGAAGACAGCCGAGTTACTTGATTGAATAATTGTTGGTTGGTTTCCAGTAATTTATGGATTAACTGGTCGTGTTGTCCTAACAGAGCTCCTTGATTTTTAATGGCTCGAAAAATGCCGTCTTCGTCTGGGAACTGTGAAATCTCTGCAGGGTCCATGGCCAGTTCGTTCTGTTAGGGGCTTGTTCTGACCCAGAACGCAGAGATTTCACACACAGACAATGAAATCAGTTTGTAAAAGGGTTTAATGAAGAAAAATGGTACTCAGAGATACAGAGTGGATTTTGTCTGAGCGGGGAATCTCCTGGCTGGTCCGAGTAACGAGGCGAGCCGAGGGGGAAGGATCCAGGTTGTACAAGACTCGAGGCGGACAGGCAGGGAAGAGTTCCCAGTAGTTTCCACAGGTGGAGGGTGAGGCTGGAAGCTTGTAGGCACAGCGGAGGAGGCAGCAGGTCTGAGCGGTCACTGGACAGAAACACAGGGTAAGTATGAGCTCAGGGGAACAAAGACAAAAGCTAGGGAGCACAAGACAACACGGACACAACTTGAATAAACAGAGAACTCCGAGCCAAGTTACCACATGGGTGTAGATAACGAAGAGGTGATCAGCCCGGGTTTAAGTATTGCTGGAATGAATCTTGGAGATGAGCTGCAGCTGTGAGGAACGGCTGTGCAGTGTTGATTAGGCCACGCCCTGACCTACTTTCCTCTGAACACACCTCCAGCACTCCAGGTGGAAAAACACAGATACACACAGAGACACACAGACAAACAGAACAAAAACACCCAAAACAGGGCGGAGAGAGAGAGAGAGCTGCCCATAACATCTGTTTAAAACTGCCTATTCCACTTAATGTAAATTGCTCTGCCTCTTTCTGTTGTTATTATTGTTGTTGTATTCTTATTTTTGCTGTTTTTAAATGTCTGTATGTATCCCTGTACGGTGTCCTTGAGTGCCGAGAATAACCTTTAAATAAAATGTATTATTATTATTATTATTATTATTATTATTATTATTATTATTATTATTATCTTAAAGCAATGTCCAAGCATGAGCCAGTTTAAAAAACAGTACAAAAATATGGTTTTCACAGATTATTTATTTATTTGTTTAATTACATTCTTTATTTTTTTATGGTAGATATACTGTATACATATGTAAATACTGTATGTATGTTTTCTTTTTTTGGTGTGAAAATATACATATGTAGGAAATTGTAAAGAATGGGTTAAATATATATGATATAAATAAATAAATGAATGATTGATTATATAGTGATTAAATAAGCTTCTGCTTCTTCCTATTCCTTTTCTGACATGTTAAATTCATATTTTGTTATTGTTTTTCTTCTTGTAGTTTTTATTGTATTATTTTAAACATGTTTGAAATAAAGCATTCATTCAAGACTTTTCAAAATCCTTGTGGGAGCATCTGTTGTGGGAGCCCAAAAGTGCAAATTATTTGGTCTAAGCTTGTTTAGGAATTCTTCATCTGTGCTGGACCAAACATTTGAAGCATTACGCTCATTTGTCTAAACATGTCTAAAATGAGGGTCACTGTTGTCTTGTTTTCGTGTCTTTTCTTGTCAAACATTCCTTGTGATTCCTGCTGCAACCTAACTTCCCCACAGGGGCAGTAAACAATAAACTAACAAACTCCACTGCAAACTGTCTTTTCATGCTGGGATGCCTCTCAGCAAAAATAAAAATCTTGATGAACTGGACAGCCCAAACCATCCTACTTTGCGATCTTATTTATTTTATATACAAATGCATGCCAAAGCCAGCACACCAGGAGTCATATCATTAAGTTCGCTGACGACTCGGTAATAGTGTCGCAAAAACTAAAGAAATGCTGATCGACTTTAGGAAGAATCCCCCCACCCTCTCTCCCACCCTTATTAACGATCAAGCTATCGAAGTAGTGAAGCAATACAAATACCTCGGTATTATAATAGACGACAAACTCACCTTCGAGCCTCAAGTTGACGCTGTCTGTAAAAAATCACACCAGCGCATGTTTTTGTATCGTAAACATCGCAATTTTAATGTCGATAAGACCTTTATGAGGATGTTTTATTGTTGTTTTATTGAAACTATTCTTTCTTTTGCCTTTGTGAGCTGGTTTGGGTCCCTCACTCTTAAAAACAAAAACAGGCTGCAATACATAACTAAAGTGTGTGGGAAAATTTCCCACAACTCTCTGACTGACTTAAAATCGCTATATGAGACAAAGACCTTGAAGAAGGCCCAGCCAGTCCTGGCTGATATAAGCCCCCACCTGAAGAAGGCCCAGCCAGTCCTGGCTGATATAAGCCCCCACCTGAAGAAGGCCCAGCCAGTCCTGGCTGATATAAGCCCCCCTGAAGAAGGCCCAGTCAGTCCTGGCTGATATAAGCCCCCACCTGAAGAAGGCCCAGTCAGTCCTGGCTGATATAAGCCACCCCCTGAAGAAGGCCCAGTCAGTCCTGGCTGATATAAGCCCCCACCTGAAGAAGGCCCAGTCAGTCCTGGCTGATATAAGCACCCACCTGAAGAAGGCCCAGCCAGTCCTGGCTGATATAAGCCCCCACCTGAAGAAGGCCCAGTCAGTCCTGGCTGATATAAGCCACCCCCTGAAGAAGGCCCAGTCAGTCCTGGCTGATATAAGCCACCCCCTGAAGAAGGCCCAGTCAGTCCTGGCTGATATAAGCCCCCACCTGAAGAAGGCCCAGTCAGTCCTGGCTGATATAAGCACCCCCCTGAACAGCTACTTCATGTTGTTGCCGTCTGGCAGCAGATTCTGTCTGCCTAAATGCAGGACAAACAGACACAGAAACTCTTTTGTTCCTGCTGCTATAGGGTTTGTTAATAACTCAATGTGAGACGTGGACTTCTGTGTAGTATGTATCTATTTGTGTCCTCTATTGATAGTGTCTGTTGTTTGTATGGCTTATGTGTTGTTTATGTTGCATTCTATTGCTGCACAACGAATTTCCCCTCAGGGATAATAAAGACTCCTTGACCTTGACCTTTGTGATAAGTAACTGGTTGAAGGACAGTCTGTTGAATTGAGAGAGCCTTTCCTAATGTCTTAGGCACTGTCCTCATTTAAGATCTTAGTGGCCTGAGGGTAGAAGCTCCTCCTGAGCCTCTCAGTGATGGCCTGGTGTAAATATCCTTTAGAAATGAACGACTACATGATTAAATAAAAGCCATGAAATTAAATGAAATGTAGGTTTGACTCCATATACACCACGATTTCTGGCTTTGTCTGTGGTTTGTAACATTACTGATTTAAAGCTGACTTTTGTTTGTTCCTCTTTGGCTCCAAAAACAATTACCTCAGTTTTGACGATGTTAAATTGAAGAAAGTTCTGTCACGTCCGATCATTGATTTGTTTAATGCATTACTCAGCACTTGTTTTGGACCATAGTGATATAGTTCTGTTAATTTGTGTGTCGTCTGCATAATTATGACTTATTTTGTTGATTTTCTATCATCTGAGCCAGTTGAAGCAAACACTGCATGTCGTGTAGATGTGTAATGACCTAGACACAAAGAAGTCCCTGTTTTTAAGTAGAATTTAACCAGTTTCCTACTGTGCAAGAAAGTCCAACCCAGTTTTCCAGTCAGACTAGTAGATCTACAATTTTCTTTTAAGAGAGTGGCTTAATTACTATGATTGTTTAGGGCCTGTTGGAAGACACCTGAGAAAAGGGCCTATAGCAGCTGTGGAGTACCTAGCTGCTCAGCAGGATCAGCAGGTCTTCACTTATAAATACTTTGGTTAGGGTGTATTAACTGAGTAACATCCAAAGGACAGGCCAACATCCATAAGAGACCATCCGTCAGCAAACTGAACAGGTAATGTTACAACCTGCATGACAGAGACCTATTAGTGTAAATCTGTGCTCAGTGTAAAATAAAAATATTACTAAATGTCATGTCACCTTCTTTCATAGACCCTTTTTGACAAATGCCCATGGAAGCTATTATGCTATTATGTGATGGTGTAGCCTAGTAAGTAGTGCTTACTACCACTTTTACTTTTATTTGGTATTTTATTCTCTATTTCTGTTGTACTATATTGAGATATTGTGGTAAAGGTTCTTCATGACTGCAATATTTGATGGTACAATCAGATTTTTTTTGTTAAATTAAGTGAAGTCAAAGTAGTGTAAATAAAAAATAAAAGTGAGGTTGTTATGGAATCAAATTCCTGGAGTCTCTGTTGGTTGCTTGGCAACAGCTCAGAGCCAAGAAGTAGTCCTGCACATAACCATGAGTTAAATGGAGAATTGCTTTTTTTACACTTTTTGTATGGATTAATCAAACAAAATGTAACATGTGAATTAAGTTGCTTAAGACATGCTGGTATGCAGATTTTGTAACCTTAGTTTGGCCAAACCAGGCTGTTTACCAGTTTCCAATGGCTTTGCTGAGTTAAAGAGTCAGCTAACTGTAGTTGACATAGGACTGGTCTGGCACGCAGGGCCATAGCACAAAGTTCTGGTCTCTGTACATACAGTAAGCCTTCTCTGTGTGCCCTTCCCTGCATCCACAGCTATTCATTCTAGTACAGTATCTTTGTGGGCCCTCCCATCTGGCTAAGCCTATGTATGACAATTCAGATTCTAAATTGCATATATGTCTCTTTGCCCCATTCATGTACTGTAGGCTGCTTAATTTCCCTTAATGGAAAATAGCTCATTTGCGTTCAATTAGCCGAGTGTAGATATTTTATTTAACTTGTTATTTGTCTGAGCCCCCTCCAGAAATTGAGTCATTGAGAACTGTTTCTCAGAGTTTTGAAGCATTTGTCACTGCCTTTCTAAACCTGTATTTTGACTCCCTAAACCAGTCTCTGTCTCCACTCCTGAACGTCTCTTCCTTCACCAACCTTAGCTGTCTAAGTTTGGCTGTAAACCAGGGCTTGTCATTATTGAACCTCTTAGTGGTGCGTGTTGGTGTGCAAGCTGTCCTCACAGAAACTATGTATGAGGTCACAACCTCTGTGTACTCGTCCAAGCTGTTGTTAGTCCTGAAAACATCCCAATCTGTACTTCCAAACATGCCTGAAGGTCCGCCCCAGCTTCACTGGTCCACTTCTTAGATATCCTCACAACAAGTTTCTCACAAGAAAGTTAGTTTCTGCCTGTATGAGGGAATCAGGTGGACCATGGCATGGTCTGAGTTTCCCAGTGCAGCGCAGGGGACTGCGTGATAAGCATTGATGACTGTTGTGTAACAGTAATGACAGTTTATCTTTTTGTTCTTTCAGAAGATATGGCACACCATAACCACCCAATAGTTGGGGATCTCAGGAAAACCGCCCCAATACCAGAGGATACACCAAAGGTCCAGGGCTACGACTTCAACCAGGGAGTGGACTACCGCGCCCTGCTGAAGGCTTACCTTACCACAGGCTTGCAGGCCACTAAAGTTGGATTGGCTATCCAGAAGATCAACGCAATGGTGAGATAGGTGGTACAAAGGGACAACTTCGGTGAATGCCCATGCTCCTTTCGTCTTAGTTAACATTTATTTTTTAGCTTTGATGCTACAAGAATCATTGGATCTAAAGACATTGCTTGACCCATGGCCTGGGTGAATACTTAATTCTGATTGGCTGCAGGATGTCCATAAAAAAGGGATATAGGACATCTACTAATGGAGTTCCGGTGAAACTGACTGTTCTAAATGAATGCACCAGTGCGCAACTATTTTAGATTGATTGTGGCGATGAGGATGGGATGGTGGGCTCTGAAAGACCCTTAGAAATAAAGAAGAGACCGACAACGCCACTCTGGGGATCTCACCCAGACAATAGAATTGTAATTGTGAATGACTATACCAAAACAGTAGAAAAGCATACAGGTTTGATTGTACACAAAGCAGGAGGACGTGGTTCCATTTTAAAGACAATTACTTTATTATACAGTCACTAAAATGAACCATTTGCAATAATAACAATAAAATAACATTCACTCATTCATTCAGGGTTAAGGGGAGAGTCCTAGGGAGAGGAGTTAATGGGAAGCGGGGTCTCAGGGAAGAGTCACCCCAATCACACGTGGACACACACACACAAACACACAGTGGTGATAACTCAACCAAAAAAAATGTGGTTGAGGACACAGCACAAAGGAGGGAGACACAACCACCAGGGGCACCAACACCCCCACCTTTGGCACTCAGAAACTGTAGGGACAGGGAAATACACGTATGTTACATTGATACAAAGATAATTAAGTCTATCAACTTATCAAAACTCTGTATTTCTCAGTATGGCTATGTTTACAAAGAAAGTGTAGTCCAGCGACACATGCAGAAGTGTGATGCATTTTACGTCACCTTTGGGAGAAGAAGAGGACAAAAAAATTACAAGATAATTACCTCTTCTGAAGAGTCATCATGTTTTTTTTAAATCCTCTGTGTCCTCCTGGATTTGACGGTTTAAACGCTACTAGCAACTGTGTGGAGGAGGGGTGAGGGTGGTGCGTGATCACTGACCTAAGCACTATAGCTTTAAAAGAAACAGAAAATGTGAATCTGTTATTTCCAACTTTGAGTGTTGTCCTTCAGTGCCTTGTCTCTGAACACCACAAAATGGCGCTAACACACAAGCTGCAAGAAGTACGTTACACTCGACACTGCCCCTCTGAACTGACTTTGTTTCACAGCGATCATCTCTTATCCCATTGGCTGTTCAGATCACTACTTTAGTGACAGTCCGTTACACATGGTGAATCATTCCTACGGTAGCCGATGCAAACGCACTGCAACAAAAAAAAACAACATGCAAATAGACAAAATACAAGCAAATATATTAATACGCTGCAAATACAGAAAAAAGCACACAAACCCCGAAAGCAAATGCAACAAAAAAACGCTGCATCTAGTTTACACAATGGAAGTTCTCCAGACCTCTAGGTGGAACAGCTTGATTTTTTTCGACCTCATGGAGAGACAGAGAGAGAGAGGCGATTTTAAAAAGGTGCATATTAATTTTAACATTTGGCCCTAGTCTTTTACAGTATTATAAAAGAGCAACAGGTTTACGTAGCTACCGTGTTAGAGACTGAAATCTACAAGAGCTTGCTAGCTAACACTAGTTTAAAGCCCATATATGTTACTGAAAAGAAAACACTTATTAAAAATATAGTAAAAAAATAAGGAAAACAAAATATCCACTCTCTCTGACATAACCTCGCCTTCCGTTGTGTAAACTGGATGCAGCGTTTTTCTGTTGCATTTGTTTTGGGGGTTTGCAGCACGTTTGTGTATTTGGTTGTGTTGTGTTGTATTTGCAACACGTTTGCTAAATGCTGGGCAGGTGCTGTCAAATTAATGAAAATGTTTTCTTAATTTGCTGAGCGTTTGCACCTGTCGGCCACCGTACATTCCATCGTGAATGTTTTTATATTGTTTTGGGGACAATGACATGGCTGGATAGCTAGCTTTTTGTCTTGTTGTTAAACATACTGTGAAATTATATTTACTCATTGTGTGTGATAAGAACCTAACGAGATGGGCTTGATTGATCCAGGTATAAGTCAAACCCTCCGGTGTACCCTGGGACTTTGATTGTAAAACTCATTTAAAACATTTTATTTGGCGAGTCACCATGGTATAAGCAGCATCAGACGGTTCACGCCGCTTCCATCTTCCATTAATTCCTGACAATGGACACTGGGAATTAACCCTTAGTTATTTATTGGTAACAGTGCATATAGAAGCAGCTGGATTAATGACTGTTTTTTCTAGTTTCATCAGCCTTTTTAATCCCCTGCACAGATTGAGAGGCGTCAGCAACCGGTGGAGGGAGGTGTTGATGAAGACCCATCAACCTGCCCCTGCCTGATGAGCTGCACCATCTTCCTTGGTTACACCTCAAACCTCATCAGCAGCGGACTCAGGGAGACTATCCGCTACCTCGCAGAACACAAAATGGTACAACCCTCCTCAACTACGAAGCATTAGCACCAGGTTTTCATAGTTTTCTAGATATTAAAATAAATCTCTTTGATATAGCCTATATATACAGTATTTTTACTATTTTATACACTACATGATTAATTAATTAGTTAAGAAGATTAATCAATAATGAAACTAATCGTTAGCTGCAGCCCCTGATACATATTGTATTCTTTCTCTGTAGGTGGATGTCTTAGTGACCACAGCTGGAGGTATAGAGGAGGATCTGATGAAGTGTTTCAGCCCGGCTTACATTGGCGACTTTACTATGTCTGGCAAGGATCTGTACGAAAAAGGCCATAACAGGTCAGAGAACATGTCAGATTAACAGGACATGACACCTTGAAAATGTGGCTGTAAACAGAATAGAGAATGATTTCAAGAAAGAAGTGAACTACCTAAATTCCTTTAACAACCTTAGAACTGAAAAACCACATATTAAAGGCACGGTTGGTGAAAAGCTTTGAAAGTAGCATCTCCTTGGGAGTGGTAGTAGACTTGCAGTACATAACGATGATGATGGGCAATGGCTCAGGGAGGGGTAGATTACTCGCAGAGAGCAAGGAGACATGTCATTGGTTTTTCCCAAGTGGACTGCACAGGATTCCAGCAGCTACAGATGACATATCTTTTTCGTTCCTTTTTTAGAGCCCCAAGTTATTTATTTCTGCCTGGGTGTAAAGACCATTCCAAATAATATATATAAAAAAGTGTATATTGGAAAAAGTTACCAACCCTGCTTTTGATTAAAAAGTGGATGGACAGAAAAAGTATCAGACTTTTTTAAATAATTGATAATGGCCAATAGATCATAAATCCAGTTTCTCAATTGCAAGGATTTGCTGTGATAGTTAACTGAATAGTTGTGTTTTTTTGGACTTGTAGCATAATTTAGAGGAACATTCAATTCAGTGTCTGTCATTTGGCTGCAGGGCTGGAAACACTCTGATCCCCCAAGAAAACTATGTTAAGTTTCACAAATGGATGCCTCCGATCTTGAAGCAGATGCTGCTGGAGCAGAACACTCAGGTGTGTGGAGTCTATATTTAACATTTTAACTTTTTTCCTAAAAAGTTCTAAAATGCAGGGAGAATTGCTGCAAGTTAGGGTTGGGACCGTAAGACCGTAAAACCGTATACTGTATATTGTTAAAATCATATAAAATCGTCTAGCGTATGAACAACTGTTCGCCACCTCAGGAGGAGCTGTATAGCTGTATGCAGTAAGGATGGGACTCTATTGACCTCAACTGAGGAGGTAATAGGGTGGTGGAAGGAGCACTTTTGAGGAACTCCTGAATTACTTTGATTTAACATTTAGATTTAACATTTAACTTTTTATTTTACTTATGTTTAAATGTTTAATGTTTATAAACATATTGTTGACAATTGCAATGTTTTACACACATTTTTGTCTTAAATGTGAGAAAAAAATCTAAATGTGAGGATAGTGAGCTAAATAATCAAAATATATCAACTATAAAATTGTATCTACATTTTTTACATTTGGCACCCCATACATATCTCGGTGTACAGTGGCTTATTAATACTTCATATTCACCAACTCACATTATCAGGTTCTTTATAAATGAAGGATTTATCTACCTAAGAATAGACACTACTAAATCAGAATAAGGATAAATGAATGAAAGAAAGGAATGATGGGAACTAACAGAATCAACATATTAATGGCAAACAATGAATGAAGCAACCGATATGCAGAATGAGACAAATCTGCAGCGGCTTGTCTACGGGAGATTAATGTCTGAAGGCCCTATTGCTATATCTTCCCTACACAACCTAGAGCATCAAACCTGATTCACAGGCAAACGAAAGTTCTGACCTACTCAAATGGGTGGATAGATGGGTGGATGGAGACAGTCGGAACCTTGTTTCATCAGCTGGTTGTCTCCCATGTGCGGTAAATGACCGAGTGTTGGCACTGGTTCTTTAATCAGCTCCGACTTTAGGCTAGTTGGGAGCGGTTAGCAGAATGTCCTTGTTAAATCATGGACAAGTTTCTATTAAGTCTTTTGCAAGCTACTTCAGCAATTCATCCGAACTTGATGGATCCATTAAGGATAGTACATGTGCCTAACGGCCAGCTTGCGATAAACTGTCCACCTTTGTCTTCCTTTCTGAGGAGAAGAGAGATTTTTGACCGTGTTTCAGGCAAAAGCCTCTACTCACTGCAGGGTATTTGTGAGAGAGAGCTGTCCTGTTTGTGTCCTCCTTGGACCAGACATTTGGAGAACTAACAGCTCCATGTTACTTGAAATATAAACATCAGTGTGTTTGTTCAAGATTAGGGTCTCCAGTTTTGTCCTGTGGAATATAAAATTATTTAGCAGATTTCAGGTTGTAAAATTGAAATTCCAGTCCTCTTGGCGTTGGTAACTGCCTCTCTCAGTTTAGGGGTTAATCAAAAGGTTCTTCATGCTACAATGCTATACTGTGATATATATATGAAATGATCCATATCGGGATAGAACATTTTGGCCATATCACCCAGCTCTACTGCAAGTTCATAAAATACTAGTTCAAATACTCAGAATAACTCAGATATCTTTTTGATAACTACATTTTTCCTGAAATGATTGAAACTTTATCAAATCAATCTTGCATTAGACTCTACAAGGCAGAGTTCTAAATTCCAACCATTATTGAACATTTTGAAGGAGGAATTGTTATCACTGTTATTATCAAAGTTAAGATTCTCACTCTAGCCCTGTCATTAAGCTTACTGATTTTTTTTTTTTTTACGTCAACTTCTGTTAGGGTGTTTGCTGGACTCCATCTAACATGATCCATCGGCTGGGCAAGGAGATCAACAACTCTGAATCTGTTTACTACTGGGCCTACAAGGTGAGGCCTGGTATGCTAGTGATCTGGGAACAACTGCAACTGTTGAGTGATTTTGCTGTTACTGAGCTGTGATCTGATGTCTGTTTCAGAATAACATCCCGGTGTTCTGCCCTGCCCTGACAGATGGCGCTATAGGAGACGAACTCTTTGTCTTCTCAGCTGAAAACCCGGGCTTGAGACTGGACATAGTTGAAGGTAAAAGAGTCTTCATCTCTGCTTAATTAATTTGTCTCTGTGGTTTAAGTTGGTCTTACACAATGCATTTGATTCCAGATATTTCAAAGTTGAACAGCCTCGCAATTGCTGCCAACAGCACAGGGATGATCATCCTGGGAGGAGGTGTAGCCAAACACCAAGTATGCAATGCCAATTTTTGGGTAAGTATTCTGCATTTTTGAATTTGATGTTGTCCCGAGCCAAAGATATGTTTTGTACTTGTGGATACTTTCTTTCAAAGGGGTGTGAGGAAAGGCTGTTTCTAGAAAAGTCTTTCAGAGCAGAACACTTTGGTATTAATTATTTTGGCAGCTCATCCAGATCAACATACCATCATACAACGATATGTATGATATCTTACAAAAAGGGATGCATACTTTTTCGGGCGTTATCAATTCCTATAAATTTCCAGCAACACGAGCCAATCAGTGCTCATGGTAAATCCCCCGCAGAAACTGTTAAGGCAACAAAACTACTTCATCAAAAGATCAGTTAAATATGTAAGTTACGTAACTAAAGTAAGTTAAAATAGGTCAATGTATAACCGAGGGGACAGCGACCTCATTCTGCTGGACTGGAAAGAGGGGAGGTTGGAAGCTCATGGATGCCATAAATGGAGACATACCTGTAGAGGAGCTGACCAGGGAGTTGTAGGCATATTCCACCCAGGGTAGATGGGTGTACCAAGAGGCAGAATGTCTTGCAGTGATGCACCGGAGAGCTGACTCCACCAACAACCAAACGCTCCAGGGTTCGTGTTAAACGAACCAAACAAGGCAGGTGTGAAAGCAACCTTAGGAACACTGGTGTAAAAACTGGCTACATGTCCCTAATTTACCCGAATACCTGGGTGGGGTGGGAATATATGGATCACGGGAAACTCTGGGGGAAGCAGCAGAGGGCACCGCAGATGGAGCTGATGTGGCTGGAGCCACAGATGGAGCCCCACTGGAGACCAGAGAGACGACTCCCTCATGTTTGCCAACACGGGTGCCTTGAGTAGCCAACGTCTGTCTCTGTGGGGTCCATCCTGGCCAGATTATTCTGTTAAGTCTGTGTTTTTGAGTTTGGACCTCGAAGTGCAGAGACGAAAGCTAGGGATGGTTTCATTGGTGTTTATTTAACAAAAAGTCACTTGGGTGGTGGCAGCCGAGGGCTAGCTGACGTGGCAGATGAAGAAAGTGGACTGTGCTGAAAAATCACTGGAGCCGGAGAATACTGGTACACTGGAGGCTGTGCACATGGAGAAAACAGAGGTAAATCCAGGAGTAAAAAGCAGAAACAAAAGACTACGAAACTTGAATTTTCAAATGAACTACAAAAACTAGAGAGCACAAAGAAACTTCAAAAATGAAGAGCCACTTCACTATACCGCTTGCAATTGGATAATCTGGCACAGGAGTGGAGTCTTGACCAGGCTTCTGTGTGTCAGGTGGTAAACTCCAGGTGTGCCTACTTAGAGAGACCAGCTCAGCCAGAGAGAGAAACAGAAAAGGGAACAGGGGAAAAACAAACACAAAAAAACCCCACCAAAAACAAAAACACACACCACCATGACATGTTGACTTTTTGGTTGTTCACAAGTTCTGTGTTTGTTTGACCCATCCATAGAGAGATTCTTGAGTGCTCAAAAATTCCAATATTTCAAAAGGCTGTGGAGGAAATGCAGTTGAAAGTGCACTGTAAGCCAATTGGTCTGCCTTCCACCGTGCCACCACTTAATGATACAATGCTTTGTCTCCTTCCAGAGGAATGGAGCCGACTACGCAGTATATGTGAACACGGCTCAGGAGTTTGATGGTTCTGACTCAGGGGGCACTCCTGATGAGGCCGTGTCCTGGGGCAAGATCAAAGTAGATGCTAAACCTGTGAAGGTATTTGATATGGTATTACATACTAGAGATGGCCCGATACCATTTTTTGCTTCCCGATACCGATTCCGATACCTGAACTTGCGTATCGGCCGATACCGAGTACCGATCCGATACCAGTGTGTCATATATTTTATTATGTTTTAACAACTGTATACTACTATCCCTGTATGGATGTGATATGATTTCTATCTTTGTTGTCGGTCTGGCTCAGGTTAAACTCTTTGTGAAACATGAACAATGAACGCCACAGAACTTTCTGTTATTCTGCAGTTTGACAGTCAGTTATAACGGAAAAAGAACATAAATAAACTACTTTAACGTAGATTTTCTTTAGGGCTTTATTACGTGGTATCTGATCGGTGCATGAACTCCAGTACTTCCTGATACCGATACTGGTATCGGTATCGGAACATCTCTATTACATACTAATGTCAAAGTTATGTTCCACATTTTAATGTTAGAGAAACAATATACACTGTTCTGGATTTGTTAAATAATCGTTGGCCCAATAGATCTTTATTCTGGCTCAACACAAATGCAATAGTGTATTATATTTCTTTTTTTTTAAATCACAATCTCTGTGTGTAGAGCAAAAGCAGAGATTATGTATTCTAAAGCTAATTTATTCTGTCATCACAATTGAAAAAAACATGGCTCATCTTGAAACTTTGATGTTTTAATACACAGCTTCTCATTTCTGTCTTTCCAGGTGTGTGCAGATGCTTCCATCGTTTTCCCCCTATTGGTGGCAGAGACCTTTGCAGTCCATGCTAATAAGATGACAGCTGGCAAGGAAAACAAATAAACAAATTGTCAGTCTGGACTACAAAGCTTCAGATGGAATCAGTCATATTACACATTGTAAAAACACAACAAGCAGCTGGACACAAAAAAGATGATTCTGGGCTGTATAAATAAAATTGACAACTTGACTCACTGTTCCAAATTTTGTACTCAAACATTTTTTTCCTAATTTATTTATTACAATAAGTTCCCATTGCAAGTGGAAGTCACAATTGAATTGCAGAAAAAATAAACAGTAAGTGGGCTAAGTAGGCCTCAAGAACACAACTGTAACAGAAAACAAATTAAATACAATGGAATAAAAGGTAGCTTTTTTTTCATGTATTTTAAGATTTTATCAAACTTCATAAAATCAAAAGACAAGACGTCTTACATTTAAAATCCAACATGACGTCCTTAACCAAAATGTTTAAATTGTGTTTATAGTTATAAAAAAAGAGATTTTTATTTATTGGAAAAACCCATTCAAATATAAAACATGTTAGACATGTAGTCTATTATAATACAGAGAAAGAAGGATCTGCCTCCAAGAGATGAAAGATGAAAGAAAGATGCTATAACATTATTAAAAAAAGAAGAACAAGGATAGGAAGTTTATTATTAATTCACATACAGGCATATATTTATGTCCAGAGTTTAGTTAGTTAAATAGGAGCATTTATTGTTCCAGAGTTTCATGTTGAAGTAGGGAAAAGGATTATTGATGAATTATCAGTTTACACAGGAGAAATGCTTCCAATATTGTTGGCAGTACAGTGGGTAGACTCCAGTCCATGTAGCGGCAAGTGTAAACCACTGCACGGCAGTATTGTACAAGGTGTTTATGGAACAATTATTATTAAGTACAAGCGCAAATAACGCTGCTGGATTTAATCTTCATGATAACGTGGATGATACGGAGTGAAGAAATGTGTGTGAGCCATCAATACTTGAACATACTACGAGTAATCATTATTCCCACATTTACTTTCTGCAGTCTGACTTCAGTTCACCACCTCACCATCTGCATCGCCAATTCCCATTGTCTCCAAAATGTGCATACGCATGGGTCAGAGCTTTCTTCCGTCAAGTTTGTTTTTTTATAAATCACAACCTTTGCGTGGGAAGTGGCGTACGCACATTTTCAGCCCCATTTTGTGCGTACGCCACGTTTATAAATGAGACTGGTGACCCAGGTGAATAGCTTTGTTCTTGGTCTTCCTCTATCCACTGTACTGCCAACAATATTGCAAGCATTTCTCCTGTGTAAACTGATAATTCAGCACTAATCATTTTCCCTACTCCTAAACTCTGGATCAATAAATGCCAAGGGCACGGGAAGGGAGTGCTGAGGGTGCTGCAGCACCTCCTGTTGGCAGGAGCTGGATTTAATATTTTTAATTTTTTAAATAATTAGTAATTCGCTGTCTGACATTATTTATATTTTTGTATATCAAATAATGAGGCAAATAGCAAAAAAGGGTTATGGATAGGTTTGAATATAGCCTACTAAAAATGAACTGTTATAGCTGCTGTAGAGTCTTGAAAGTGCGTCAAGTGACGTGACTCGTTGAGAAGCGAGCAGGCTGAGGCTAGTTGACTGGAACGTTAGTTGTAGAGACGAATATGTCGCAGAAAAGGCTACGAGATTTTTTCTTCTGGCATAGAAATGCGGCTAAAATGAGTACGATTTCATCTGTAGATGTTACAGTTGATGTTTACTCGTCCACTGCCGGGGCAAACTCTGTCGGGGAAGCTGAAGAGCCTAAGTCTGAAATAACGTTAGCAAGCAACTCGGCTAACGTTAGCAGCACCATCATAGCATCTATCGATAACTTTACAGAATGATTCGAAAAGCCCTGTCTGCCAAGCAATGTTATGGGTTTGGCATTTTGGTACTGTGTGGTCTTATGTTGGTAATCTGTTTTTTCTGCCCTGTTTCCTGTTTTATTTTGACGGTCTGGTTTTCTGTCTTGTCTTGTCTTGTTTTACTTCCTCTGTTTTCCCGCCCTTGTGATTGCCCTAATGTGTTTCACCTGTTTCCCAGCCCTTGTGTCACCTGTCTTGTGTTTCCTCGTTACCCTGTGTATTTAGTCTTTGTCTTCCCCTTGTCCTGTGTCAGATCATTTTGTGTCCTGTTGGTGTGTTTCAGTAAGTGTGCCTGTTTGTTATCTTCCCTGTGGTTTTTTTGTTCCCTGTGAGTTTTTCCAGTCTCTGTGCTCCCGTGTTTTTGTTCCTGTCGTATCTCCCAGTGTCATCGCTCGTCAGTTTCTGTGCTTCTTGTTTATTCCAGTTTTTTTGTACTCCCTTGGTTTTTTGGATTCTCTTTATCTTCATTTTTGGTATTGTTTTTTTGCCTGCCGCTGCGCTCAGGACTTCCTTGGTTTATTTTTGTGTTTTATCAATAAATCCTCGTCTTCAACTTTCTCCTACCTGCCTGCATGCCTGCTCTCTCTGCGATTGGGTCCTCTTATTCCCTACACACGTAACAGAATGATCTGACCACAATGGACCAGCAGTCATTCAAGGACAAACTTTTTGACTTAACCTGTAGGCTTATTTGCGCTGTTGGGGAGTGGAGATTTGCCAAAGGTTTGGAGGCTAAGGAGACAGTTCTTAAGTCTGTTCGCTGGAGAGTTTCCACTCGACCCTGGCTCAGGAGTTCCCTGCCAGAGTGGATTCAGGAGACTCCAAGCTGTGAGCCATCACCCCAACATGCTAGCAGGCAATTTTCTTTTAAGCCTGCTAGCAGTCAGCTACTCCTGCTGCAAGTTGGCACCCAGCCTGCTACATGGTCAGTGAGTTTTCCAGAACTGACCTGTGTGACCAGTGTCCCCGCGCTGTCCAGTATCCCCGCGCTGCCCAGTTTCCCAGCACTGCCCAGTGTCCCCGAGCTTTCCAGCCCCCCAGAGTCCTGGCTGGCTAGCAGCCTCTCGGAACCCTGGCTGGCTAGCAGCCGCCCTGATCCCCGGCTTGCTAGCAGCTGACCAGCCGCCTGGCTCCAGCCCAGCTGACCCGCCAAACTACGGTTTACATGCTGGTTCAGTGTCTCCTGAAACTTTGGTTAATCTGCAAAAAGAATAAGTTGCTTTAAAGATAATTATTTTCCCTGTGAGGGCAATGCCTGTAAGTATGATTGTTTTCATTGCATATGTTTTGTGTAACAGAAACCGCTGTGCCTTGGACACATTTGCTGTGGAGAAGGCACAAGTTAGGAAATTGTTGGCGGGGTCATTGCAGCCTGATTATTAGCATATATTTTCAACCAAACATCTCTGGTGTGGTTTTGACGATCAGAAAAGTAATTTACCTAAGCTATACACTGAAACAGACTAATGATGTCAAGTGCGCTTCTGTGATGTTAGGGTGCGCCCAGTAGAGTCGGAGTGGCGAGTGAACAGTGGAATTTGTGGCTGCCCAGGACTTCTCTAAAACTTCTCACTCTCACCCATACACTAAAATGATGTATTTAGCTGTCAAAATCCGAAACATTTCCTGGGGGGGAGAAATCGTCAGACATCCATTATTTTGTTATTCAGCACACCTGGTCAAAAATAGGTTAGACTCAATTTGCAGCAATTCCCAAAAAAGTTTTCTGCTTTTTGCCTGCCAGTCGTCATGATTCAGTGTACGAAAGAACAACTGCCAGGGTCATTAACATACTGATCAGCATTAATGAGGTGCTTTGACTTGACTATTTATGGTTAAAAAATGGGTGTACAGGGCGGGATAAGAGGCTGATTCATGTATGCACACTTGTGGGTAATCTATGATTTATAAAGGGAACACAGTTTACAGATGTGCGTACGCACGGTTTTATAAATCTGAATTTTTTTTTTGGCGTACGCCATTTTTGGCTTTTCGGTGTACGTACACTTTTAGTAAGGATCCTACGCACAATTTTATAAATGAGACCCCTGCTCGTTGACAGCACTGTTAATCCATGTAGTGGCAACTGTAAACCACAGCATGACAGTAGTGTAACATGCTGTCTAGGAAATCCGTGTCCTTTTCTCTGTGTGTGTGTGTTGCACATCTGCTAAAACCTGCACACAAATGGAATACATTTACGCCCAGCCTGTTTGTTTACCATGTGATTTTGCTTTAGTGGTGTGTCTTCCGTCTCCATGACAACTAGAGCGGTCTAAACTGTGCACAGGAAGCATGTGTGTGTTTGTGTGCTTGAGGTCAGTTTTCTGTCCATTTCAAGAGGTGTGTGTGTTGCCTTGTTTTTAAAATCTTTTCCAGTGAAAGTGACTTAACCAACTGCCTTCCATGTTGAAAATGCAGTACAAGCACCTACAAGACCCAAAGGCACCCATTAGTGTGTAAATATGGGACCTCAGTGCAAACAGACGATTCTAAAATGAAGTTAATGTTGTCAGCTGTGCATGTTTTCATGAACACTTAGTGTTTCAGAATATGCACAGTGAGTTGGGTTAAATAAGAGGGAGTATTATCCAGATAAAGAGTTTTTTTTTTTTAAAAAGGTACTGTGAATTTATTATGCATAGCAACACAGTGCATCACCTTCAGATTCAACCCACCACTGGCTCCACATTTTGGTGGAACATGGGAGAGGGAAATTAAATCTGTAAAGGCATCTCTCCAAACCATCCTGAAGGACCAAGTCATCCCTGAGGAGATACTACAGACCGTCCTCATTGAAATTGAGGGAATCCTCAATTCTAAGCCGTTAGGCTATGCTTCATCGGACCTTGCAGATCCTGATCCCGTGACCTCTAATATTCTGCTCATGGGGCGGCGGTATGCTTCGCTGCCTCAAGCTGTGCATGGCTCCAGTGATCTGCTAGGACGCCGCCACTGGCGACACAGTTGCTGACCATTTCTGGGGTCAGTTCACCCGCAAGTACCTCCCTGATCTCCAACCACGTCAGAAGTGGCGGAACTCAACGAGCTGTTGGTGGTCGATCCACAGCTCCTGAGGGCACTATGGCCTGTCGGACGCATCACACGGATCATCCACAGTGACGATGGCAAGGTACACACTGCAGAGATCGACATCAAGGGCAAACTGTCACGAGCTTCAGGGAATGTAGGACCCAAGTGCAAGATGGCAGACACACGAGTAAGCAAGAAATCCAACAAACAAAAGGTGTCCTGGAACAGCAGGCAAAATACAAAAAACAGGAGCAAGCAGAATCCAAAACAGGAACAGGCAAAACATCAGGAACACTGAGACCAACAGAATAGATGATACACAGACACTCCAAACAAAATACAATGATCTGACAAAGGACAGTGGGAACACAAAGGGCGTTTCTCAATCTGTGTTCTTCTATTGACTTGTGTTCTTGTGTCCCTGTGAAACATCATCTCGTGTTGCCAAAGTACTGTCCCAATACACAAGTTCGCATTTCACCAAGAACAGTTAAGATTCCCGGAAATGTTCTTGACACGCCCATTTTACAGAGGATGCATTGGTTGGTAACTTGTATGAACTTGGTATCACCCCTATCCTAACATTCATTTCAGCATTCAGTGAGGGTCGGGGTTCCGGTACATAGACAGACCAAAAACGGTGAATTGACAATTTGCTCTAAAGTTTTCGGCGCTGAGGAGCTCCATAAAGTGACGCGGCAGCCAGCTTGCGCCTGCCGGGGCCGCTAGCTCGTCGCTCGGACGGTCACGCTCGGAGACCCCGCTGTAAGCTGGAGGTCTCTCAGACCGGTCTCGTAAATAAGAGGCTTTTATTTCACCATTGACGGATCGTTTGTTTAAATATCATGTCCATAAGATTAACGGGAACCTGTGGTTAACTGTCTTTCGGAGTTAAACTCCACACACACACACAGCGCAGGCGGGGGAGAGAGAGCTACCTGTTTCTCTTCGGGAGACTTGTTTAAATTATGCCATAGGCTAGTATATTTAGTATTTAGTTAATATTTCATCAGTCTGTATGATAAATGAACAGTTGTACATAAAGTGGTAACATGCTATGACATGTTATGTAGACTAAAGGGGAGACACCAACCTTTATCATTTTAATTGCTAATTTCGCTAATGTGGTGCACTACAATAATATAGAAATGATAATTCCACATAACACTAATAGGGACACATAGGACACACCAGTGCATATGCCTACTTATGTTTTTATTTAAACTGACTTAAACTACACTAATAATAGTAGGGATCGCGTTCCACTCTTTTGAATAAGTAAGGGGTGTTTGAGCTAAACCATAAACAATTAAAGCTCAATAAGTTTTATTTTTCAATATTATTGCAATAGTTGTAACATTGTGAGGTTTTCTTGTCCGGAGATTGTTTTAATACAAAGTGGTTATATTGTTGTGGTTTTTATTTCTAGCTGTTATTTCGGAGCCCTGCAGGTAGCCTCTGTGCTGGGGGGTTGAGCAATAACAGGAAGAAGGCATCGTCTCAAACTGTTAACAGCGTTTTCTGTGCTTGTGAACTTGCGAGTTCATTCTTCCAGGTACAACTAGCAAGAACGTTCTCCCCAAGAACACAAGTCTGTTCTTTGCATTCTTGAGATTGAGAAACATCAAAAGACTAAATACTAGAGATGCACCGATAGACCGGCCGGTGACCGGAATTGGCCGGTTTTCACGTAATCGGCCATGACCGGCGACCGGCAGGTCAGTCTGACATATGCCGATTTCATGCCGGTCAATGCTACAATTAACTGACATCCTAAGTTATACAAGTTACAGTTCTCAAGGAGGCACGCACACACGCGACAGCACAGTCTCTTTTTTCCCCTCCCCCCCTCCTCCTCTCAACTTTTCCGTCGTGTGTCGCGCGTACCCGCGCTATTCTCGCACATGTAGGGAACCTCGTGAATTAACCTGCAACAGCGGTTTGGAGATTCTTCAGCGTGTGTGCAGAAGATAACAAGTTTGCAATATGCAACACCTGCAAGGAAAAAGTAGGGCATGGAGGGACGACACCAAAAACCAAAATCACATTTTTTTTTGTTGGATATTGGATGTGAAAAGAAGGAAATGGTTCTAACATTGCACTGTAGATGTATCCTCTCTGAAGGCCGGCAGCGAAGGCAAAACCCCATTTTTCTACATTAAAGTATGGCGGATCGGTATGGCTTTCGGATCATTTTTTTGCGAATTTAATGAAATGACTTATGAAGTCAAAGCACACCATTCCCAATCATTCTGCACGTTTTGATGTATTTTTTTTGCACGTGTTGGCAACGCTGCGTGACTAGTAGCGGGGAAAAAAAATGTGGCGGAAGATATTATTATTATTATTATTATTATTACTAATAATAAGTGATGAATAATAGTCATTGTACAGATTGCTGCTATTGTACCACACTGAATAAATACAATGGAATAAAAAAAGATATTTTTGAAAAGGTTTCTCTTCATGTAACTTTATAAATCCTTGAAGGAAAACAGCAAAATAAGTGAATATAAAAATCCCATTAAAATCATAACATTTACAAGACGTCTTACATTTAAAATGTGTGTGAGTGTGCGCGTGTGTGTGCACTTCTGCTAAAACCTGCACACCAATAGAATACATTTACTCCCAGCCTGTTTGTTTACTATGTGATTTTGCTTTAGTGGTGTGTCTTCCGTCTCCATGACAACTAGAGCTGTCTAAACTGTACACAGGAAGCATGTGTATGTTTGTGTGCTTGAGGTCAGTTTCCTGTCCATTTCAAGAGATCAATATCAGTGTTTCCCACAGGTTGAGAATTTACTTGTGGTGGTGGGTTGCGCAGGATGTGATGGCTGGGTTCAGTAATAAACTAGTCAAACAAAGGTTTATGAACTATTTATTTAAAAAAGTGACTACATAAGATAATTTAGAAAAAGAAATAACTATGATACATATTTTTGATGTTTTAAATATGGTTGGTTTATCTGCCCATTGCACATATGTTTTTTTTAAAGATAATTTTTTGGACATTTCCAGGCCCACATTGACAGGACAGCTGAATGAAATGAAAGGGGGGAGAGAGGGGGGAATGACATGCAGCAAAGGGCCGCAGGTCGGACCCGAACCGCGGGCCCGCTGCGTCGAGTAGCAAACCACATATGGGCGCCCGCTCTACCAACTGAGCCATCCAGGCGCCCAAGCCTTTTTTCTTTTCTTGTTAAACAGCTATTTTGTATATTTGTTTCTATATTTATTGTTTATTTCATATCAAAAGGGATGGTTCGGAGTAATTTCACCCTAGGGTCCTTTGCACCAAGACCTCGAGCCAAACGCCCCCCCGGAAGCTTTTTTCCCTTTGTCTAACATTGGGCGAGTTAGCGCTATCAGGTCTATCTCATAAATTACCCCACTAATAATGCCCGGAATGGTACCAAACTTCTATTGCACAAAACCAAGATAAGGGATTAAGCCGGGATATTCCAGTTATCCTGGATGAATTTAGCCTTGACTTGGTTGCACAAAAGCAGAGGCACCTAAGTTACCATGGAGATTTAGTCTGTGCAGCTAGCCTGCTCCTGACCAGGCTAACAGCCAGGATTTATTAATCTTGGGGCCTTTTCTGTTCACTCAGCAGTTGGTTTACCTTATTATTATTATTATTATTATTATTATTATTATTATTATTATTATTATTATTATTATCAGCCTGCATTAAAATACAACAGGTGCATATTGCTGTTCAGTAAAGCACTGTTATATAAAGTTGTGACCATTATTTTTAGAATTATTCATGTGACAGTCATTGTTACTGTTATATTGCTGTATGAAAACTGTTTTGGTGAAAATATTACGCCAGTTGTTGAGATAATTAGAAAAGGCTGATACAGTTGCAAATGTGTTTTAAATGAAGTCAGTGATGAAGGATAATATGTAAAGTGCTACACACGTGTTAGTGGTTCTAACAATGGCAGACTGGTCATGGACAAATACATCTTTAATTATTTTAGTTGATTTATTTCTTTTAGTATTCTTTAACAAAGGATCATGTATGTTCCTGTTCCATGTGCACTGTATTTGGCACACATTGTATTTCTTAGCACATAATGTGTGTTCTCTCCAGTGAACTGGGACTATAATTTGGGAGGATTGAACAATTATTATAGGTTTTTATAATTGTAGAATCCTCCCTAATCTAGTCTTAGTTCACTGGACCAGTAACTATATAGTTGAGGCTAATGTACATACTGTACATTCATGAAACAACAGGGAGAGGACACCTCAATGGTTTTTGACCTTATATTTTGCTGAGAGAGAGAGAGAGAGATACGCTTCACAGCATTGTAGATTAGTGGCTGTAATTGATCTTCATGGTACATTTCCTGCGTAACATTAGGCTGTCTTCTGCTCACTTTTAAGGCAAAGAGTACAACTGCTCATTTGTGCAAATAATTAGCCTAACTTCTTGAATGGTATGGCAGTTTCAATTCAGAGCAGTGGTCAGTAAATGTATATTTTTAGGCTACTTCAGTCGGTCCGTGATAGTCTGCCTCGCTTTCTCTCGCTGTTTTATTACACCGGCCGTGTTTCTTTTTTACAATACATATGTTGTCATAATACCATATGAAGCTGCTGCTCACTCTGTGTAAATAATACACAACGCGTATTCTCCATTTTAGCATCAGTAAATCGATACTGTGGTCTATTTAAGAAAGCCGTGAACGTGCACTTATCCCAACTATCTACACCTGGCTTGACATAGCTTCACCTTCTCATCCTGGCTCGGCAAACGTGCAACCGATTAAGCCGTGATGAGCGGACCACACTAAGTCAAGCTGCGCTTTTTCAGTTATCCTGGATTTCTTCATTCTACTTTTGTGCAACAGCCCCCAGGAGTTTATTTAAATAACACTTGCCTGATGGCTCCTACTCTCTGCTGCTACCGCTACTGCGGCCGGTGGACTTCGGTAAAGTTAGAAAGATATTCACAGATTCGAACTTCCGGGATCAATTACTCTACAGCGAAATGTTATTAAATCACAAACGACGCATCTTTCCTACCATAGTAAGGTTAACAACGGGCTACAAACTAATTTTCATCAAAACGAGCCGTCCTCCAACCTGGAGAAATAACATTGGTCTCTACGAGCAGCTGGTGGTGAGACGGCAGTGAGACGAGTGTTTAGGGACCGTCTACAAACTACAACACCAACTCCAAACTTACCTCAATTATAACTTGTCTCCTGCTAGTTGTACTACAGCTCTTACTTTTAAAAATTAAGTTTGGAGACACTACTCATAACTACATACATAAGGTAACTTTCTTTTAAAACAAAATATCATATATGTCTTAGAGGCAGAGATTTGGAAGCCCCAAGTGTTCCCCCATTCCTCTACACACACTAACACTTTGAAACTGTTTTAAAACAAACTCTACATTATGGCGTCTTTTCCAGATGGCCCCGTCATCTGCAAACAAAGACAGACCAAATCCTCTCTCTAATGTACCAAAGATATAATTTATCATTACATTAAATACAACTGGACTTATAACAGTACCCTGTGGGCTTCCACTCTCTATTTCTGCAGTCTTTGAGCTGACACTACCAACCATTACTTGTATTGTTCTTTTCATTAAAAAATCATTAATCCAATTAAACATTTGTCCCCTAACTCCCAAGTCAAACATTTTAATCATTAATCCCTCCTTCCACAACGAATCATATGCCTTAATATCCAAGAATACACTCACTACTATTTCCTTATTTCTAAATGCCCTTTTAATATCCTGATCCAAAACTGCCACTGACTCCACTGTAGACCTTCCATTCCTAAAGCCATTCTGGACATCAACAAAGAGTCCTCTGGTTTCTAAAAAATAAATTAATCTGTTGGTTACAATCCTCTCAATAATTTTACAGAGCACAGCTGTGAGCGCTATAGGGCTTTAAGATAGGGACCACAACTGTATGTTTCCATTCCTTTGGTTAATAACCCTCTGCCCACACAGTATAAAACAAAGCTAAGATTTCCTCCAGTACAGTGTCGTCCAGATGTTTAAATAATTCATATGACAACCTATCTGGCCCCTGATCTTCTTTTAAATACCCCTGACATTCTACGCACAGCTGACCACAAATTCCTAAGTCTCAGGGCCTAGCGTTCCACAAAACTTCCTCCAACTATTCCTCTTTGCATCCTTTATAACTCTTCTTGCTACTGCCCTTAACCGCTTGTACTCCATTGCATTAACCAAAATTGGATACTTTCTTAACCTTCTATATGTTATATTCCTACTACTAACAGCTTAATCACATTCTTTATTCCACCAAGGAACCAGCATATGGACCTACGTTCCTGCGTTACAGGGATGGTACAACAAGCAGCCTTGTGTGTCATGAGACTAATGTACAGTATTATTCCAACTATCTACAGAACCCTTACTATCAATTTCTCCTACTACATTTTGAGCCTTTTCCTGGAACATATCCCATTTGGCCTGAGAAAAGTTATATCTAGGGACTTTCTTTTCCACTTCTCTCCTCAAATCCCTACCAAACCTGCATAAAATCGGATAATGATCACTACCCAGTATATCTATCCATTACATCCCCTTCGCCAATTTTAGCTAAGTTTGAAAGAAGCAATTGATAAATCTATGTGGCTGCAGGTGTTTCTCACAATATTATACCTAGACAGCCTGCCATCATTTAACACTACCAACTCATGCTTATCTAGAAAACATAGGCGGCACCAGGGAGGGGCTTGGGGGTGCTGTAGCTACCCCTAGGATTCCCATAGCACCCCCAAGAAATTGCTGTGGTTCGTTAATGTGTAAATAGTATAATTTATATTTGAAAAATGAATACATACATTACTAAAACAAACCGATTATTTTTTGACTAAAAAAACATGAAGCAAACACCATTGGCCGAATACTATCCTATTCGGCCAATGGGCGCAGCACACATTAAACCTTTGACCTTAATTCCGCAGTAACGTATTTACACAGAAGAAGAACAATGCAACATTTGGTAGCCGTTAGGATTAGCAAAGTGAGTGTAACATTAGCAAAGTGTAATTTTTTTACTCCCTAAATGTCAACATGTGGAGACTTTATCTGTTATATACAGATATGACTACGTTATTTTTACCATGTGTGCAAGTATGAATACTGTGTGAGGATGCGTGCATGTGTGTTTATGTGTGTGTTTGGCTGACTGTGGTGTATTTGGCCTGCTGCATTACTTCTCTGCAAATATAAGCTACTGTATGAAAGCTGCAGTAATGATTGTGTAAACCCGGCTTGTTGGCTAGTATTTGAAATATGTTCGGTGGGCTAATCAGAGTTTTATGGTGCTGTTGTATCGGCAACTTTAGTTTTAACTTTAGTTAAAAAACATAAATCAATCTCTCTCTCCCTCTCATTCGCTCGCTTAGTAAACCGCGGCGGAGGTGGGTGCGTATCTGCGTGTGCGTGTGTGTGTATTGTTAGCATGTGTGTCAAGGGAAACTCAAAAGAAAATCTCTGGTGCTGCCACTGCTAGAAAATCTTCCACAATAACACAATTTGTAATCACTACCCCATAAAGGGTTATGGGCATTAAAATCTCCAATCCATATAACAGGACACCTTACCTTCTCCATTATCTCATCATCTCATCTCATCTGACAATACCAAAGATTGACAGGGGTTATAATAATTCAGCACAGTAATAGAATTCTGACTGCTCCAAACCTCCACAGCCAAACACTCAAGATCAGAATTAATATCAACTGTCCTATACTGCAACCCAGTCTTTAACAAAAGTTGCACAGCCCTCACCTGATCTATCAGACTTATAGTTAGGTTCGGAAATATTTGGACACACAATTTTCATAACTTTGGCCCTGTGCGCTAACATAATGGATTTGAAAAGAAATCGAGATGAAATTGTGTGCAGACTTTCAGCTTTATTTTGAGATCAGGTGATTGACTCGGCCATTGTAGAATATTCCACTTCTTTGCCTTGAAAAACTCCTGGGTTGCTTTTGCAGTATGTTTTGGGTCATTGTCCATCTGTACTGTGAAGCGCCGTCCAATCAACTTTGTTGAATTTGGCTGAATATGAACAGACAGAATGTTCCTATAGACTTCAGAATTCATGCGGTTGCTTCCATCTTCTGTCATATCATCAATACACACTAGTGACCCAGTGCCACTGGAAGGCATGCATGCCCATGCCATTACACTGCCTCCACCATGTTTTATAGATGATGTGGTGTGCTTCAGTTCAAGAGTCGTCCCAAGCCTTCTCCATACTTTTCTATTCCCATCATTCTGGTACAAGTTGATCTTAGTTTCATCAGTCCAAATAATGCTGTTCTAGAACTGGGCTGGCTTTTTATGTCTTCTGGCAAACTCTAATCTGACTTTTCTATTCTTGAGGTTTATAAATGGTTTGCACCTTGTGGTGAACCCTCTGTATTTGCTCTTGTGAAGTCTTTATTATTTATGGTAGACTTGGATAATGATACGCCTACTTCCTGGAGAGTCTTCTTCACTTCACTAGATGTTGTGAAGGGGTTCTTCTTTACCAAGGAAAGGATCCTGCAATCATCAACCACTGTTGCCTTTTGTATTGCTGAGCTCACTGGTGCGTTCCTTTTTTCTCAGAATGTACCAAACTGTTGATTTCCTAATGTTTGTGCTATCTCTCTGATGGATTTTTGTCTTTTTTCTGCAGCCTAAGGATGCCTGCTTTACTTGCATTGAGAGCTCCTTTGACCGCATGTTGTATATCCGCAGCAACAGCTTCCAAATGAAAATGCCACACCTGAAATCAACTCCAGACCTTTTATCTGCCTAATTGATGATGAAATAATGAGGGAATTTCAACTTTTGACTCATCCATCCATCCATCTTCATCCGCTTATCCGGGGTCGGGTCGCGGGGGTAGCAGCTCCAGTAGGGGACCCCAAACTTCCCTTTCCCGGGCCACATTAACCAGCTCCGACTGGGGGATCCCGAGGCGTTCCCAGGCCAGGTTAGAGATATAATCCCTCCACCTAGTCCTGGGTCTTCCCCGAGGCCTCCTCCCAGCTGGACGTGCCTGGAACACCTCCCTAGGGAGGCGCCCAGGGGGCATCCTTACCAGATGCCCGAACCACCTCAACTGGCTCCTTTCGACGCAAAGGAGCAGCGGCTCTACTCCGAGCTCCTCACGGATAACTGAGCTTCTCACCCTATCTCTAAGGGAGACGCCAGCTACCCTCCTGAGGAAACCCATTTCGGCCGCTTGTACCCTGGATCTTGTTCTTTCGGTCATGACCCAGCCTTCATGACCATAGGTGAGGGTAGGAACAAAAACTGACTGGTAGATTGAGAGGTTTGCCTTCTGGCGCAGCTCTCTTTTTCGTCTAACGGTGCGATAAATTGAATGTAATACCGCACCTGCTGTGCCGATTCTCCGACCAATCTCCCGCTGCATTGTCCCCTCACTTGCAAACAAGACCCCAAGGTACTTGAACTCCTTCACTTGGGGTAAGGACTCATTCCCTACCTGGAGAAGGCACTCCATCGGTTTCCTGCTGAGATACCACGACCAGGACAGAATCCGCATTGTTCCTCTTCAACCTGAGATTCGACTATCGACCGAACCCTCCTTTCCAGCACCTTGGAGTAGACTTTACCGGGGAGGCTGAGAAGTGTGATACCCTGTAATTGGCACACACCCTCTGGTCCCCCTTTTTAAAAGGGGAACCACCACCCCGGTCTGCCACTCCTTAGGCACCGTCCCAGACTTCCACGCAATGTTGAAGAGGCGTGTCAACCAAGACAACCCCTCCACACCCAGAGCTTTAAGCATTTCTGGACGGATCTCATCAATTCCTGGGGCTTTGCCACTGTGGAGTTGTTTAACTACCTCAGCAACCTCCACCAGGGAAATTGATGCCAATCCCCCCTCATTCTCCAGCTCTGCCTCTACTATAGAGGGCGTATTAGTCGGATTTAGGAGTTCCTCAAAGTGCTCCTTCCACCGCCCTATTACCTCCTCAGTTGAGGTCAACAGCGTCCCATCCTTACTGTACACAGCTTGGATGGTTCCCCGCTTCCCCCTCCTGAGGTGGCGAACGGTTTTCCAGAAGTACCTTGGTGCCGACCGAAAGTCCTTCTCCATGTCTTCTCCGAACTTCTCCCACACACGCTGCTTTGCCTCTTTCACGGCAGAGGCTGCAGCCCTTCGGACCCTTCGGTACCTTGCAACTGCCTCCGGAGTCGTCTGGGATAACATATCCCGGAAAGACTCCTTCTTCAGTCGGACTGCTTCCCTGATCACCGGTGTCCACCACGGTGTTCGTGGGTTACCGCCCCTTGAGGCACCTAAGACCCTAAGACCACAGCTCCTCACCGCAGCTTCAGCAATGGAAACTTTGAACATTGTCCACTCGGGTTCAATGCCCCCAGCCTCCACAGGGATGCACGAAAAGCTCCGCCGGAGGTGTGAGTTGAAAGTCTGTCGGACAGGGGCCTCCTCCAGACGTTCCCAATTTACCCGCACTACCCGTTTGGGCGTCCAGAGTCTTCCCCCACCCCCTGACCCAACTCATCACCAGATGGTGATCGGTTGACAGCTCCGCCCCTCTCTTCACCCGAGTGTCCAAAACATATGGCCTCAGATCAGATGAAACGATTATAAAATCGATCATTGACCTTTGGCCTAGGGTGCTCTGGTACCAAGTACACTTATGAGCATCCCTATGTTCGAACATGGTGTTCGTTATAGACAATCCATGACTAGCACAGAAGTCCAACAACAAACAACCACTCTGGTTTAGATCAGGGAGGCCGTTCCTCCCAATCACGCCTCTTCATGTGTCTCCATCATTACCCACGTGCTGCGTTGAAGTCCCCCAGCAGAACTATGGAGTCCCCCGACTGGAGCCCCATGCAGGACTCCACTCAAGGTCTCCAAGAAGGCTGAATACTCCGAACTCTTGTTTGGTGCATATGCACAAACAACAGTCAGAGTTTTCCCCCCCACAACCCGCAGGCGTAGGGGAGGCGACCCTCTCGTCCACCGGGTTAAACTCCAATGTAGCGGCGCTCAGCCGGGGGCTTGTGAGTATCCCCACACCCGCCCGGCGCCACACCCTGGGCAACTCCGGAGAAGAAAAGAGTCAACCCCTATCCAGGAGTATGGTTCCAGAACCAAGACTGTGCGTAGAGGTAAGCCCCACCAGATCTAACCGGTAGCGCTCCACCTCCCGCACAAGTTCCGGCTCCTTCCCCCACAGAGAGGTGACATTCCACGTCCCCAGAGCCAGCCTCTGCTGCCCGGGTCTGGTCCATCGAGGCCCCTGACCTTCACTGCCACCCATGTGGCAGCGCACCCGACCCCAGCGGTTCCTCCCACAGGTGGTGGGCCCATGGGATGGAGGGATGTCCGCCACGTAGCTTTTTCGGGCTGTGCCCGGCCGGGCTCTGTGGCAAACCCGGCCACCAGACGCTCGCTGATGAGCCCTCCATCTGGGCCTGGCTCCAGACAGGGGCCCCTGAGACCACTTTGCCTTGGGAGACCCTACCAGGAGCACAAAGCTCCAGACAACACAGCCCTCAGGTTCATAGGGACACACAAACCTCTCCACCACGATAAGGTGATGGTTCCCGGAGAAGAACTTTTGACTCAATTGTCCAATTACTTTAGGTCCCTTGAAATGAAGGGATTATGTATGGAAATGTTTGCAATTCCTAAACCCTTCCTCCAATTTTGATGTAAATACTGGCAAATTAAAGCTGAAAGTCTACAATTTCATCTTGATGATTTCTTTCGCACAGGGCCAAACTTGTGAAAATTGTATCACTGTCCAAATATTTCCGAACCTAACTGTATCTAATCTCACACATTCATAACCTGGGATTATAAAATCTAGACAGGGCTTTAACCATGTCTCTTGGATGCATATTCCTTCAGGTGCTTCTAAATTCATCAAAATCTTTTTAACTTTTGGCCATTTCCAATCAAACTCCATTCTCACAACATTATGATGTTAAGGATCCCCATCATCTCCCTCACTGACATACTCCATACTGCTAGCCCTCGACAACTGTGACCTCTCCACACACTGACTCTCCATCATATATTGATGCAACTTTTTTGGCAACAGCTTTATACTTAGGAATCTTTCAGCTGCCCCCACCACTAACTTGATAATATCTGACCGGTTAACTGCTTTCTTAGCTCCTACCAACCATCAGAAAGAAAAGACAGAAATCACACCTTTAAGAATCAACATGTCCGATGGAAACGGCCACATCTCCGCGTTCTCTGGCCACTCTTTGAACAGCCTCTGTTTGCCACTTTGCGCACATTCTTTTACCCCGACAAGACCCAGCAACATGTCCAAACCTCTGACAATTATAGCAGCGCATCGGTGGTTTAATATAGTCCATGATATGATATGCCATACTCCCAAGAAACATTCTCTGCGACAGTACACCATCTTTAAACGTCAACAGAACAGGCGGATCCCCGACTCATTCCTACTCTGAAATCTCATAACATCAGTTACCTATGCCCCCTTAACGTTTTCTAAGATTTCCTTCTCAGACAAGCCAGCATAAATCCCATACACCACTCCCTTGATTCCCTGCTGTCTTGCTCGAGGAACCAAACTTTCCACCTTGACCACCAATTTCCCCACACCCCTTGCCACCTCATACTGTTTCCTATCTTTGCAATTAACATCCCGTATATCCAATATCTTGGCCTGAAAGTCCTTGCCTATCTGACTCTCCAAAGAGTTGTTAATTCCTAATGGGTTCACTGCTCTAAATCTCGCATCCTTGATTAGCTCCCGAAAATGTAAACGGCACAACAAACTCTTCAGTAACTCTAGTTCTCATAATGTAAATGCCCTCATCTCCTGACATTTCAGGTCTTTCTCTCAATGCTTCTCTCTTAGAGCGCCCCTTTTCAGTACAACACTAAAACTAATATACTAGTCCTATTACTAATGAAAGAAAAGGGGGAAAAAAACAAAACAAACAAAAACCAAACAGGGACATTTTCCAGCACAGAACACCAACTGATCACCACTTTCTCAGCATGTCAGTAACAGGAAGTTAGGTATTGTGATCATTAATCAGGAAGTAAAAAGACCATGACTTTGAGAGCTGGGCTGAATCTCATCCCCCTTATTTGATAGCTCCTTGACTCCTCGGTCCTCGGCTGAACCAGATGTTGTTCTGTCCCTCCTCGGCAGGGACTGACTGGGGCTAAAAAACAGCCCTGGACTTTCTCCCAAATAGGCCCATCATCCAGCCATTCGCCCCTAGCCGTGCGCGACAGACACTAGCCATTTGTCCTGATACTATGACACAATACTGCAGCCTATCAGACAAGGTATTCACAGCAAGTAACATCTCAAAACCAATGATGATAATTGGGGTTGTGTTTATTAATGAAGCCTCAGCCTTCAAATAAAAACAAAAAATGTACAATGCCATTACATCTGCAGAGCATCCTGGGACATTCTGGCACTTCCCTGTACTCTCCCTATCATCTTTTGTGCCTCAACTACCTTCAACCTGAATAAAAAATGATTTCAAAGATAGGTTCTTAGCTATTATTGATGATATAATATGTGTTGCTTTGTGTTAAAGAATTGGTATTGAATAACCTATTTAATATTTTGTCAATGTCATATTACACTTTTCATTCATATTAAGGCTGTGAAATGATGAAAATGACTAGGCCCTATCAATTCAAACAACCACCAGGTCTTTGCCAGTTCCACAATAGTAAACCCAAATATAAAAGACAAGGAAAAAAGGCACTCTGATGGAAGACAGACAGAAAGTTCAAGCTAGGATTTTTTGGTTAAATTTGGTGAGTTACTGGCCTGTTTGTTAGCACGTTTAGAGTGGTACCAATGCATGCCTGATGTTTTCCTGTTTAATTTAATACCATGGTCTTCATTCTAGCAGCAAAAGTGAGCTCACTACAGCCCCTCATATTCCAAGTTGAGATCAGCTTCCACTTGGTCCTCTACACTCTAGCTAAGTGATGCAGTGCTGCTTTCGTTGTCAAGGACTACAACATTACTGCTGCTGCTGGCAGTTGCACTGCAACCAAAAAGCTCTGTGAGCTGCATCGGTTTCAAGAGGCCCTCTTTTCTTAGAGTTTTTCTCATCCACCTTTCTCCTTACGTTTTCTACTAGCCATTGTCACGTCTAATGATGTAGGCCTATAAACTCAGCCCGATCTGCCAGCGATTGAGCTTGGTCTGGTGATAGCCAGACTAGTAGGCCTACTCTTCTTCCTCAGTTTTTTTTCTTTCTTTTTTACACATAGCATATTTATAAGTGATCGTATTAGCGCCGCTTTATTAGACTTTTTTTTGTGCCGAACGCACAGATTGTCAGTCTGTCCCTGCTCCTCGGTTAAGGCTGTCCCATAGCTCTTATTTCGCCCCCGAGGAGCGAGGACCGAGCATCGAGGAGGGATCATCGAGGAGCTATAAGCCGTGCAGCTGAAGGAATTGCTAACTCCGTCCATATAGCTGACAGATTAATGTGGCGCTTCAGAGGAAAGGACGTCTCATCCCTCTAAAACCCATTTGCTCGTTGCCTCTCTCCTCCCATGATTTCCTCGGGGAGGAAGGGAGGCAAGTGGATGAGACGGGGATGCAATTTAAGGGCTTTGGGACGTACCGCTGATGTTTTATTGAATCAGAGTTAATCCAGCGACATCTGCATACATCTCATGCCTTTAGTATAGCATCTTGGGTTTGTATTGATTATTTTATTGTTATCTACAATTGTAGAGCATTATATTTGGGAAAATGCTGCATTTTGCACTTTGATGCTCAAAATGTATCAAGTTATTATTGTTATTACATTGTTTCTAGGCCATTGGAAGTTCATAAAAGAATAGTTACAATGAATAAATGAACAGATAATTCATTACAAGGTAAAATATGTCATATTACTTTTGAAGTTAAATATACAATAAATAGGGTAACAGTAAAAAGGCAAACAACAGGATTTAATTCATTTAAAGAATGATGGAGTTAATAATGACATATCTGTTTACATTGGCAATGTGAGCATGTAAGGAAAGGATCAGCAACCTATTCTATAATGTGTGTCAATTTACAAAGACGAAGATGACCGATGAGCCAGTGGTAGGCTATTTGTTAAAGCTGGGGTACACAGTTTATTTTGGCAGTGTTGAGCAAAAATTCCATAATAATCTTGCAAGTAGAGGTCTGATCGGGCCGAATTTTTTCGTCCGAACCCAGCCCGCGTCCGACAGAGCCGTGACCAAACCTGGCCCGAGCCCGACAGGCATTAAAATATTTATGTCTGAGCCTGACACAGTTAAAATTTCGACACCATAATTTCTAAATATCTGTCCGAACCCGGCCCGGCCCATCGGGTACCGTCGGGACCCGTCAGGCTCGGGTCGGGTATCCATGCCTTAATTGCAAGTCAAGTGGACTCTGGCACCTCCTCCTAGCTCTGTTTTCAGGCTTTAGAAAATCTAGCCTGTGAAAGGAGACTTTGGCCAATCACAGGCCATTTCAGAGAGGGGAGAGGAGAACATTCAATTCAATTTTATTTTATTTATAGTATCAAATCATAACAAGAGTTATCTCAAGACACTTTACAGATAGAGTAGGTCTACACCACACACTATAATTTACAATGACCCAACAATTCCAGTAATTACCCCAAGAGCAAGCATTTAGTGCGACAGTGGCAAGGAAAAACTCCCTTTTAGGAAGAAACCTCGGACAGACCCAGGCTCTTGGTAGGTGGTGTCTGACGGTGCCTGTTGGGGGTGTGATGAACAGTGGCAATAACAGTCACAATAAAGATAATGGAACTATGACTAGAAATAGTAGTGTAGTAGTTCATGGCATAGCAGGGCACTGCAGGGGCGTTACAGGATGTAGCATGGCACAGCAGAGCATAGCTGGATGTAGCCGGACGCAGCAGGATGTAGCAGAATGCAGCAGGACATTGCAGGGCACTGCAGGGCACCGCAGAGCGTAGCTGGGTGTAGCAGGGAGTGCAGCAGGACCACGGCGACAGCTGCAACCGTGATGTTGGTGCCACCCTAATCCAAGGAAACATGCTGGGCGAAAAAAAAACAGAAGGACTCCGGGGAATAAGCTCCCCAGAGCTAGGTTAGTAACAAGCATTTCTGGGACATGGATGCACACAAATGGAAAGAGAAAGGAGAGAGAAGCTCAGTGTGTCAAAGGAAGTCCCCTGGCAGTCTAAAACTATAACAGCATAGCTAAGAGCTGCAGAGAAGCAGAGATAGGGATGGGGGGTGCCGTGACTGTGGCTACACACCCTCCCCCGCTGGTCTAGGCGAACGCTGCAATTCCTCACTCCCTAACTATAAGCTTTATCAAAGAGGAGAGTTTTAAGTTCACTCTTAAATGTGGTGACGGTGCCTGCCCCCGAACCCAGACCGGGAGCTGGTTCCACAGGAGAGGAGCCTGATAGCTAAAGGCTCTGGCTCCCATTTTACTTTTAGAGACACTAGGAACCACAAGTAACTCTGCATTCTGGGAGTGCAGTGCTCTAGTGGGACAATAAGGTATTATCAGCTCTTCAAGCTATGATGGTGCTTGACCATTTAGAGCTTTGTAGGTCAGGAGAAGGATTTTAAATTCAATCCTGGATTTCATAGGAAGCCAAATCAGAGAAGCTAATACAGGAGAAATATGATCTCTTTTCTTAGTTCTTGTCAGAACACGCGCTGCATCATTCTGGATCAGCTGGAGAGTCTTAAGGGACTTATTTGGGCAACCTGATAGTAAGAAATTACAGTAGTCCAGCCTGGAAGTAACGAATGCATGGACTAGTTTTTCAGCATCATTTTGAGACAGGATGTGCCTAATTTTGGCAATGTTACGAAGACAAGAAAAGTCTGTTTTTGAGATTTGTTTTAAGTGGGCGTTAAAGGATATATCCTGATCAAAAATAACTCCTAGATTTCTGACAGTAGTGCTGGAGGCCAGGGCAATACCATCCAGAGTAATTATATCTTTGGATAATGAGGTTGGGAGGTGTTTAGGGCCCAGCACAATAACTTATTAACTTAACTTTAACATTTAACAGTTTAACATCAGAAAATTTTAGGTCATCCATGATTTTATATCTTTAATGCATACTTGAAGTTTAGCTAACTGACTGGTTTCGTCTGGCTTGATTGATAAGTATAATTGGGTGTCATCCGCGTAACAGTGAAAGTTAATTGATTAATAATTGATTGATTATTGATATATAAGGAGAATAGAATTGGTCCAAGCACTGAGTCTTGTGGAACGCCATGGCTAACTTTAGCGTACCTGGAGGATTTATCATTAACATTAACAAATTGAGATCGATCAGAGAAATAGGATTTAAACCAGCTTAGTGTGATTCCTTTAATGCCAACTAAATGTTCCAATCTCTGTCACAGGATGGTATGGTCAATAGTGTCGAATGCAGAACTAAGATCTAATAAGACAAGTACGGAGGCAAGTCCTTTGTCAGCAGCAGTTAGAAGGTCGTTAGCAATTTTCACCAGTGCTGTCTCTGTGCTATGATGCCTTCTAAATCCTGACTGAAAGTCCTCAAATAAACTATTGCTATGACGAAAATCACATAACTGATTAGCAACTACTTTCTCAAGGATCATTTGAAAAGACAAGTCTCACAGCATGGCCACCAGATCAGTCAGCCACTCAGGCAGCCAGGAAACACTGAAGGAGTCTCTAAATGCCGAAAAAATAACTGGACTTACCGAGTCAAAAGGGGATTCCACCAGGTATCCTATTGGCACTGTTACCGACATCATAATGGAATTACAATCCATTGAAACGCTCATGGAGGATCTTCTACGTCGTCAAGAAGAGCTTAATTTCCTACTCTCCAGGTTGAAGCCCGCAGGGATCTCTCATTCACCTGTTGGCGAGACAGTCCAGTACACCACCCCATGGCTTCTCGCATCGAGAGGGCAGGTAAGGGTAAACTTTCTCTTCCCCTCTTCGATCCCTTGGGGAAGGAGGATGGGGATTTTGCGACTAGAAAATCGATTTGCCCCTCTTGCCAACCCTGAATCTAGCCGGGAAATCATCACAACACCTGACTCCAGAATCATATATCCAACAATGTCCAGGAAATCGAGGAAACGCTCCTCCCGCCACTTCTCTAGTTCCTCGCGGCCTGGATCTCCCTTGTCGCTGCCGTCCGGGTCCAGCACCCCAAGGAACAAACGATCCCGCGGTCGCCTCCGCCTGCTGCTGCCTCCAGGGAACTCCGGGTCTCTCCCGCCCCTTCTTCGACCGGGTCCGAGTGTGAGCCTGGGTTCCCACTGGCTGGAGTCTCCCTGGCACCTACTCTCTCTACAAAGTCTACATCCAGTGAACGTGCAGCGCCTGGGTCGAGGCCACAGCGCACCGGATCGCCTGGGCCCAGCAGCTGTAATCTCCAGAATAGCCGAAGTTCAACCACTACCTCCAGGATGCCAAGACGCGGATAGCTATGCCAACAGCATCGCGGCTAGCCAAACGCTTCCCTCGCGCTACTCACTGAATTTTAATGGCTGTAATGGTTCAGCCCCACAGATTCTATGTATCGGTGACTCTATTGTCAGATTCGTCACCCTTTCTGGTGCCTTCACTTACAGTCTTCCTGGTGGGAAAGTGGAAAACTTTATCAAACTAATTCCACTGCCTATTCAGCGATATCCATCAGTGCACACAGTGATAGTCCATGCGGGCACGTGTGACGTCATGTCCCGACAATCAATTAAACTGCAGGAGGATTTTGAAAGTCTGACCTCTACCATTGAGAACCTAGGCAGATCATGCATTCTGTCTGGTCCCATTCCAACTTTAAAACATGGCAATGAACGTTTCAGCCGACTTTTCAGCCTAAATCAGTGGCTTCTAAATTTCTCTACTGCAACCGGCCAGGGATATGTTAATAACTTTGATTCATTCTGGAAAAAATTTGGGTTGTATAATTCAGATGGTCTCCACCCTAACATGAGGGGGACCGGTCAGCTGATAACAAACCTTATACAATTTGTTGCGTATGAGGTACCACCCAAGTATGATTGACTATCCTCCCCAGGTGTCAGCTACACCTACACCTGTAGTCCCCCCCTCTCGTCAGCTCAATCACTCCCTATCCCAGTAATAACTGCATGCAGGAGGACCAACGCATGCTCAGGACGAAGGAGTCGGTCATCTCTTCTATCTCTTCCTATGCAAAAGCATAATGCCCCGCCCCACTCTTTCCATACCAGAGCGCCCAGCAATTCCCCTAAGTCCCCAACTCCCCTTAAGATTGCACTACTAAATATAAGGTCGCTTTCAAGTAAGACCTTTTACATTAATGACTTGGTCTCCCAGCATGAACTGAACTTTCTCATTTCAACTGAATGCTGGTTAAGCGCTGGTGCGACTGCAACTCTAGTAGAAGCCTCCCCTCCAAATTACAATTTTCTGTTCTCTGCTAGGCCAGGGAAAAAAGGAGGCGGGATTGCAACTATTCATTCCAACCTTTTTAATTGCACTAAATTAAATTTAGGACATTTCACAACCTTCGAACACTTAGCCGTGGTCATCAGATCGCACCAACCTACTCATATTTTATCTGTTTATCGACCACCCAAGCATAATAATGAGTTTCTATCCGAGTTTGCAGGTCTCTTATCTATAGCAGTGACTAAATACGATAGTATACTTTTAGTAGGTAATTTTAATTTTCATGTCAATAACATGACAATAGAGCTTCAGCGTTTGTTGATCTGGCTGACAGTCTTGATTTCGCATTGTTTGCTACTGATACCACACACATCCATGGGAACACGTTAGATTTAATTTTCACAAGAGGTATTGAGGCACAGCTCTTGTCAGTAGAAATGGTTCATGTGTCGGATCATTTTGGTATTTTTTTCAACGTCTCTCTTCACACCCCAAATAAGAGCTTCAACCCTGATACCTACACTTACCGCCGCATTGACAGTAAGGCAAAGGCTGTTATGGCTGATCAACTACAAGACTTACTTCAGTCTTGCCAGAATGGCCCAAGTTTAGACATTTTAACAGAAAACTTGAATAGTGTTCTTACCAGGACGCTCTGGTCATTCCACGGAAACTGCCCTGACGAGAGTCACAAATGATCTTCTGCTTTCATGTGATAGTGGCCGTTTCTAGTACTCCTCGATCTGAGCGCAACTTTCGATACAAAAGACCACATTTTACTTCTCGCCCGGCTTGAGAAACATTTTGGGATTAAAGGGACAGTACTTTCTTGGTTTAATTCTTACTTATCCAATAGATCTCAGCGTGTCATTTTTAATGAATCTACTTTTGAACTGTGCAAGGTAGGCTCTGGTATACCACAAAGGTCAGTACTGGGCCCTATGTTGTTTTCCATCTATATACTTCCTCTTGGTTCTATCATCAGCAGCTTTGATGTTCAGTTTCATTGTTATGCAGATGACACACAGCTATATGTCCCTCTATTGCAAAATAATTATTCACAGATTCTGAAATTACAGGCATGCCTGGCAGAAATTCAAAATTGGATGGGCAAGAATTTCTTGCTGCTTAATGCAGACAAAACAGAGCTGCTCATAGTGAGGCCAACCAAATATAGCATCCCAGTGGAGAAACAAATTTTAAATTTTAACAACTGTGTGATCACAGAGAGTGACACTGTTAAGAACTTAGGTGTCACCTTTGACAAAACTTTAACTTTTAACATATAAAGGCTATCACTAGGATTGCCTTTTACCATCTAGGCAACATTTCTCGAATAAGACCAATGCTATCAATGCATGATGCAGAAATACTAATTCATGCTTTGTCTCATCAAGACTCGATTACTGCAATGCACTGTTTTGACTAAGACAACATTTTTTAGCCACATTTCACCAGTTCTGGCTGCTCTACATTGGTTACCTGTGCAAGCCATGGCTTATTTTAAGGTTCTTCTTTTGACTTATAAAGCCTTAAAGGGACTTGCTCCTGCCTACTTAAGTGAGCTACTTACCCCAACAACACGCCCCCTCGCGCCCCATAGCCTTTCGCACACCCTCCCTCTGGAATGGTCTTCCATCCAACGTTAGGGAGGCAGGCTCAGTGGATATTTTTAAATCAAAACATTTCTCTATTCAAAGTATTATGGACATGTTTAAAATCCATAACTTTTGAACCATTGTTTTATTGTTTATTTTTTATACATTATCATTCGTTGTTTTATTTCATGTCTTAACAATTTTAACCTGTGGTATTCCAATTACATTCCTATATGTGTTGTTGACTTTATATTTTATATTTAATTCCGCCTTTTATATTGGCTAAATTGTACATTTTAAATTTTTGTTGTGAAGTGTTCTGAGACCATGGTCCATGGTGATAATTCACTATAAATAACTATAAATTGAAATTGAATTGAACTGGATCTTGGAGAGAAAGGGAAGGTTAGATATAGGTCTATATATCTATATATGGCTGTTCTCCAAATGGAGATGTGCATGGATGTCCCTTTGGTGAAAGCTGCAGGGCGGCAGCTAAATGCTAAACTATTAGATAAGATTTGTCTTCCATCTATATACAGTACATAGAGGAAAGTAATTTTGTAAAAATCTAGTCCAGTTTCTTGTCCAGGGAGTGGACATTTGCTGTAAAAACATTTGGGAGAGCTGGTCTGCTGGGGTTAGCCTTTAGCCTAGTATGAATACCGGAATATGTTAATGTGACACCGAGTTTTAGTGTTTATTTGTTCTATGTATATTATCTAGCACACACTTACATCTACATTTTCTAAACATTATAAAATATGCCAATGAATGCATGTTATTTATCGCCTATTATTTAAAAACAAAACAGCTGATAGACTGTTGCGGAAAGTTTGTCTCAAAACTGTGTGTAAAATGCAAATCCGCAAGCGTAGAATTGAGATCTACAAATTGAAGAATTGTTAAAAAAAATAATATTCAGACAAATCTACATTATTATTATTAATAATCTATATTAATGTAACCTGGAGCCTCTTGCCTGCAGCAGAAATGAGCAGCGGGCTATAGAGGCTAAGAGGTAAGCTCACTTATTTCCAACTCCACACCCACAGATTTTTTTAACTTTTCAAACTTGTGTTCGGCTCCAGCTGATGCTGACTCAAGTGAAATGTAGGAAAACCTGCTACACAAGGAACAACGTTGGGTCCAGTGGAGTGTTTTTGCTAGACATTTGCAATTTTTTTCTGTCCAGGGACATTGTTTTCTTCAATTATGTCTGTTCTGTTTGGTTGCAGGTGGACCAGGGGTGCAGCTCTTCATACCAGTCCTAATTGTTTTAAATAGCCCTTGCTCTGAGTACCTGAGTTTGAAAGCCCCTGCTTCACCCTGCAGTACTCTGTCTCAGCCAGCAGTCTCTCAACACCACTTTGCACTTTTTCTTTTTTTATTTACTTAATAAACGTAGAATTGTTTATCCATCTTCATTCCTTCCTCCTGTTTTTTTCCCCCCTTGAGCCAGGGTCATAACAGTGATATTAATAGTAATTAAGGGTGTCAGGATTTTGATTTTAAATAGAAAAATGATTGAAATAAGCTATTGAAGCAGGATAAGAAGCAATAGATACAGCGAAGCTTATCAGCTGTTAGCATGCAGCTAAAGACACAGCGTAACTTTAGCTTACCGGTAGCCTGCAACTGCTCTTTCCAGACATCATGGCCACTGCAGGTTTCGGAAATGACAGAGAAACGACAGAACTGGAAAATCCTTCTGCCTACCTTAAGTCACCAATGTGGCAACATTTTGCCTTCCCCGTGAGTGAGTTATGGAAACAAACAACGAAGAAAAAGCATGTGGGCTTTGACAGGAATTAATGGTGCATTCAGGTGGATCTCGGTAAACTTATGGTGCTTTCAATTGCACTTCGTTAGTTTGAAAAACTCTGTTGTTTTTAAAGTACCCTTCTGCCATCTATTGACTCTTATCGTAGCGCTGCCGTCACTGCTGAAAAAAAAGGTTTCAATCGAATTGAATTGTGGATTTGGAGAATCGAGACACCCCTAGTAGTAATAACTCCAAACACCATTTCATAAAACATATACTTTTATTCTTCTTGGTGCAAGTAAGCCATTGCACTAGTCACTTCATTTTCATTCCATTGTCATTCCACAATAAAATTCATTCACAATAAACATCACTGTCAACAAAACCACAACAAGCAACCAAACAGCCATCTTCAGAGGTTATGGTATGCATGAAGCCACAAGCTCAACTCCTCACACAGGAGTAGACACACTAGCTTATTATACTTATACTTATCAGGTCTTAAGGGCTTTTCACACGGGGAGAGACACTTCGCCTGCGTAGTCGCGTGGATCCGTGGGGTCTCACTGCGCTCCCCATAGTACGTGTCCATATACGCGTTGTTTTCACGGATGGGATCGCCCCGCTACCCAACATCGCACGCTAGTGAACTCACCACCAGTTTCTCTTCACTGACCACTGACAAGCAAAGAAAACAGTCTACACCCTCCTACAACCGCGATGGCTGCAGCTGATTGGACGAACCCGTCACGTGGGGCTGGCTGCTCCCGAATTTTAAAACCGACCATAATGTGACCTGTTTGGAATACAAAGTGACGGAATCGTATTTTACGAAAATAGTTCACCGAAACGTGTTTCTGAAAACATTTTAAGCGAGAAACAGGCCATGCAGTTGCTGAATCCGTCTTCATTTCAGATCAACACAGGTCAGTTTAAAAGATTTTCGTCAGATTTTGAGAGGCGTCGAGCCGAGCCGGCTGCTCCTCATTTGCATAAAGTTGGCTGGATTACACTTTATGAAAATGAGTAGCGGGCGACTCGATGCCCCGCTTGTCCAAAGTCCCTGTGATGCTACCAGAATGAATTGCATGTCTTCTCCCATAGAAATGAATTGGAAGCGGGGAAATGACGCTGACAATGGACAACACCTTCAGGTGAACATACAGGCGAACAACGCTCCGCGAGTAAACGCTGGTGGCGATCAATGTGTGACCATGGGGATTCTGTGCACTAGTGTTTCCCTGTCGTACAACTGAATGAGATTAGCTGACTGTGTTATCATATATCCCTAACCACAGGTTGATTTATAACAAATAGTGGCAATCCTAGTCTTTCCTAACCACGGACTGTTATTGTAGGTAGCTAAAGTTAGCTTTGCTAAATTAGCAGTCATAATTACGAACGTTACCTGATAAATCCAGTCTTGTTCCGATGCTCTGACAAGCAAAACCCCCGCTGTCTATGTCCTGATAACTGTTTAGAAAACAGTTTTATATTTTAGTGAACTCACAAACAGAAGAATCAGTCTCTCGTTCATTGATTTGGGCTGTGCGTCACTCCCGTAGGGAAAAGTTCAACACAGTTCAACTGCGTCGCCTGTCAGATTGTCCTGACCCCTCCTACCTGCCCGCACGCATCTCATTTCAAATGAATTACAAGGCGGGACAATCGCGCCCCGTGTGAAAAGGCCTTCACACTGTAGCCAGTTCTAGAAATGGAGGTCAGATGAACATAATATAGTTTATATCTGAAGAGAAAGCACATGTTATGAATCTTATTATATTTCTCATATACTAATCTGAGATCTTTACAGATGTTTGCATTTGTAAGACTCTATACGTTGATATACTTCAAAAGAGAGCTGAGTTAATCTTGTGTCAAGCTATTCCCTTCTTTTGTAACACAATCATTTAAATTCAATGGTCCACTTACTAGCTTTTCAGAGCTTTCAACCGTATCTCTTCGGCGAATGGAGCTGTCCACTGACTCTTGGTCGATGACACTGACCACTTCATCATGTGACCAATGTTTCTGTGTGTGTGACCGGGTGTCACCTGACTACACCTGAGCTCCACTCCCTGCAGAAGTCTTTGAGATGCGGTTGAAAGTTCGGAAAGTTACAAAGTTACCTTTGAGCTAAGATAATTTTGTTACACACTGTTTCCATGCTCGTTCCCTTCATAATGATAAGTTTCCACACACTTTCACTGCACTAATGGAAATACATGAAAAGTTCTCACAGAGGACTAAATTACAATCTATGATTAAGTGCCATATAGATAATGTCTTCACAAAAAAATAAATCAATCAAACACAAATGTCTGAAGCAGATGTGAATGTAAAGCCGATGCAGACAGGGTAACATGTGGAGCTCCCAATGGTCTTCAACCAGCCATTCTCCTTTCCTTACCCCTTCTGGACTGTGGGTCAACTAGTCTCTTTGACTCAAGCACACTTGGTCCACCTGGGAACACGTTGCAGACCGGACAAGTTCACCCTCCTTCTCTGCTCTCACTCAGGCCGGTCGTCCTGGTAACCAGGTCAGGTCGGTTTTATCCAGCAGCCTGGTGGCTGGTGTTTGGGCTCCAGAGAGATAGGGCTGTGCCCTGCTCCCTTGATCTGTGCCCAGGATGGTACAGTGTCTGGGGAACCGTGGTGGTCTATGCTCCCCCTGTCAGTCTCCTCTCCAGCCGGTCCAGCTTGGCCAGATTCTCCTTCAGAAGTTTGGAGCTGGGGCTCAGAAGCAGGGCTCGCTGGTAGTACATCCTGGCTGCTGCATAGTCTCCCTACACACACACACACACACACACACACACACACACACACACACACATTACAAACAATATATGTGTGCAACACTGAATACGTTTACGTGCACATAACATTCCGGTTTTTGCTCTTATTCCGAAAAAAGACGACTGACAAAGCTGACACAGTGTCCCTCTTTTATTCCTTCAACCAGCTTCTTGAAAACGTCAGCGTAGCGATGTGTGCGCATATCCAAAAACCTGTTCATATAAAAGTCTTTGATAATGTTTAAAAGTAGCTGTGTTTCTCCTTCTTATTAGATCTGCAGCCTTGCAAAAACCATGGCAACGCACAAAGCTGACTATGCTCCGGCATGCAAATATATGCTGTGGGAAAAATCTATAAAACTCTTGAAGAGGTGCATGAAGACCTAGTAAAACATGTCCCATCTGATTTTTGGCTAATAACAATATGGACGACAGTCAGTGAAATGATTTGATCTACTATAGAAACTTGGTGTTAATCTTTTCTTTTCCCTTACTGCGATACATATGAACTATTTTTGTCGTATCCCTATTTATTCAAATACCAGCAAGAATACGGGGTAAATATTGGAAATATAATCGATGCAAGATCTGGCAAGGCTAGAGTTACATGGATTATAGTCTAAATCCTCGACGTTCCACTTCCGGGATTGCTCAGGTGCCGCAGGAAATTCTGCCTGATGCATGTATTTTCGCCGATGTCCGTCCCCTTCCTCTTTCTTTGTGTTGGCGTTCTAACCTCTGGTGGATTTGTGAGGACTATGGTTAACTGCTCCTCAGATCTCTGCAGGGTAAATCCAGACAGCTAGCTAGACTATCTGTCCAATCTGAGTTTTCTGTTGCACGACTATATTACAGCGGCTCCGTGCGGAGTTTAGCGCCGCCCATGACGACTGTGATTAGTTTAAAGAAATACCAATAAACAAGATCACGTTTTTCTCCCATCCCAAAATGCTGTGTGGACTAGTCAGACCCTCCTCTGCTCCGCAGCGTGTGGATGGTCTGGCAAAAGCAAGATTACACGGATTATGGACAAGGAACGGGAAATGAGTCCCTATATTAAGTGTTGTTTATCCCCTTATGGTGTATTTGTCAGTGTTATTTTTATGTTGTGTCATGGTAATGTCAGCGGAACAGAGTAAATTGTTTAAAATGAGCATAGGAATCATTTGTAAAATGAGTTATGTGAAAAATAGGACTGCCTATTGAGACTATATCATGAAATGTCAATAAAATACGTTTTAAAATACTTTCACATTTGAAATGTTCGGCATGTGGTATTGCTATAATAACAAAAATCCCATTTAATGAAGATGAATCCTTCAAATGAAAACAGAGGGGTTTTTTCTGGCTACGATAATAGTGCCTCAAGAGATTTTGATTGCAAAAACTACCCAATTAAACCGCTAAAAGTAATTTCTGACAAAGAAGGGAGATACATAATAGTGTCAGGACTTCTTTGTAATAAAAGAATTGTAGCAGCTCGGCCCAGTGTTGACCGGTCCAAGCAGCCTTTACCAACTGATGGCGCGCTTGGCCTTGGTGTTTGAGGAATTTCAGACAACATGTACAATAAACATTTGGAGATGTATTAATGAGGATGTGCATGAATATACATTTTACTCTAAGGTTCATAATTCATATTCTAGGATTAACTTTTTAATTATTGTCTACCCTGATGGTGGGAAATGTGATACATTCTAAAATCCATAATATAGTTATATCAACCCATTCCCCGATCTCTGAAGTAAATCAAACCAAACAATTGACACTAAATAACTCACTCCTGTGAGATGAAAAATTTCACTTTAAATATGGAGTCAGTATTATCAATACATACAGTATAGAAAACATTTAAGGCCACATGTAGGGGATGGATAATTAGTTAGCTAACTGCTAAAAGAAGGTGAAGAATAGGAGTAAACACTTAACACTCTAAAAGAAGATCTTAACAAGCTGGAAAAGAGACGTGAGGGAACCAGAATATCACATATTAAGGGACTCTGTTACTTTGCAGAGCACAATTGCAAGCAACAAACCACATTTGCATTGTTTATACTTAAAAGAAGAAGAAAAAATGGCAATGAGGCTAAAACAAATAGAATCCAAATATTTAACATTCCACCATTAATCCAAATATGACAATATTCTGAATTTGATACAGGTCATGTAAACAGCATATTCTGTTTTCAGAATGAGGCCTTTTTCCGAATATAGCATTTTCCGATTAAGATATGTGGGATATTCCGGTATTATTCTGGTTTTAGAAGCATTCTTTGGACATGTATACAGCACATTCGGAATATGCGTCTCAATTAGGGTTTTTAATGCAGTTTGCAACCGTTTATGGCCTGTTTACGACTTACAGTCAGCTCTGTGTGTCGCTAACCAACCAGCCAACAGTTCCAGTGAGTCCGGCTGCGGTAGAGATTCATGCTCAAAAGAAAAGAAACTCAGCTACTTTTAAACATTATCAAAGACTTGGATATCAACAGGTTTTTGGATATGCGCACACATCGCTATGCCAACCTTTTCAAGAAGCTGGTTGAAGGAATGAATGAGGGACGTTGTGTTCACACGGTCCAACAAATCCACCACCAAGGGAAAATTTTGAAAAAAATCCTATTTTTCACGGCTGCATGTAAACGGGAATATTAATGGACCATTCATTTTCATTAGCCATGTAAACAGCTTAGAGGAATATTGTCTTTTTTGGAATAAGGACAAAAACCAGAATATTATGTGCATGTAAATGTAGTCAGTGTAATGGACAACCTATACAAGATCGAAAACAAATAATGAGAGTTTTAAAACTTACTTACATAAGAAATGACATGAATCATAGAGTCATTTTAATTTTAATGAAGCTCACAACTTTTTTGGTGGTATATGCTTACCCTTGGTTGAAGATGCGAATAGAAATAAACTGGAGGAATATATTACAGATACAGAGGTAAAAACCACTATAAGGTGTAAGACACGGTAAGACACCTGGAGAAGATGGATCGGAGTATGGAGTTCTATAATGTGTTTTCAGGATGTTTTAACTCCTTTTCTTACAATGTTATATAATTATATTATAATGTCTCAAGCAATGCCTGTCAGCATTCAAACAGCTGTAACCTCAACAATACCAAAGCCTGGCAAAGATCATATGCACATGAGTCATTTTAGGCCCCTCAGTCTGCTTAATAATAGTCTCGCATTTCCAGATCTTCCTCCACAGCACCGCAGAGGAGGGTCTGTCTAGTGCTCACAGCATTCCAGGTTTGGAGAAAACCGTGCTCTGGTTTATTGGCATTTCTTTAAACCAATCACAATCGTCTTGGGCGGTGCTAAGCTCCAGACAGAGCCACGGTGCCTCTGCTAAATAGTCTCAGGAAGGAACTTGTTTTGGTGGAACATGTGGACGTTCAAAAGTAGTTTTAGTCGTGCAACAGAAGAAGACAGTCTAGCTAGCAGCTGTCTGGATTTACCCTGCAGAGATCTGAGGAGCAGTTAACCATGGTCCTCAGAAATCCACTAGAGGTTAGAACGCCAACACAGAGAAAGAGGAAGGGGACGGACATCCAACCGAAATGAGGGACACTCGGCGGAATTTCCGGAGGCACTGGAACAATCCCGGAAGTGGAACGACAATGAATTGCAATGATATCTTAAGTAAGTATATTTATATATTTTATTCTGTAACCTCTGACGTAGCAGACATACTGATGTGTCCTTGTGCTGTGTTTTGTAATTTGTAATTAAAATGTAAATAAAAAAGAAAAGAAATGAATTGACGTTTGCTACCTTAATGTGCTGAATCCCTCCCATGTTCATCCAGGCCTGGGATTGGTCAGGTTTGAGTTCGACAGCCAGCTTGTAGCTCTAGCGGGGAGAGAACAAAAAGACTGGTCAGTGTCATATTGGATGAGACGGTCACATCCTTCCACTCAAGGAACAGCAACAGGTTGGAAGTGTCTGAAGCTAGATCTAGGCCCAGTTCAGAACTGAAATTCAAATCTCTCACACGTGGTCGGATTCCAAATGAGAAGGTAAGCTGAGAGCAAGGTTATTATAGTTTTGCATTTTTCATTAGTTTTTAATTTCGTTTTGACTTTTGTTTTAGTAGTTTTAGTTTTAATTAGTTTTTAAAGCGGGTTTGCTAGTTTAGTTTTTATATTCTTTGAAAATGCTTAGTTTTAGTTTAATTAGGGCCCGATCAGTGAAACTGCAAGGACCCTATTGTTTTTGTGAGGATTGGTTTTCCGAGTACGTCGTCGCATTTTTGAGGGGGTTAGAATGCACGAAAACTCACAAAAATGCACACGTCACAACTGGTGAAAATTGCAAAGATTTAAAAAAATTACACATATCCACCACTAGGTGGCGTTATAGCAGAAAAACCGCGTTTGGCCCTATGCACATCGCACATTCAAAAAACATATATCTTCGCGTTCCCTGGATCCAGCTGAATCTCCTGAAATAGGCCACGCCCATTTCCGCCTAGTCTTTTAGGCGTGAAAAATTGTGATTTACCGAAAACCTACTTTGCCAAACTCCTCCTAGACCGTGTGACCAATCTGCACGAAACTTGGCAGGTAGCATCTCCAGACCGACCTGACAAAATGTTATCCAAAGAATTTTTATAGGATAAAAATTGCGCATATTACGCACAAACAAATTTGTATAGCTAAGTATGAAAACACCAACTTTGCCATATCTCGACCAAAATAAATGCTATCAACGCAAAACTTAAGATTCTTGTTTGCCATGACCCTCTGGAGGTGCCCCACACATTCTACGAAAATTGGCCACTAGGGAGCGCTACAAGTACATAAAGTTTATATCTCATGAACGGCTCATCCGATTTTTACAAAATTTGATCGGTACCATCTAGGGCCACTCCTGAGGCCACCCCTACAGTGGGATACTGATTGATCAAAGTGGGCGTGGCCTATGGGACCCACATTTGGATTCCCACTTACACTAATGTGAACAACTGTAAATGTACAGGGTAGATGTACAATGGATCTTGGACATCACCTACCAAAAATTACTCACTAGGTGGTGCTATAATGACGTCAAACGTGTTTTTGCCTATAACTCCCAGATTACACATCACACATTAGATTCCTTGAATTAAGCTGAATCATATTATATAGGCCCCGCCCATTTCCACTAAGAAGTTTTTTCGCAATATCGCGCAATGGGCAAAACCAACTTTTTCGAACTCGTCCTAGGCTATGTGAACGATCTGCATGAAACCTGGTACATAGCATGTCCAGATGGACCTGACCAAATAGTTGTTTTGGCCAATAACTCAATGCATTTAAATGGGAAATTTGCAATTGCAATATCTCTGCCAGAGTAAAGGCTATCAACACGAAACTTGTGATGCTTGTTCAGCATGCCACTCTGAGGCTCTGTACCAAATGTGGTAAAGATCGGCCGTTAGGTGGTGCTATAGTCAACATAGACCAGTCTGGGCCCTTTTACCCCTTCTGAGGTCGAGCATATAGGTCATATACGACGCCAAACGTCACTTCTGATTCATAACTTAATAACTTTATCATTATAACTAGTAGAATAATAATACATCAAAAGTTATTTGATGACTAATATTAACCTCAACCTGCAAAGTAAGTTGTAACTAAAGCTGTCAAATAAATTCCACTCACCACTAAAACAAATAGACAATAAACTAACACATGAATTAAGCGGACCTGGGCTGCTAGCAAAAGACTCAGTCTACATGTAGCAAATGTTGTTACTGGGTGAGCTAGAGGTTGCCCCGGACTTGAAAATATTTTGTAATATGTTATTTATATTAGTAGTGTACAGTTTGTAATATTTGTTTCAATAAATGTTTTCACTGGGGTTTTTGGGGGGCGTTATCTTGACAGAATATGTGTATATTTGTCATTTAGAATGTTGTGTGAGTTAAATACAGACAGGTGTAGGGAATAATTTATTAAGTATAAGAGATGTTTTTTTGTTTGAAGTTAACATTTTATTGTGTGTTAGGAAGTATTTACCACAGAAACTAAGTGCTCTATCTTTTCACCTTGAAATATATACAGTGTCTCTACTACAAGAGTCAGATATACAGTATGTATAATAAATGTAGTGTACTGTATATAGTATAGTGGGCATTTGGTGCAACGGTGTTGATGAAAATCTTCTTTAATCATACAGAAATCTTAAACAAAACCTGGCTCTATGTGGGTGACTATAAGTTTGGACTGGATTGCTGAGAGAACCTGATAAATATGATAACCTGATGTTGTTTAAATATGTCATTAGTTACTTAGCTGTTTTAAATTAAGTGGTTAAGTAGTGTATTGTTTACTTACTGTATATTGCATACATGTTTGTCAAAGTTATGAATTAGAAAACAAAAATATATTGTAATATGTAATATATATAAAATAGACAAGAATATCAGTAACTGTATTTGTTTCCAACCACGCAGTTATGCTGCTGCAGCTGATATTGAGAGATATTTAAACAGCACAACTAAAAACTATAGTTATAAACATTATAGAGAAAACAGGGAAGGGAAATTAAATGTTGATTAAGTAATATGTATCAAGATGTCTTTCTGTAGTCCTTCTTCAGAACAGTGAGTTTCACCTGCAGACCTACATTAATGTGAAAGTGGAATCCAAAGGCGAAATCCATAGTAGTTTGGCTGTGAGGCAATAGGAAGTATCACAATGTGTGAGCTATATTTTTTTAAGTAAATTCCCATCGCATATTTCTCATTTACATTCATTAAGTTATAGGTTAGGGACTGTTCGTTATTTATTTAAGGGGCCACCGGAGAAGTTCTAGGACCTTTAGCCAAAAAAGACATGACCCTCCCCTCACCAGTAAAAAAATTTCTATGACCCTCCAAAACAATTTGGAAAAAAAGGCATGACCCTCCCCCAGCAATTTATCGATACCTTCTGTACTGGTTTGCGCTTGGCAAATATACAGATTCCCATTGTTTTTTTAACAGCCATGATAAACGTGACTAAACCTCTGCATTCTCATCTTATACATCCCACTCCTCTGTTATGGTGTGGTGGCCATTTCAGTAGATTTACTCACTAACATTGTTATGGTGTGGGGGCCATTTCAGTAGATTTACTCACTAACATTGTTATGGTGTGGGGGCCATTTCAGTAGATTTACTCACTAACATTGTTGTGGAAACACAATAAGCATGGAAACTAAATGCACACTTCCTGCATTACTGCATTACTTCAAATACTAAGTTACTCCTCTAGTAAACTAGTATTCACTTGAAATAAAACAATAAAATATTGAGCCCATTCAGCAAGGCACTCTGGGTAACATTCAACACACAAACTGGTTGCTATGGACTCGTCACTAGGCTTCATCCACTTCGCCGTTTAAACAAAGAGGAATAAACGTATAAAAGTCCAAATCTACACAAAACCCGCAATCAATTAGTAAGCTGACATCAAATGTGGCATTTAGGAAACCTTTATTGCAACCTTGGCACGGTAAGATGTCTAGACATAGTGCAACAGTAACTTTCGTTTTTTACATCCTGCTGCTCCCATTGTCAGCCAGGTAATATTTTTTTTACTAAAGCAGTATATGAAATCAGATGTATTACCTACCACCGTTTAGTTGTTTTGTGTTGTTTAAGATATTTATAAATATCTGATCATTTTTTAAACAATGCAATTATCCGTTTCAGCCACCAGGGGGCAGCTCCACCTGCCCCCCAGCAAACTCATGGGTCAGACCCATCTGGTAGCGAAGGAGAGCCGAGACTAAGAGCTACATGGAAAAACATGCACCAAACAAGCTACTTTGAAATGTTGCTGTTTCATGAATACAAAAGTTGGGTGACCCCCCCGGACTGAAAAATGTTGGATGACCCTCCCCTCAGCAAAGAATAAAAAGACATGACCCTCCCCTATTTTCCTCCGGTGGTCCATTCCATAAATACCGAACGGTCCCTTAAACTGCATCTATGTTGATTATAGTTGCTACTAATGTACACCTCCAGTTGGAAAGAGCTTATTCTCCTATTAATAACAGGACAAATGTGTCTCTGAGTCTGAGTGCCGCGCAAATGCACGGCTGCAAAGATTTGGCGTCCGCCAGTACCCGGACCTGCAAGAGGCGAGGGCCCGTTCATCGCTGCTTGCAGCTTTAATTTTTATTAGTTTTAGTCTTTTTTGTCATATGGCTTATTTGTCAGGGGCAAGATTCAGAAAGGTCAGAAAAAGTATTACAATTTCTTTTTAGAAATACGTATTCACAATGTATTCAAGACCAGTACATATAATGTACATATGGTCATAAATATGTAAAGAGCCTACACAAGACGCTGCCGTAAGTGCAAAATGTGTAAGTGACATGTGCCAGGAAAAAACTTACAGCATATAGCAATAGACTAAAGAAGACATACATGAACAGCATGTATTCAACCCATTCGTGAGCCACACATGATATGTGTTTTGAACTTTGGTTCGAGTAAAGTGGCGAACTTTTTGAAGTCAATCGTGTCAAACAGTTGTGTAGACATCCCAGTATCAATACACATATTAACCAACGCTTCCTCCCGCTTGTGGTGTTCTTGCGTATTACTGTAACGATCAATCGTTTTCAAATCGATAATTGAGATTTAAAAGAATGCGATTAGCTAATCGTGATTAATCGTTAATCAAACGTGCAAAAATTAAGTAGAATGTTTGGTGTAACATTTGGTTTGAAAAAAATCACCAGAAACTTGGGTGTTTTATTTTGAAATTAGTTTTATTTTGCAAAGTATCCGGCGGCGCTGTGGTATTCCTGTAAGTGATTACCTACCTGGCTTGACACATTCCCCCGCGGCTTGCGGAGATGCTCAAATGATTGCAGCGCATACCGCTGGCAACAAAACAACGTGCTGCAGAGGCCAAGAGCCTGGGCGTTCATCTAACTATCTGTGTTCCCTATTTCATCATGTGCATGTGTCCACCTTAAAGGTCAGTCTACCGTGAGCCTGTGCCTGAGTTATTGCTCGCTTTGGGTATACCCCCTTCACTTCAATCAGGTGGCAAGCCTGTCTCTTTAATCCCTCCTCCTGACAAAGCCCAGTCTGCTCTGATTGGCCAGAGGGCTTCCTGGAATCTGCGCTCCGTGTTTCACTAGTATCAGCTGGAGCTACTGCAACGGAGTATATAGCAGGACGTGAAAAATCACCAATAAAGGCTTTTAAACCAAATACTACACAACTGGACATGTCCCAGCAGTAATGTGACCCAAAATTGGGGAGAAATGACCAGGATTACAGCCATCTCGCGTTAGCATGCAGCTACCTAATATTTAGCAGTATGCTAACATTACATTGTAGTGGAACGAGGCAGCACTTTCTACCGTCAAAAATCACAGATTAGATCACAAATTGGCAGCGAAGATTACATATTACTGCTGTTAGTGTAACATAGTTGAATGGGTTCAGGTTAAATTCTACTAAATTGGCACAACTACGCCATCTACTGTTGAAAGCCGTACCTGCTTTGAGTAATTGTAGCGCAGCATTATGGGAAATTCCTCACAGCAACAGAGGATTTCCAACGAGGTAACATGTCTGTGAATGCTTGTGGACAATATAGCGTTAACTACTTGACAATAGGGCTGTAGCGATACACTAATCTCACGATACGATACGATACACGATATTCAGCTCACGATACAATATATATCACGATATTTAGCCAACGCTACGATTTGATATAATTCGATACACTTACATTATTTTCTGAAAGATTTAAAGGGGACAGTGATTTTGGTGACATCTTGTGAGTGTTCCATTTACTTGGATTTAATTAATTGAACTGAAAACTAAAAACATCAATTACACAATCTATGTCTCTGACTGGACAGACTACAGCTTGCAAATGCTGGACAAAGTGAATCAAAGATGTGTTGAGAAAATGAGTTCTATTTATTGAAAGCTTACAAGCCTTTGAAAAGTAAATAAAGTGCAGTATTGCAATTAACAATGGAGAGTTAAAAAGTGCAGCAAGTGGCCTGTTCTAAACAGTTTCTTTGACAGCTTTTGTAGCTTGACACTGAACATATGAGGTAGCCAGTCTAGCCACCAGGTAAGTAAACATAGTACCATGGCTTCTCCTCAGAACACACCGAAGAAACGCTGACTTGAGCGTACACTCTGCACGTGCGCGAAACGTAATAAGTCTCCATAGCAGCAGGCGACGCTGCTCTGTATTGTTTCCATTAACAGTCTGATTGTTTCCCAGAAAATGAAAACCGGCAGCTGATTGGACAAACGCGTCACGTGGTTCTTTTTTCTCCGGAAATTCACAGCCAGACTGTCATGGCGGCTTGTTCAGAATACGATCTCATATTGTCCTAAAATAGTTCACCGAAACGTGTTTCTGAAAACATTTTAAGCGAGAAATAGGCCGTGCAGTTGCTGAATCTGTCTTCATTTCAGATCGACAAAGGTCAGTTTAAAAGATTTTCGTCAGATTTTGAGAGGCTCATCCGCTCGCCATTTCCGGGTGAGTCCCGACTGCCCTGCAACGCGAACGGGGGTAAACACGGGGGATTTGAATGGGACTTATATATCGATACTCGCGGCTTAAAAATCGATACTTTCTTGGGAAAAAAAATATCGATTTATATCACAGAATCGATAAAATTGCTCCGCCTTACTTGAAAAGCACTTAAAAGTTGACCCAGTTTGTTTGGTTAGATATAATAATTGTCTGAAGTTAATTTGGCAATGGTTGTATTTAGTTACCAGCCGTTTTATTCATGTTTTACCACTCGAAAAATATTTTCTGCATGCTAACTAACACCTACATGTGCCGTCTTTCCAGACTCCTCTGAGAGGAGCATTCACACACTGTTGTCTTCCATTGTAAATGCAGTTACGTTGCAGTATGTTGTATGTTGCTGTAGTCGGTGGTGAAATATTTTGTACTGTACGGTTCACTGAGATATTTACTGTTGTTTTATACTGTGGGAAAAGTCCAGCACATAATTATTACTATTAACTGTTAAAATACTGAAAAGGATATAAAAAAAAGGGAACAGTCCAGTATGAAGAAGCCATATTGCAATTTTGTTTATATATTGACTCCTTGTTAATTTGCAAGAGAACAGCTTCAATTTTGTTTATTTATTTCAATTACATTTATTATTCATGTTTATTGCTTTGCTTAAGTAAGTGTCAAAGTTTTGCACAGAGAAAATTAGGTTGTAGAGATGGGAAATTCCTCACAGCAACAGAGGATTTCCAACGAGACAGAGCATGCTAGCTGTTGTCCTCTGAGAGGAGCATTCACACACTGTTGTCTTTCATTGTAAATGCAGAGGCTGAATAAACTGGCTGTTACCAACCCGATTGGCTCCGAGTGATTCAAGAGACATCTCACATAGGTCACATTAGCATGTAGCTAAAATAGTTAGCATTGGACACTAATAGAATATAGCAGCACTTTCTACAGTCTAGAATCACAGATAAAGGCTTTTTAACCAAAATACTACATAACCGGTAATGTTTCAGGAGTAATGTGACCCAGAATTGGGGAGAATTTAAAAACACTGGCAGCCTAGATTACATTTTACTGCTGTTAGCATGTAGCATGTGACTGTGGTCCTGGAGACACCTAGTGTAGCAGGAACGATCACAGAAACAGGTTTGGCCAAAGCCCGTCTATGGAAAGCCGTTCCACTCCCTATTCAGCCCCATTGTACCTACTTTGGTTGCAGTTCCACCAGAGTTCCACTGGGGGTGATCACGGTCCAGTGCAAAATGAATGGGACTCTATGGAGCTAGACGGCTACATTTGTCTCTTTCGCCTGATCTCAGATTTGATTGTAGTTTTTGCAAGTTCAACATGGATTATAGGTCAAAAGTTGAATGAACGAGTACTTGTGTCCTTTCGATTTCTTACAGGTTGAGTCGTTGTTGCCCATAACACGCTAGCATTCTGCTAATGAATGCTGATTGGTCAGTGAAGGACTGATTACGATCGGAGGTCCCGCTTGACGGCATCCAAAGCAGAACCAGAATGTCAGAGTGAATATTTCGGCGACATTAGCAAACCTCTTTCTAGCACGTATATTAACAGGGAGAGACTAACCTGTCAGCTGTGTTGTATTAACAGGGAGAGTCTAACCTGTCAGCTGTGTTGTATTAACAGGGAGAGTCTAACCTGTCAGCTGTGTTGTATTAACAGAGTCTAACCTGTCAGCCGTGTTGTATTAACGAGAGAGTCTAACCTGTCAGCCGTGTTGTATTAACAGGGAGAGTCTAACCTGTCAGCTGTGTTGTATTAACAGAGAGAGCCTAACCTGTCAGCTGTGTTGTATTAACAGGGAGAGTCTAACCTGTCAGCTGTGTTGTATTAACAGGGAGAGTCTAACCTGTCAGCTGTGTTGTATTAACAGAGAGAGTCTAACCTGTCAGCTGTGTGGTATTAACAGAGAGAGTCTAACCTGTCAGCTGTGTTGTATTAACAGAGAGAGACTAACCTGTCAGCTGTGTTGTATTAACAGGGAGAGTCTAACCTGTCAGCTGTGTTGTATTAACAGAGAGAGTCTAACCTGTCAGCCGTGTGGTATTAACAGAGAGAGTCTAACCTGTCAGCTGTGTTGTATTAACAGAGAGTCTAACCTGTCAGCTGTGTTGTATTAACAGGGAGAGTCTAACCTGTCAGCCGTGTGGTATTAACAGAGAGAGTCTAACCTGTCAGCTGTGTTGTATTAACAGAGAGAGTCTAACCTGTCAGCTGTGTTGTATTAACAGGGAGAGTCTAACCTGTCAGCTGTGTTGTATTAACAGAGAGAGTCTAACCTGTCAGCCGTGTTGTATTAACAGGGCGAGGCTAACCTGTCAGCTGTGTTGTCGATGCCTCGAGAGAAAAAAGAGCTTGCCGTAAAGCAGTATCTCTGGCCGTATATGTGTATGACGTCATTGACATTTTAAAAGGCTTTTTAGAACAAAAAAGCGAATTTAAAAATAATCTAACACACAGCAGTGTGTATTTTCTTAGCCTCCCGTTTCAAATGCAACATTCAAATTACTAGACAAAAAATTATATCCTGAGAAAAGTGGATTTTGAGGGGTATAGCTCCATAGAGTCCCATTCATTCTGCACTGGCCTGTGAGCGCCCCCTATATGGAACTCTGGTGGAACTGCAACCAGTTCAGAAGCCGGAAGTAACGAGGGAGTGGAACTTCTTCCCATGTTAGAAATTCTTTGGTTTGGCTTTGCCAGGTGTGAATATTTCACAGTTGACATCAAATTAAGGCTGAGTTTGAAGATGGACGAGCAGAAATAGGGGGGTACACCCCCGGTTTGATCACATCACAAGTTGGTCTCTAGTTTTCTTTGATTTTTGCTTTGCTGTGGATTTTCGGCCTTTCATCACACCTCTTTAAATCGAGCCTGAATGCTTAAATTCTATTTTCAAGGCCATAATATCACTAAGAAACAACCTAAAATGTTTATGAAAATAAAGCAATGGAAACATTTTGCAGTATATAAAACCCTCACTATTTGCGCCTCCTTTATTTATGCTTCTTGTCTGCAGGGATTAGGGCAGGGCTGTGAATGGTTGAATCCGAAGCCAGACTTTCTGCTCTGACACACTTGAGACAAAAACCAGACAGACCTAAAATAACCAGTTTTAAACTGCACTTCAAACAGTTTCTCAGGCTGCTTGCCTTGTGTTTGTTTTGCTCCTTCAGAGACTGTGATAATGCCAGAGGAATAACACATCACACCATTATCTGTATCAACTAATGAAGCAGTTTCCCCTGCACAAACCCTGCTCTCTTTAAAGCTGCAGTGACCTGAGATGGCCTCCTTGGCTCTTGCTATCTTGTTTCCACTACACTACATCATCACGGCGAAAAGTCCTCGGTAGCTGTGACAGAACTGCAGGCACGCTCATTTTAGTCGGCATATGTTGGCATATTCCCCCACATTCACACCACCACACTCACTACACGGCAGGCCGAGGCATTCCTGCCTAATGGTCACGGTAATGATCTGGATCTGCTATATGGTTGTTACGTTGTTAGACCTGTGTTAGCAGCCTTTTTTTTATTTTCAATCTTCTCAGTCAATTTATATTTTCAGTTTACATTTACACACAGTTCAAAATGCACTCTAAAGTTTCTATAAATATTTATCAGTTACTTTTTTTAAATTCACATCCACCACTCTTCACATCAACATAAATTAGATCCACCGCAGAGTACTTAAAAAAAAAGTCAAAAGAAAAAGGTTTGCCTGTTATTCCCATTATTTACTTACAAGCAATGTAGCATTTACAAGGCTATGTTTTTTTTGTTTTTGTCGCCCACATGAGGAATTCTAAGTAATGACAACAATTCTGTCTTGCATCTACATGATACAAGCTTTCCGTGATCATGCTTGATGATGCCTGCGGCCCTTTGCTGCATGTCATTTGCCCTCTCTCTCCACTTTCATTTCTCAATCTGTCCTATAAAAATAAAGTCCTGAAATGCCTGAATCAGTAACAGATCAGTAAGATTCTTTTTTTAAACATAAAAACATCTGCGAAATTGCGTTCTCTAAAGCCACCAGACTCCATATAAATAAACTGTAATTTTAGCATCGTAAAACACACTTCATTCAAAGTCGACAGAAACAAAATAAAACTATGAAAAGACATTTTGGGTTGTCTTTCACTTTTCCAACCATCACAACTATAGTTTTGGTTGAAATACACATAGTTTACAGATTTACATGTGAAAATATGTTGGCTCTAGGCTCTGGATGGCATTGCCCTGGCCTCCAGCACTACTGTAAAAAATCTAGGAGTTATTTTTGATCAGGATATATCCTAACGCCCACTTAAAACAAACCTCAAGAACAGCCTTTTTTCACCTTTGTAACATTGCCAAAATTCAGCACATCCTGTCTCAAAACGATGCAGAAAAACTAGTCCATGCATTTGTTACTTCCAGGCTGGACTACTGTAATTCCTTACTATCAGGTTGCTCAAATAAGTCCCTTAAGACTCTCCAGCTGATCCAGAATGCTGCGGCGCGTGTTCTGACAAGAACCTCAATCTCTCCACCCAATTGGTTAAAGCTTCAACAGGAAGATTGCCATCCCTACTCTATAGGTGCCATACTCCTAGCCCCCACTCCAATCCCTAAATCGATGTACAATCACAACCCTGTCATATTTGACTTAATACGTACATGGAAACAAATTAAATCTCATTTTGGTCTTAAACCTCTATCACTTGCCTTGCTGATTGATAAAAAACCCACATTTATCCCGTCCAGTCTAGACAAAACCTTCTCCACCTGGAGCAATCTGGCAGTTCATACTATCCACGATTTATACATTAAGGATGCATTTTCCACTTTTCCATAATTACAACGTAAGTTTAACCCCCCAAACAACAATTTTTTCGGATATTTACAGATCAAAGACTATGTATGGAAATATCTTCCGGGATTTGAGACCCAGGAGCTTTCAACCCTGGACAGGTGCCTGTCTTTGTCGCCATTTAACAATAATTTTATCTCCTGTATATATAACTCTTTGCTGTCCATAACCCTTCCATCTTCTGAAAGTTTTAAACTTAAATGGGAAAATGAAATGGGTATTCAAATACCAGACAATATTTGGGAAGAGAGTCTTAAACATAAATGTATGCCATAAAATAATGCCAGACACTGCCTTATACAGTTTAAGATGTCGCACAGGCTTCACTTTCCTAAGGTGAAAATACACAGCATCTATCAAAATGTATCACCCATGTGTGATAAATGTCAGACCTCAGAAGCAACAATCTTTCACAGTTTTGTATCATGTCCCAAAATAACTCCCTTCTGGACTCATATCTTTAAAACCTTCATCACCTTCAAATCAGAAATTATCAACACTCCATTAGAACCAGAGCCTACTGATTGTCCTTGGAACGTCTGAAACGTTAAGAAAACTTACCAAGTTCCAACAACAATTCCTTTCCTATTGTCTCATCACAGCAAAAAAATAGATTTTGATGTTATGGAAAGGGACAATGGTTCCTACATACAAGATGTGGCTCCAAGACCTGACCGGTACATTACATCTGGAAAGCATAAGATATGTAATGAAAGACAATTTAGCACATTACATTAAAACTTGGCAGCCCATGGTTTCTTACCTGTCACAATGAAAGTTATAGAATACATATACACACACTGTATTACTATATCTCTTGAGCAGGTTAGATGAGTAGAAGTAGTAGATTGAGGAATGGGTAGGATATGGGGGAATGGGACTCTCTTTTATGCACTCTTACCTTTTTTTTCTTTTCTTTTTTCTTTATCCTCATTTCTTTATTATTTATTCTTTGGTTTCGCACTGTGTGCTTAATTCTATTTTTCTGTACTGAATATTTTATGTATACAGATTAATAGTTCTAAAAAAAAGCTAAAAAAGCTCTAAACGGTCAAGCACCATCATATCTTGAAGAGCTGATAATACCTTATTGTCCCACTAGAGCACTGCACTCCCAGAATGCAGAGTTACTTGTGGTTCCTAGAGTCTCTAAAAGTAGAATGGGAGCCAGAGCCTTCAGCTATCAGGCTCCTCTCCTGTGGAACCAGCTCCCAGTCTGGGTTCGGGAGGCAGACACCATCACCACATTTAAGAGTAAACTTAAAACTTTCCTCTTTGATAAAGCTTATAGTTAGGGAGTGAGGAGTTGCAGCGTTCGCCTAGACCGGTGGGGGAGGGTGTATAGCTAAAGACACGGCACCCCTTCTCTTCTCTGCTTCTCTTCATAGTCGTCAGATTCATCTACCAACCCTTATAGAACTGGCTCAGGTTTGCCTTGCACCAGCTCTTAATTATGCTGTTATAGTTTTAGACTGCTGGGGGACTTCCTTTGACACACTGAGCTCCTCTCTCCTCTCTCTTTCCATCTGTGTGCATCCATGTCCCAGAAATGCTTGTTACTAACTTAGCTCTGGGAAACTTATTCCCCCGGAGTCCTTGTCTTTTCTCGCCCCGCAGTTTTCCTTTGGATTAGGGTGGCACCTAAATCATGGTTGCAGCTGCCGCCGCGGTCCTGCTCCGCGCCCTGCTACGTCCTGCTACACCCTGCTACGGTGTGCAGTGCCCTGCTATGCCCTGCTATGCCCTGCTATACCTTGCTACACCCTGAAGTGCCCTGCAGTGGCCTGCTATGCCATGAACTACTACGACTACTATTTCTAGTCATAGTTCCATTATCTTTGATTGCGACTATTATTGCCACTGTTCATCACACCCCCAACCGGCACCGTCAGACACCGCCTACCAAGAGCCTGGGTCAGTCCCTAAAGCTCCCTGCCCTAAAAGGGAGTTTTTCCTCGACCACTGTTGCACAAAATGCTTGCTCTTGTGAAGGTACTGGAATTGTTGGGTCTTTGTGAAATGAGAGAGTGTGGTCTAGACCTCCTCTATCTGTAAAGTGTCTCGAGATAACTCTTGTTATGATTTTGATACTGTAAATAAAATTGAATTGAATTGAAATTTAGCGCTAGTGACCTCAGAGCTGTTTCTGGTTAAACAGAAAGGTCTCAAAGAGGTTTTAAAGGTCTATCTCTGAAGGGATCCTTTCCATAATGTTGTCAAACACTGTTTTGCCGCTGCCGACTGCAGCCATCTTTCTTAATACTGGACGAATGAATCAAGGTTTACGGTAGTTACCCTTCAAAGGGCAGTTCTGTTGTTACAATTAATGGATTTGCAAGGATGCAATTAGTAGACTGTAATGTTCCTCAAATTATTCCTCAAATATTTTCAATATATTGTTTTTCACCGTTTGAGGTTTGACTGGTGCTCTCGTCATCTCATTGTAGCGCATCACCAGCTGTTTATCTCCATGAACCATCTCCTGATAATTGCATTCAGAAGTGGATATAAAAAAAGTGCTACATTGGGATGGAGACCTGGCTGCACACGCACGCACACACACACACACACACACACACACACACACACACACACACACACACACACACACACAATATACTGTATAGATAATGCATTTAAATCTATCTTAATGTTCTATCTTATTGTAGTATTAATGGTCATTTTATTGTTTATTGTGTTTGTTTATTGTGTTCTGTCGAATATTTGGACAAATGGTGCGCCACCTGCGGGCTAGTTCAGGCCCTGTATCTCACGTAAACATATCTGCAGGGAGTGATGAGATCGGAGTCTGGCCGCCAAACACTATGTTCTGCCATTATTATAAACATTTCAAACATGAGTTGTCTGACTGAAATTGTATTTTGATGCTGTAACAAAATTGCTATCGAAACTTGTATGCCAATAAAGCCCCTTGAATTAAATTGAGAGAGAAAGGGAGAAGAAGAAGAAAAAGAAGAAGAAGAAGAAGAAGAAGAAGAAAAAAGAAGAGGAGGAGGAAGAAGAGAGAGCAGTACCTCGAAGGCTCGGTCCAGCTGGTTCATCTCTCTGAGCTGGTTTCCTTTGGAGAAGTACAGCTCTGCTCTCACTGTCAGATCACTGGGACTCTGCTGCAGGGCTCTGTCCAGAGCATCCAGCGCCTGGCACCAACACACACAGTCAAATACAAACAAACACACGCATTATTAATTAACATACCCACAAAAAAATTCCCCCTCTCTTAGAGTTGAGCGTCTTTCCGTTTGAGCGTACTTATTGGTGTGATTGTCGAGAGTCGCTGCAGGTTTCGAGCAGTAATCACAGCAGGCCCTACAAAAAGCTACTTTGAACCATTAAGGCCTCTGAAGGAGGCAGGGATGGAGGGAAGAGAAGTAGAAGCAGATGACGCAGAGAAGAGGAAGTCTAACTGATTTACAGCAGAGCTAGCCGGACAGAAAGGGGAGAAGATGTATGATAGAGTATGATAATTTTTTCCTGTCTCTCTGAGAGGGCGCAGCATCAGCTTTATCACCGCCTCTCACTGACAGTGAGAAGAGAGAGAGAATTAAAGGATTTGATTTGTGCTTTTTATTTGGTGGGACTCTAGCAGACTCCATGTTTCAATTCTGCTCTTGGCTGCAGGTACTCTCACGGGGGGGAGAACATTTCAAACATGACACATTGTGTACACTGAATGTACAAATAGTGTCTGTTTCCAGGTGAATACAAGTTCAAGTACAACTATTACAAAGGAGAAGATTGAACAGAGCAAGTGAGTTGCAAGAATAGTTTTGGAAAGTTTGATTATATTGCCATGAGTGAGATGAAACCGATATCTCATATCTGAGTGCAACACATTGTAATGAACGGGTTCGTATGATATTGTATGAAAACCTATGCATTACAATTAGTAGATATTCTACCAAATTACGGTGACTGTCGGCTGGTCATGTGACGATAACATGGTAACATGACAGTTAAGTGTAGTAGTCTTTACAGCAGGGGCGTTTCTAGGACTTGAGGACGTCCGGGGCTCAGCCCAGACCCATTGAAACAAACTGAATGTAATGCCAATGTCAACACACGTATATGCATAATCTACTCCTCTCTCCTCATTTGTGTCTTTTGTTGAAGTAACCTCTTTAAATATGCATGTGGCACTTATTCATGTGAATGATACATGCACCATTGTCTGCTGTGCAGTACGTGACTGCTCTGCTGATACGGTAGATCTCAGACCTTCTGACAGACACAGAGCCCCGTTTGAGATTCTGGTCTCTGAATGAGACAAAGTTCAGGGAAGCAGCTGAACACGGCTTCACATCAGAGGTGGAAAACCGAAACTACGGCACAAATACACGGAGCACAAACGCGAAACATCTGCCGCAGCATGTCCACAGCAGAGTGCGTCCATTATGATTACCTGAAGCTGCTCTATTTTTACAGAGAGAGCGGACACAAAGCGACACACAGGTCTACTTCAGAGCTCTGTGTGTTTAAGGCCTGAAACCTAGACTGTAAATGTCACGTCATATGAAGTTCAAACAAGTAATGTTGCGCTCCTAAACTTTGTGTTGCCTACATTTAAAATTACATTCAGGGCTACCATCAAAACATTCGGGGCTGAAGCCCTGGAAAAATGACCTGGCGACGCCGATGCTCTACAGTTAAATTTACGTACAGGGTTGGGTACATGTCTCGCAGCCAATTTGAAAGATTTTTGTTCACATTAGAAACCAATGAATGGGAAAATAGGGTTCAGGTTGAAAAAACCCGAAATCACCCTTTAACATAAGAAACACATGATCACTTTGTAAAATATAATGTATTGTTATAGATACATCAATCCAGATGTAGATAAAGTACCTCAAACAGTACAATAAACAGTTACACTGACAGGGCCATTTTTATAATTACAGTATTACTTTTGAATACTTACTTGTAACAGAGTATTTCTAAAGTATTGTATTTCTACATGTATTTGAATACTTCTTCCACCCACTGGTCACGGTAATGACACATGACGTTACACTTCTTGTGATCGGATCCGAGTGAACGCACACATATACACACATGGCTCTGTGTAGTATTGCATCTGTCACATACAGTACGAGGGCGTGCACTAATATTATTTAAATAACAGTGGCTAAGCTCAAAAACAAGAAAATACATCCTTACATTGTCTCAGTGACACACGTTTCATACTTAAAAACACAGAATTCATATTTACTGTGAGACAGTGAAAGTGTCAGACAGACAAGCACTGTGTGCTGATGATGGTGATAGAACAGAGTGGGAGGAAAAGGGCTGCTGGTCTGATGTGCAGCAGAGGTGATTAGTTTCCACGGTAACTGTTGGAGCGTAAAGCATCTCCTGCTGAGAGTTTATCATCCCTAACGGTGTTTTATCTTACCTCTGAGCACCAGACACCAAGGCCATGAGACACACACACGCACGCACGCACGCACGCACACACACACGCACGCTCGCACGCATGCACGCATGCACACACGCACACAGACACACACCTCTGTGTAGTTGCCATGCTTGCTGTAGATGGCAGACAGGAGGCGGTAACATTCAATACAGCTGCCTTCTCTGGATATGATGTCCAGGGTCATCTTCTCTGCCTCTTTGGTACGACCGGCCATGGCTAACACCTGAGCCTGGGACAGAAATAGCATGTGTGAATTTGTGTGTGTGTGTGTGTGTGTGTGGGGTGGTGTGTGTGTGTGTGTGTGTGTGTGTGTGTGCGTGTGTCTGTTCACCAGAGCCAGCCAGATGTCGGTGCTGTCTGGCTGCAGGGCAGCAGCCTCTTTGTACACCTGCAGGGCCTCCTCGTACCGGCCCGTGTTGTAGTACAGAGCTCCGAGCGGAGTTAGGATGTCCACCTTCCTCGTCACCTGCAGCGCCCTGCAGGAAAAGGTCAAAGGTCACAAAGGATGGCTTTCAACAATTGTTGTTCTCTTTAAAACAAGTGTTTTAGCTGCCACGTACAGTGATAAAACATCAAAATGTGTATGATATGATTAGTAGACTGTATTTCCCATAAACCCTGTTCTTGTTGCACCTTGCTGTAAGCAGTCCAGTGGCCTTCGGACCTCCTGACCTGTTGGCTCACAGTGGAAAATGTAGCACATCAGGCCTTTCTTATTTCGGAGAATTCCCAAAGATACACCTGTTATCTTCACTGTAATATATCATCACACTACAATGCTTCTGGTTGTTTTGATTTATATATATTTATTATTATTATTATTATTATAGGAGCCCTGCCACACAAAACCGTTTTTAGTTGTATTTTTTTGAAATATGTTAGATCCATATGTGTTTGTGTTATGTCGTGAATGTGAAATGAACTGCTACTTCCTCTGTCAGCTCTAGCCACTGAAAAGAAATAAGTGGAGAAATCAGGCCAATTACAAAAGCTGGTCAGTCTGACGTGGTGTTGCCTGAGCTCATCACCATTCACTATTCAAGGATGCTGATAGCCAGGCTCTCATTGGCTAGCTGTTAGCCAATCAGAGTCAAGCAGCTTAGCTTGTTGAATATTAATGAGAACTGGCACAAACCAAACTGAGTCTTCCTGAAGGCTTTCTATACCACGCAAGACCGGCTTGAAACAAGGTAACCAAGGCACTTTTTCCACAAAAAATGTTACAGAGTCCATGGTAGAACAAAGTAATTAAATACGTGTGGCAGGGCACCTTTAATAGATATCATCATATATTTATATTTAAAAAATGTGGTCAGATCATAGACCAAGAAAAATGGACGTAGCAGCAGTAACGTCACCCACTGGTTTGTGGACTACTGTTTTAAAGACTTGAGTTTGGCAATTTGGCTGTCGCCATCTTACTTTTTTGAAACCTGATGTAACGATTTTTGATGAGAGGGTTGAGTTGGGGAGGATGATGCGGCCAAGCCAGTGTTGTTATGGTTTCAATGCTGTGCTAAGCTAAAGGCTAAAGAGGGAAAGGTGCAGTTTTTCAACCCTTCTGAAGCGAGTCATCCAGTGGAGATTTACCGGCCGGTAAACACAGACCTCTGGGTACTGGAGACATTCATCAAGTTACCAGCTAATGCTAGCGCTAGCTAGCTTTGTTGGTAGAAGTCGACCAAAATGTTCCAATGAACTTTGATGAAGTGAAAACACACAGTGAGACAAAGTTTAAGATGAAAACACGGACAACACCCAAAAACCAGATCAGGTCTATTTTAATGTCCACAGTGTTAGCATGGTTAGCATTGCTAAGCTTTTCTGTCCTGATTGGAAGATCGGCTGTAGCCACGCCTCTAAAGCATCCCCTGCTTTATCGTCTATATTTAAAATAAATAGGACCATAATCTACACAAATCAACATCATGCTGTATTGAAGAAGACTTGAAGCTAGCGATTGAGAACATAAACTCATCATGAAAATGTTTTGTCATAGACCTCTATAGAAACAGACTTCTTTTTGGAGCCAGTCTCAGTGGAGTCGCCCCCTGCTGGAAATTAGATAGAATACAGCTTTAAGGCACTTCCGCATTGGCGAACTTTTACAGTCTATGCGTCAGATGTGTACATATAAGGAGCCAAAAGTCAACAGAAGCAGCGCTGTTGTACATTAAACATTAATTTAACCTTCAGACAATCCAGTTTGGTAACAACTATTATTAGATTGAAACTCTTAGACCAAAGTTCATCTTCCAGAAGGAATTATATCTTATTTTCAAAATGCTACAGAGACAGATCAGTGGCACCAGTAAATTATAGGGGCTCCTTGAGTTTTACCAAGCTAGGGTCGTCACATTTCCCAAAATGTGAAAGTGCATTTTTCAAGCAGGCATGAACAATCCAATACATCTCAATGGTTAATTTCACACTTTATTTGGTGACAAAGTGTCAGCTGCAGAGGCCTGGCTCACAACAGAACACAACTACAGACAAGAGACTGTGTTCAAAAGCACCCTTCGCCATTTTATTTGAATGTCTGAGTTCAGAGCAGTTTTCGGTGCCCTTAAACATTTCAACAAGGCAACAGAACATGGCCATTGGACACTGCTTTCTGCTAATTATTCCACATTGCAAAGCATTACATTTTACAGATGTGAAAACTACTGTGCGCATGCCACTGATGATGCATCACTGCAGAGGAAACTACTGAGTGTGTATTTAGTAGGTGGTAGTAAATACATGAATGAAGGGAGTCTAGTCTCTGTTTGTGGTCATTATAACTAAGTATTTTCTTGCCCGGAGTTAAATGAAAAGATCAATTTCAAGGACATCTCTGTGCGTTCAGTACAGAAGTAGGTTATAGACAAATGGAAACTGCATTTGAAAAGCAATAAAAAAGAGTGAGTTTTTAGTAGGGTTGGGTACTGAATTTGACTTTTTATGCACAGACTGAATGGCTTCTAAAGTATTGAGTATCGAAAAATGCCTCGTCACCCAAATTCAATACCTAAGGAGCAAATCTCATCAGCGTCAGTGAGCCAATCAGCATGCAGCATGCTTCTACCAAGATCTAATAATGTCTGTGATTGGCTGTCTCGTTACACGTCGTAAAAACTCTATGTTACACAGAGACGCTAACATAGTAGCTAAAAAATAAAAAAAGTGTGCTGTAATGTTGTAATTTCTTTTTGTCAAAATGGTTTTATAAAATTGGTATCGAAAAAGGTATCTTTTAGGAACTGGTGTCAAAGTCACAGTATTGGTATCGGTACCGATATTGAATATTTTTGAAAGATACCCAGCCCTAGTTATAATATGCTATATTCTGATTTACTAATTTCCCATACTGTTGGGGTGTAATTCATTGATGACCATTTTTTTAATTTGTTTTGGATTAAATAAAAACTTGTAATGTAATAACTGTTCTTCTGGGAGGTCAAAGGTGACGGTCAACTACACAGCAGTAAAGTAAAGTAGCCTTGCAGCTGATAAATATTTGTGCTCCAGGCCTCCCTGAGTAGAAATACAATGCTGCTGAAATATCATATTTTACTCACCTTTTGTACCAAGACTCAGCTTTTGTATTCTCGTTGGATGATCGGAGCAGGCGGCCCAAGTTCACCATGGCAACGTAGTGTGCTGGTTTGAGTCTAACAGCCTGCTGGTAGTGAGCGGCTGCTAGCTCCCCCTCTCCTGGGGAACACAAGAGCAAGGAAAAAGGAAAGGAAGTGGGAGGATGGAGGAAAGGAATGAAGGAATTAACAGTATAAGGCAGGAATTAAGAAGAAATAAGGAAAGAAATAAGAAACATGCAGGAGGGAAAGAGAAGAAGGGTAGAGTAAGTACAAGAAAAAACAAAGGATGTGAGCGAAGTGCAACAGGAGCTAGATACAAGGAATATCTATGTGACCAGATCTTTACAAATTG